>NW_026533243.1:5470000-5740000 GCF_028296485.1 Oppia nitens
TTACAATTTGTAAATCATTATTAATAATTATTTTTAAATTCTGTATACATTATTTCAATCAAAAATATATCATTTTTAATACAGTATTAAAATTAAATAGTATTTATGATAATACGCGCTAATAATGTTAACACAACATTTGCGATAATAACTTTTTTGTGATAATAGGTTTTATAATAACTTTATAAACAGTATACATAACATTAAATATAGAAATAGTTAAAAATACTGTAAATGTTATTTAGTTAAGTGGTAATTTTGTATTAATTATAAATCATGAGAGTATTATTTGTTTTGCAAATATTTTTAGTTTTTACAATTACATTAATTTTGTGTTTAGATAAAAATCAATTAATTCAATATTCAGTTAAACAATATAACAAATTAGATGTGGATATAAAAATAGGCGTTCAATACCCGACCGATGGAAAACCGATATCAACCAAATGGCACACAACTCCTGGAGTCAACAACCAATGGACGGCCGGTTTCTATCCAGGAGTGCTATGGTATCTATTTAATTATACAAAAGATGACCACTGGAAACATTTGGCTATTCAAGCAACTGATGGACTATTTGCTAATCAATTCAGATCAGATACACATGATATCGGATTTATGATTCAGTGTTCGTATGGAAAGGGATACGAATTTACAACAAATTCAACCTATCCTAACATTATTGCTAATGCAGCCCATAGTTTAGCGAAAAGGTTTAATCGTAAGTATAAAGTTTTTATTTTACAGTATTATTACTGTTAGTATTGTATTTCAAATACATATACAATACAAATTATATATTAGAAAACTAATAAATTCAATTTTCAATTGTTTAGATAAAGTTGGTTGCATTAGATCGTGGGGTAGTATTGATGATAAAAAGCAGTTTTTAGTGATAGTCGACAATATGATGAATTTGGAGCTTTTATTTAAAGGTTATGAAATAACTGGTAATAAAACCCTTTACGATATGGCTGTATCTCATGCCAACCGTACACTCAAAGAACATGTTCGCAAAGATAACAGTAGTTACCATATCGTCAACTTTAATGTCACTACCGGTCAAGTAATACGACGATATCAGGGACAGGGATATAATGATTCATCCACTTGGGCTAGAGGTCAGGCCTGGCTTATCAATGGTTTTACAACAACTTATGGATTCACAAAATTAAAGATATTTTTAGACGCCGCCGAAGGTTTAGCAAACTATTACATTAATAACTTACCGGAAGACAGTATAGCGCTCTGGGATTTTAATGTACCTAAAGATAAGTATCCATACATTCCTCGCGACACAAGTTCAGCGGCCATCGCCGCTTCGGGTCTTTTTGATCTTTACGGACACACAAAAAATAATAAGTATTTAAAAACTGCAAAACAAATCATGGAATCGTTAGCCTCGAGTAAATACAGAGCTGATGGTAAACCTGTATATAATTTACCGGCGCTTATATTGAACGCAACTATTGCCGGTCCGAATGCCGATCCAGGAAAGTCTGATTTAGCTATAATTTATGGCGATTACTATTTTATGAATGCACTTAAATATTATCAATAAATATTTAATTAAAACTCAAGTAATTTCTTATCATTTATTTGATAAAAATAGTTAATTATTGACAATTATTGGAATTTATTGTATTATTTAACAAACTTTATGAGTTTATCTAAAATTATTTTTTAAATAAAACAGATTTGAAAGCAATACATGCATTTATTTAAGTGCCGATATGTAAAAGTTATATATTATATCGCACTCTTAATTTTGTTGTTAATAATGTTATTAAAAGTAATATATTTTATACAAATATTGATACCATTTGTATTAACTATAAATATCACGGATATAGTGAACTATTCGGTCAGACAATACAATGAATTATCCAAAAGTATTATTATTGGTAAAGAGTATCCTACAGAAGGAATACCACTGTCCTATAAGTGGAACTGTACTGAACCGGTAAAAAATCAGTGGACGTCCGGATTTTATCCCGGAGTGTTATGGCATTTATACAAATATACTAATGATAACAAATGGAGACAACTAGCAATCAAAGCTACTGATAGCTTATCTGAAAATCAAATGAGAACCGATAATATAGATATTGGGTTTATTATTATGTGTTCGTATGGAAAGGGATATGAATTTACTAAAAACTCAAGTTATCCTCAAGTTATAGTTAATGCCGCTAATAGTTTAGCAAAAAGATTTAATTGTAAGATATGTTTAAATTGAATAAATTTATTTTTATATTATTAAGTTTTATATTTAATCAGATAATATAGGATGTACTCAATCGTGGGATAATACACCAAATGAATTTGTGGTCATAGCTGACAATATGATGGACCTGGAAGTGCTATTTGAGGGCTGGAGGATCAGTAAAAATAAGACACTATTAGATATGGCTGTTTCGCATACTATACAAACAATTAAATATCATTTAAGAGAAGACTATAGTCACTATCAAGCGGTTGCCTTCAGCGATACTAATGCAACTATTATTAGAAAATTTACGGCACAGGGATATGCAGACTGGTCGTGTTGGGCACAGAGTCAAGCCTGGTTGGTCACTGGTTTCACTATTGCCTATAGATATAGTAAATTAGACTATATATTAAATGCTGCGGAAGGAGTATCCAATTATTTTATTGATAATTCACCGCCTGATGGGATACCCTACTGGGACTTTGATGTACCACACGATTCAAACCATACATACATACCTCGGGACAGTTCGGCCGCATCTATAGCAGCGTCGGGTTTGATTGAACTCTACGGATACACTAATAATACAAAATATTTAAACGCTTTCAATAAAATAATAAATTCTTTATATTCAGACAACTATAGAGCGGATGCCGTCTTTCAGTATAAACTGCCGGCACTTATAGTTAATGGAACCGCAGATTACTATACAAACCGTTTTGATAGAGCACTCATTTTTGGCGATTATTACTTTATTAAATCATTAGATTATTTATTATAATTTTATTAATAATTTCCTGTAATTTTATCAATTAAAAAAATTAATAATTAATGTATATTTAAATTTAAATTATAATAAAAGATTCTGTATTATTTTTTTATTATTACATATTCACAATAAATATATATAAGTTTAAAAATAAATTAATTAAATAAAATTATTTTATAAAGTTTATTGTATAAATGATAATTATAAATATCAGGGTTGCTATACTGTAATGGATTAGATATAATAATACTTACTGTGAAATAATGAATCTTAAACAGTGGCGGCGATGCTATTAATTACAATTATCTGGTCAACAATACGTTGAATTAAAAAGTGGCCAAGGGCAATGTTATAGATAATTTTAAACTGAATAAAATTGCTATTGGTAACTTTTAATTAATTGTATGATTTGCCAGATAATTGCWGTCGACTATCATTTATAAATTTTTTAAACAGTCGACTGTAAATTATCTGGCATATAATACAATTAATTAAATAATGACCAATTACAATTTTATTTAGTTTAAATTTATCTGCAACATTGCCCTTGGTCACTTTTTAATTCAATGTATTGTTGTTCAGATAATTGTAATTAATAGCATCGCCGCTGTCATCGCCGTCGCCGCTGTTTAAGACTCTGTGAAATAATATTATAAATGTTTGTGATTATATGTAGTAAAATACAGTATTAATAAATAACTAATAATTGAATAATGCTGTTAACAAAGTTTAATTGAACTAAAAATACTGTAATATTTAGATAAAAAGTATGAGAATTGTAACATAAGCTAACTTAGAGACTATTGAATATTTGATGTGAAAATTAATATTAAAATAAAATTAATGACATAACTATTATTTTGGAAACAATATGAAACTTAAATTTACAAACATTTGTTTAATTATATTACTGGTGCCCATTGTTAATGGGATAACACGTAAAGAACTTGTCGATTATGCCGTTCGGCAATACAATAGAGTAACACAAACTGTAAAAACTGGAGTTCAATATCCATCTATAGGAAATCCCTGGTCAGCCCAGTGGGAGGTAACGCCTCCCGTTGATAATCAATGGACGGCTGGATTTTATCCCGGAATTCTTTGGCATTTATATAACTATACCAAAGATGATCACTGGAAACAATTGGCTACAAAAGCTACTGATGCCATGTATAACGATCAATATAATACGTGGCAACACGATATCGGTTTTATGATAATGTGCTCATATGGTAATGCATACGAGTTTACAAAAAATCCAGATTATCCTAAAATTATAGTCAATGCGGCCAATCATTTGGCCAAACGTTTCAATCGTATGTACACTTTTTAGGGTTATTTTCAAATGATTATTGACTGAAGTATTCAACGCAAATGTATAGCTAAAATTGGATGCACCCGTTCGTGGGACAGCGGACACGATGGCCAGTTCCTCGTCATTGTAGACAATGTCATGAATTTGGAACTACTATTCGAGGGTTGGAAGCATTCTGGAAATGAAACCCTGTATGATATGGCGGTCTCGCATATAAATGTCACTTTAAAAGAGCATTTGAGATCTGATTATAGTCATTATCATGTCGTGTCCTTTAATGAATCAAACGGTAGAGTCATCAGAAAGTTTACAGCTATGGGTTACGCTGACTGGTCGTGTTGGTCACAGGGACAGGCATGGCTCGTGGCTGGACTTACAATTGCCTATAGATATACTAAAGCTGACTATATATTAAAAGCGGCTCAAGGTGTYTCCAATTATTTTATTGATCACTTAGCTGATGATGGTATAGCTCACTGGGATTTTAGTGTACCTCATGATCCTCAGCACAGGTATATTCCACGCGACACAGCGGCTGCTTCTATAGCAGCCAATGGATTGATAGAGTTGTATAGCTATACTAAAAATGAGAAATATTTGAATGCATTTAATAAAATTATGAATTCTCTTAACACAAGTAAATATAAAGCCGATGGAAATCGTGATTATAAAATACCAGCCCTTTTGGTAAACGGCAGTACCGATGCCCACCTACACGACTCGGCACTTATTTTTGGTGATTACTATTATGTTAAAGCATTTAGATATGTGCTTTAATTATAATTTTGCATTATAGTTATATTATAATATAGCTTCAATTTAACTTGATGATTTTTAAATTATATTATATAAATAYAATACAATACAACTATACTATATACATATGCTTACTTTAATTTATTATAAAAATAATATAAGTATTTTGTAATAATTAAATTAAATTGCTTTGATGTTTGAGTTTACATTAATTAACGTATTTGACGTAAACATTAATTAAATCAAAAACACAAAAATGTATATACGATTATTTATTTAAATAACAAATTGACAATTAAATACATGAATAACTTAAAATACAGTATTTTAACGCAAATTAGTATAACTTATTCGGATAACTAATATTCTGCTCTTTATTTACTTATACTTAACAAATGTCATCTTTATATTTATTTCCATTAAAATGATGTCATTTAATAACATAAACTAATAAAATTTGTTATTAATGTCATAAAATTATTACCAGTAAATTAAATTTATCTTTAAATGTTAAACAATCATTTTATAAATTGAACATTTTTACTTTCTTATAAAAATTATGATACTATACTTGAAATCATGAAAGTATTTATAGAAAATATATTTTTAAAAATAAATTTTTATAATATCATACAATTACACTAAAATAATATTTATTATAAAATAGATTAAAAAATACTTTTACTCATATAAAGTATATGTCAGCTAAATGTCAAATATAGTTGAAATATTATGATACAACTTTTACATACAAAACAAATTTTTATGAATATATAAAACAACAAAATTTATATAAAAATGTGTCAATTATATTTGATTATCAATTTATTATATAATTTATAGGGAAAATAAATAAACTAATGTCTTAATAAAAAATTTCTATTTAAAGTATCAATGAATTGGGATATCATTGAGAGTATTGACATTTATTAACTCATCCGACTTAATCACCTCCTGATTGTCCTCTTCTGGCTTAGGTATTGGTTTAATGTTAAACATAACAAGTATTGTTAAGTCAAAGACTAATATTATTACAATTATATCAAAGACCAGAACCAATGAGTAGATCTCAAGAAATAAATAAGTGATAACTTCTAGAGTTAATAATAATAATAACAATATTATCAAATGGCATGTCTTCTCCATTTGAATGCTATAAACTCCGTACTGATGGACACCAAATATTATGATACCTCTTACCATAATCTCGTAACCAATTAATGAATTGTTAACATTTGGTGTATTTAAGTCAATTTGGTTTATTTTAGCCATCAGTGTGTCCTCTAATTATTAGTAAATATTATATATTATTATTATATATTTAACTTTTAACTTTTAACTTTAATTATCTTAATTTTAACAATAAAAATTAATTAATAAATACTAACCTCTTCTCACTTCATCATTTTCATCATATTTGTAAGCAAATACAACACCCCTTTTAATGGGGTATTCTTTGGAGGCGCCGATTATTGTAAAGCCAGTTATGAATAATAAAAAATTAAATATTGATTTAATAATTAAAATAACTATTAAAACGTTTTTAACAAAATTAAAATGATGCAGTTTTGGTAATTTCATTTTTTGTTAATATCATTTCATTAAATATTTACTATTATTCAGTTATTTCTAAACATTTGACATCAACTGACTTCTCAATTCTACATTTTTGCTAATTTATATATTGAAATATATTAATAGTATATTTAACTGATGTATATGCAGTTATATAAATATATATATATATATATATATATATAACTGCAACATCTTTCAAAAATTGATGTAAATGTATGTCCAATCATCTACCTGTGCGCAAATTTATCATTAAAAATATTGATTTTTGTTATACAGTACCATTTAAGTCATTTATTAAATAATTTTTTATGAAATTTTATTTTGTTTATTTTTATTGAAAAAATAGTTTTTTCTCAATCAAAATAATTTTTAAATAATTTACAAAATTAATAGTTTCAGATTAATCAAATAATTTGATATTTTTAACTTATTTTTTTAGTTACTCATAAATTCAGAAATTTAAAGAAAATAAGAATTAGTTTAAAAAACGCTAAATTAAGTCATTATTTAAAAATTTCATTGAAATCATTATCACTAATAGTCTATAAAATAGAAACTTTATTCTGTATTATAATTTAAAAGCTATTAATAATACAGACGTTATTGTTGTTGAATGAATGCATTGCAAAGACATTGCATTTAAATATCAATTCAATCAATGGATTTGATTGTCATATGTTTTCAACACATGTGTCACACAAACGGGTCTTAACTATCGATATACCCGTCGGGACATACATTTCATACACCACTTACACAACTGTTTCCATAATAAAGCAGTTTTTAAACACATTTATTCATATTTTTTAATACATTAATTGATTTGAATGAAAATATAGCTCAAAATAATGGATATTAAAGAAGTTAGAGATTTGTTAAGACAACTGAAGACTGATATGTCTGATGAAGAATATACACGTCTTAACTATAAAACTATTATTTCATCGATCACTGAAAGTTTGGTTTCAATTGACATCCAAAACAATATCCAACTTTATAATGATTTGTTGAAACAATTGATGGCAACCATTGATTATAATAGACGACATCCGTCACCGCAAAGAAGTCTTTGTTTCATTAATATTGTGGACAAATTGTTGGCCAATAATGTATGGATTAAAACCGAGACTTTACCGGTCGTCACTGAAGTACTCAATACACAAAACTTATTGTTTAAGACGATTAAAATTATGCTCAAAGACAGTACCACTGCTGACAACTATAGCAATGAACAACTTCTTGAGATAACTGATAAACTATTGAAATACTTGGATAAGATTCGACTCATTCTTCACATGAGATTTAATGACAATGAAGTGATTGCTTTGAATCACTTGATATTGAATACAATTCGTTGTTTATATTTATTGGTCACAAACTTTACATATAATATCCCATCACATGATTTGAATCAATTTTGTGGACATGTTTTGGGACTTTTGAAATGTTTTGTCGCCTATGGTGTCAGTGGTTATGATATAACTAAAGTGAAAGTTTCGGCTCTTTTTCCGTCACCTTTTGCTCAAACGACAGGTTTTATATTTAATTAAATTTATTATAAAAGTATTTCTGATAACTTATAATCTCTTTTACAGAGTTTATGGACAATAGATTGCATGAAAGGAAAGGATCGGTGAATAAAAAGAATAGAAATAAGAAAAATAAGAATAAGAATTGTGTTAATAATCAAGACTTGGATGACGATAGCGATGGCATCGCTGGTAATGATTCATCATATGTCAGATCAATGATATCGGACTCAGAATTCTCATCCGATTACGACTCGATTCCCGTATACGACGCGTCACGCGTACAGCGATCGGTGGCCAACAAAATAAGACACATTTCTTATGAAACATTGTCATCGGCTTTGAATGTGTTTGAAAAGCGAATTATATTTGGTTTTTGGTCGTCTTTCTTTCAAAGTCCACCCCCTGGTAGTGATATTTCAATTCCTGGACCTATTTTGTCGATTATATTAAGAGATCATTCTCCACGCGCTAAGACCTCTGCTTTAAATTTTTTATATAAATTATTGTTAACCGGAGATCCTTATGTTATAACTTTAGCCGATTTTAGTAGACCATCAAAACAATTATCATTTACACCATTATCTCAATCTTTGGCAAAAATGATTATTGAAATACATGAAGACATTTGTAAAATACTCAACAGTGAGAAAAATATACCGGTTTTGGTGCAAATTATTAAATGCATGTCAATGTTGGTGACACTCACTTCTCATAAGAAACAGGGAAGCGCTCTATTGATACAATTGTTCAATAAATCTATATTTTTATTGTCTCATAAAGACATACAAATCCAGAACTCATTTTTAGCTCTGGCCGTCAAGATCTTTGAATTGGATCCATTTCCGGATGATATGTTGAGATATCTAAAAGATGATAACTATGTTATCCAAGAGATAAATAAAATGATTGAATTCTCAATGGATTCAATACTAAGTATGCAATCAATACTTCTTTGCGGTGAATCTTTAAAATTGTTGGCAACTATTTTGAAGCAAAAGTCTTTATTTGGATTACTTATGAATCACAAAGAGTTTAATTTGACTTACAATCAACTCTTAGATTTATCGATAAAAAGTCTTAAAAGGGATATATTTATAACAAATCAAGTGATTCAAAGTCTTTTATGTAAATTTTTGGTTGTTTTAGGAAATAATATAAAAACAATAAATACTATGAACGATGAAATCGTCAATTGGTGGTTAAAAATACTGAAGACTGATCTTATCGAAAAGGCACTAATATGCGACAAATCAATACCACATTCATCTCAAGGCCTTATCATTGAYTTAATATCATCAATAAATATAGAGATCTTTGAATTGTTTGAAACAAATACAAAATATCATTTAATATCAGTGTTGATATCAATTGTCAAGAATACAAATCCAGAAGACGAAGACCTAAATTGTCAATCGCAAGCAATTCGTTGTTTAGGTGTCTTTCAATCGTTTAGATCGATGACTGAAGATCTCAACTATTTATTTGACGTTTCAATGCTTGCCATCGAAATTATGGATAATTTTGAAAACAATTATCACACAAAAAAGTTATCGCATATATTGTTATATCAAAGTTCATGGACTTTGGCAAACTTCTGTGATATATTGAAAAAATTTTATTTAAATAATTATAACGAAATAACATCAGAGTTTTTGTTTCGTATAATTGAATGCAATCTTAACTGTTATGACATTCAACTATCAAATGCTATACAATCGGAAAATATTAAGACAAATCTGGTTCGCTCTTCGGGTTGTTCATTGTATCTGATATTAAATTGGATACAAAATGAATCAACAGTTGATCTAATTATTGATTCAAACAGTAAATATTTGAAATTAATAATAGATTTAATTGAAAAGTTTATCAAAACATTGAATTTATCTAAAAATTTTAAGCTTCATTGGAATATATGTATTGCATTCAGTTATTTGCTTGAATTGAATGTATTCATAGATTTATGTAAATGTCAAACAAATTTAGTTAATGTAGACACCATTGGTGTTAATAGTGTTGATTCTTATCAATTGATTGACTGTATAATTGATAATCTAATGAATGTAATGCAGACATCACGTAATCATAAGGTCCAGTCGTACGCTGTATATGCTATCGGGTGTATTAATAACAGCTATTTTAGTGGACAATATATAACTAAATTATGGATTTTGATAACCAATTTAATGATAAATAACTTGCCATTAGTTCCCATTGATATTAGAGTCAATTGGATGGAAAAGTTTTGTACGACTTTATATAAATTAATTGACATTTATTTTAATCAAAGTGTTATAATTGATTGCAATATTAAAGAAACGATTGACAAACTGTTAGATTTTTTAACAAATGACACTTTAGTTGTTAATTCGCAACTAAAGGATAATGAATTAATCAAAACTATTTTAAATAGTTTATTAAATTTACCGGTAATTGACAAATAATTTTATATAATTATCATTTGTAATATTTGAAATTTTGCTATATTTATAATAAAATTATGTAAAAAATTGTAATTTTGATATTTTGTCATTTAAAGAGTATGAATTACTATCTAAAATCATTATATCTAACCTATTGATCCGATTTGAATGTTAAATAATTGCTTTTTAATACATTATTTTTATTTGAAATAGTATTTAAATATCTAAAGATAATTAATGAATAAATTGTAGAATAATAGTGATCAGAGATAACATACTTTTTGTGTATTACTGATAAGTTAATATTTTTTTGAAAATTAAGTAATTATTTAATACTGTATAAAAATGAATGTAATTTACTCTTAGTTTTGGAGATTATAATTAATAAATGTTTGGTTATTTTCCTGTTTGTTAGGCAATAGTAGTTATAGACTTAATTTACTGATAAGTTGAAAGTAAAAATGATAAGTTTGGAAAAATATAATTATATAATATAATGGAGATGTCAATATAATTACATTTTAGTAATTTAATAATTTGTAATTAACCTAATATATTTACTTGCTAAATTTTATATTGAATTAATAATGTTATTCTAATTAATGTTGGTTTTAAATAAAAATTGTAAAATAAAAAATAATATAATAATAATATCTAAAATATACTACTTTTAAATTAACAAAATTTTAATATATTTGACACATTCTTTATTTATATTTATCTTAAGTTTGAAATATAATATCTATTAAAACTATAGTACATTTACATGTATTATCATTTAATAAAAGCTATTAAAACATAAATTGAAAATGTTTAATTTGTTTTTTCTAATATATTAATTAAATTGGTTTCAATTATATAAATTGAAAAACAATGACACCTACACTGGGCTATTGGAATATACGTGGGGTAATATAGTTTTATTTTGTTTAATTTAATTAAAAATTAATTTTATGTCAAAACAATTGCTAAAATTTACAAATTGAATGCCAGTTGGGGCAACCAATTCGTTTATTGTTGGCCTATACGGACACTAAATATGTGGACAAACGCTACAATTGTGGTCCGGCACCTGATTTTGATGCGAGTGAATGGCTTAATGACAAATACAAACTGGGACTCAACTTTCCTAACGTTATTATTAATATATATTTTATTTTTGTCGTTCATTTAGATAATTGAAAAATAATATAATTTTATATTATTTAACGAATAGCTTCCCTATTATATCGATGGTGATATAAAAATTACACAAAGTTTAGCCATAAACCGATATATTGCCCGCAAAACCAAACTCGAGGGACAGACAGATGAGGAACGACTTCGGGTTAGTCTAGCGGAGCAACAGTTGGTTGATATGAATGAGGATTTCTCGCACATCGCATACGACCCTAATTTTGAAACATTAAAAGTGGATTATCTCAAGAATTTACCCAATACTTTGAAACTATTCAATGATTTTCTCGATAACCGACCGTTTTTAGCAGGTTTTCTATAATAATAATAATTGATATATACTTCTTATTAATTATTAACTCTTGAATTTTGTTTTTGTTTATTAGGAGAAAGTGTTACTTATGTTGATTTCATTGGTTATGAATTATTAGACAAATTGAATGCATTTGCACCTGAAATGGTATCCAAAGTGAACAATCTTAAGAAATACATTGAAAGAGTAGAATCGTTGCCACAAATTGCCAATTATTTGAAGTCCTCACCCAAACAGGCATACAATGGACCGATGGCTAAATGGGGTGGAAGTGTTGAATGATTTTATTGGTTAAAATCTTTAGTTATGCAATATATTAATAAATAAATAAAATTTAGCAAAATATAAATTTTAGTATCAAATAATAAATTTAATTTACTATAATATTGTTATTATTATTACAGTAGAGGTTTAAATCATTTTAAAATTTATTAATAATAAGCATTTGTGACATAAAGAATCAAATGTGAGAACTTGAAGTCAGTCAGTCATTCAAATATAATACAAAATAGAAAAGTTGTTAAATTTGAATATTGTATTTAATAATAAGATTGTAATTAATTTGAAATTTATATGCTTTAATAGTTTGTAAATCTACACTAATATAACTTTTTCTTCCAGTTATTGTAAAGTTATTTGCTATAAATTATTATAACAGTTATTAAATAGTATATATACTGGTGGGGAATTTTTAAGTGGTAGTTTTTTTTTATAAATATAATAATATTAAATAGTTTTTAATAAATAGGTTATCGAATAAATCAATTGTATTTTATTCAATAATTAATTGTACACTAAATATAAAAACTAGGTTTGCATCATAAAATTTATTATTGTATAAAATTATTTAAAAAATAATATTTATATTACTAAATAACCTATTAATTTATTATAGAATAAATTCTAATTAGATATTTTTACAATAAAAATTGTAAAAGCAAACAAAAATAATAACTAAGTTTTTTTAATACATAATTAGTCTAATTATAACTATATATGTAATATTTTTTTATAATAATTAATTACATATACGCGCATATATGTATAAGTTATGTTGAATAATTAGAAATTAAAATTTTATGACATTAGCAAAATTTAAGTGTCATTTTAATTTAATTTAAAATAATTTATTAATGAATTATTACACGGATGTAAATAGTACTAAAAATATAAAAATCGTTAACTCAAACTAATAATATAAATTATATTGTCATTAACAATACTAATAATAAGTTATTAATTTTTTTCTTTTTACAGAAATAGTAAAAATAAGTATTAAACAGTATCTACATTAATATCTTTACAAATTATTTTTTAATAGTTATATTTGTTACAACAAAATCATACAAATGACTGMATTATTGCGATTTTGATTTAATTTTATAGTAAAATGAATTGACTTTTGTATGACTTTCAAAATAACTAATTATAAATATTAAAATTATTATTAAATACTAATATTATAGTTATTTTAGAAATAACATTTTTTGTTTCCATTGTATTCAAGTTTTAATTATAATGCTATTTATTTTTGATTACAAAGTAATAAATTATAATTATCATAAAGTTTTTACTGTATGATATTTCACTAAATCTCACTAATTTTCACTATTTATTATTATAAAAATAGTTTCATAAATTTTGTAATCAAAAACTATTAAAATGATACTTAAAACAAAATTCAGTTAACAAATCAGTAACATTGAAAATGATTTTTATTGATATTAATTTATTCATTAATATTTTTAAAAATTAAATATAATGTTGTCAATAATTTGAAATTGACATTTTATAATTTTTAAAATATCTAAAAATTGGTATAACATTAGATATAAATGGATTAAAAATATTAACATTAAAAATATATTATTTTGAATAAATTATATCAATAGTAATATATAATAAACTAAATATTTATTGAAAAAATAAACTTTTATTTTACAGTATGCAGACAAATGTCTGGCGAATACATTATATAATACTTATATCCATCAAACATATAATAGCTTATCATTAAACGATAGCCGTATTTATCAAATAAAAGACAAATACTATAAATTCAAAGTTTCAAAGTTTATGTCTGTTTTATCTAATGTCCTCCAAATGCTTCGCAACTATAGCTATGTTTCGGATCACTTAAGAGACAGCATTTTATATGAATAATAACGACTTATAATAAAAATAATGTTTACGTCTGTCCTGTTATGACACATACAGTCTTCAACAGACAAATATTAGTCTCGTATTCAAAATATTCSTATATTTAGCCGAAAAATGCATAACATTTTAGCTTAAAATCAAATAACATTGTTTTTCTAACTATTTTAATGACATTTTTTCATAGAAATAACAAGTTTTCTAATATTGCAAAATATTTTCAGTCACTAACCTTTTGTTTTATTTTTGTTATTTGTTGTAAAAGATTCAATTATTTTACTATTTATAACTAAATAATAATTTWAAAAATCAAATTTTGTATAAATAATAAATTGATTAATTTAGACCATAAGTGTTCAGTTATTTTCCAACTAATTACTGTATATAATAAAAGAGGTGTATATAATATATTCAATATATTGATTGTATTCAAATAAAACCAGTTGAGAATGCTAGAAAGCATTTCCATACGAACTCCTAATCCAAATTAAAAATTAAATTAAAATCGAATGATTAAGTATGACATGGATGTGGACTCCACATTGTGGAGTAACAAATCACTCAGTATCACAGAATAAACTCAACTTTAGTAATATGGGGTATCAAATGACTCAGTATGACAAAATAAACTCAACAATTCATATAGGTTATCTAATGACTGTATGCAAAAAATAAACAACCTTAGTTATGTGGAGTATCAAATGATTCAGTATAAAAAAATAAACTTTACTATAGCCATGTAGGGTATCAAATAACTCATTATGACAGAATAAACTAAACTTTAGTCATGTGGGGTATCATATGATTCAGTATAAAAAAATAAACAACAATTCATATAGGGTATCAAATGACTAAATATGCAAAAAATAAATTCAACCTTAGTAATGTGGGGTATCAAATGACAGTAGGACAAAATAAACTCAAACAATTCATAGAGAGTATCAAATAACTAAAATATATTATTATTTTTACTATAAATATAACTTAAATTTAAAGAGTATTAACTCAAGCTTTATTTTATCTATTTTATTTAAGATATAAAAATTTGTTTGCTAATTTCATATAACTTATTTTTAATGTTTAATTCCAATCCAAGTATTAAATATTAATTTTAAAATTTTTGTACTTTGGCCGCCATTTTATATACGTTCTTAAAGATATTAAATTTTTTATACTAATCAATATATCTTATTTTTGAAGCTTTATTCAAATTTATATTTATAATGTTTTCAATTTTTTGTACTGTAACCGTCATTTTCTCTTTGTTCCCGAAGAGATATAAAAATTTTAATGCTAATTCCTTTGCTAGTTTTTGATGCTTTATTCAAATCTATACTTAAAAATTTTTACCTAAATTTTTTTTAACTTTGGCCTCCATTTTCTCTATATTCTGATGAGATATCAAAATTTTAATGCTGATCCCCTATATCTTATTTTTGATGCTTAATCAAAATCTGAAATCAAAATTTCAAAATTCAATCAAATGCGGAAGGACAGACAGACAGACAGACAGACAGACAGACAGACGGAAGGACATATAGAATTCAGTACTTACTCCTTTCAGGAGTTCGTGATTACATAACTTAACTTATTATATTTAACTAAATATTTAAAATTTTATTCTTATTAAAATAAAATCTTAGTTTTGCACTTTTAAAATTTTTTTTTATTACACAAAACAAATTAATATAATTTTTTTATTAATATTACATTATTGTAATTTCTGTTCACTAATGTTCACATTTCATTAAAATGAAATTAACTGAAATTTTCTTAAAATTACAACTCTATTTATACTATTTTTAAAATTTTATTAGCCAATAAGATTCATTTTAAAATTTTAATAATGACTGTTTTTTCTTAATTATGACCATCTTTTTTGTTCTTTTTCATAATTTCTGAATATTTATTGCTGTATGTATTACTCATATATTATTGTTCTTTTCTATAACCTCTGAATATTTAGTGCTGTATGTATTACTCATATATTTTTTCTTTTCTATAACCTCTGAATATTTAATGCTGTATGTATTACTCATATATTATTGTTCTTTTCTATAACCTCTGAATATTTAGTGCTGTATGTATTACTCATATATTTTTGTTCTTTTCTATAACCTCTGAGTATTTAGTGCTGTATGTATTACTCATATATTATTGTTCTTTTCTATAACCTCTGAATATTTAGTGCTGTATGTATTACTCATATATTTTTTCTTTTCTATAACCTCTGAATATTTAATGCTGTATGTATTACTCATATATTATTGTTCTTTTCTATAACCTCTGAATATTTAGTGCTGTATGTATTACTCATATATTTTTGTTCTTTTCTATAACCTCTGAGTATTTAGTGCTGTATGTATTACTCATATATTATTGTTCTTTTCTATAACCTCTGAATATTTAGTGCTGTATGTATTACTCATATATTTTTTTCTTTTCTATAACCTCTGAATATTTAATGCTGTATGTATTACTCATATATTATTGTTCTTTTCTATAACCTCTGAATATTTAGTGCTGTATGTATTACTCATATATTTTTGTTCTTTTCTATAACCTCTGAGTATTTAGTGCTGTATGTATTACTCATATATTATTGTTCTTTTCTATAACCTCTGAATATTTAGTGCTGTATGTATTACTCATATATTATTGTTCTTTTCTATAACCTCTGAATATTTAGTGCTGTATGTATTACTCATATATTATTGTTCTTTTCTATAACCTCTGAATATTTAATGCTGTATGCAGTCATGAGGAGCAATTGAACATAATCCAATCATAGAGTTGAATTTTTTATTTTAATAAATAAATATTGTTATGGTAATAAAAAATTATATACTAAATGTTACTATTTGGAATAAATTTTTTTATTAAATCAATGTCACTGTCAAGTTATGTCTCAACAATATTTTTTTTTTAAATAAAAATTCACAAATTCACCTTTACATATTTAGCACTAATATGATCTGTGGCGTGTCAATTGCTCCTCATGACTGGCTGTATGTATTACTTATATATTTTTGTTCTTTTCTATAATCTCTGAATATTTAGTACTGTTTGTATTACTCATATATTTTTTGACTTTTCTAAACTTTTTTTATAATCTCAATATATTTTTTTTGTTACTTATATTTTATGGATTTTCTAAAACCTCTGATTATATATCAAAATTTTAATACTGATATTCTTTACCTATTTTTATGCTCTATTCAAATTTATACTTTCAAATTTAATTTCTTTTTTTTGTACTTTTGCGGCCATGTTCCCGAAGAGATATCAAAATTTTAAACCATATTTTTTATGCTTGTTTTTGATGCTTTATTCAAATCTATACTCAAAAATTTTTACCTAAATTTTTCACTTTGGCCGCCATTTTCTCTATGTTCCCAATGAGATATCAAAATTTTAATGCTGATCCCCTATACCTTATTTTTGATGCTTAATTCAAATCTGAAGTCAAAATTTAAAAATTCAATAAAAAGCGGACGGACGGAAGGACGGAAGGACATATAGAATTCAGATACGTACTCCTTTCAGGAGTTCGTGAAAAAAGATTGATATGATTTTATGTATTTGATAATATTCAAGGTTATTACAGTATATTTCAGCACTAGACTACAATTTTTTAAAATATTAATTGTCAAACAAATGTGTGTAACGTTTACGTTTATCTTATAAAATTGTTAGATACCTAACAGTCAAATGTGGGGAAAATAATATATAATGTTAATGAAATTTTATAAGAGTTTTCAAAATTAAACAATTTTAATACAATCATCCTTTTTTTAAAAATAATAAAATATGAAACTTAAATAGAAAATTACATTTTTAGCACATTGTTAAACACAATCATTATTTTTTTKATTGTAGTCCTTTTGATTTAAACTGAATTCACATAAAACAATACATATTTATACCATAAAACAAATCAAATACCGGTTTTTAAAAATAGTAATTTTAAAGAATATTCAATTCATGAGTCATACTATTGTTAACACAATGAGTTTGTTATTTATAGCGAGGATATACTGTACAACAATTTTATAAGTGATGGGTGTGTTTATACTAAGGCTAGACGTGTAGAGACCAACCCATTGAATGCTTGTTTGAAAACCCTATTTAATGCATTGAATCTCTACTGTTTGCCAACCATTTAGTTGTTAAGACTAATAATTGACAGCAACTTAAACATTGGTTTATTATTTTCGGTTTAATTTATAAATTGATTTTTAATCAGTAAATTATAAACAATGGCACCGATATTGGGATATTGGAATGTTCGGGGAGTAAGTCTACATTTCATATTATTAGCTAATCTAGCATGCTACTTTTATTTATATTTAATTTATTTGTCATTATTACTATTTCTATTAATAACTTAGATTATTATTATATTCAAATTTATATAAAAACTATACAATTGATAAAATAATTGTTTTCTATATTTATAATTTTAGTAATTATTATATACATAATATACTAACAAATACATTAGATAAAAATATTAATTTGCTATTAATTTTATAAATATAATATAATGTAATTTCTAATGATTTACAATATTGTATTATTAATTAAATAAATGATAATCTTCAAATGACATTTCAAATAATATATTWAATATATTGTCAAATGCTTTACACATTTACACTATAGTCCTAATGTGTTATTCAATCCATGTTTTTTTATTATCAAAATATTGAATTAATAATTTTTACACAAATACTTTTAGATTATGATAAATATTTGTAAAAATACAATATAATTGCTTAACCAAATGTTTAAATATATAGCATATTATATATTAACAATTTTTGGGTGTAAAATCTGAGCACATAATGGCTAAAAATTATATAATATATATAAATCATGTGTTATTATAATCACTAAAATTTATAAGAAAATAGCAATTTTAAGTCTAATAAATCAATAGTAAATTGAAAACTAAATGTTTTTTATGTATTGCTACTTAACTTTGTTAAGAAACTACTATTTAATATATTGTATAATACTGTATATATATTGAACACCTGGAGTTGGAAGTTAGGGACAGGTATTTAGTTATTATACATACATTCGGATAAAAAAGAAATTCTTGTTTTTATATTTTATGTGAATTTTTTGTTAGTTTTGCTATTTTCTCAGACAATCTTATTTTAGTATTAGTTATCTGATATAATTTGATACAATCTTCTATACATTTGTGTACATAACAAGTGTTGTATTTGTATTGTTATAAAAATACTATTAAATGACAAACAAATCTTAATTTAGTATAATCTTATTCGTAAAAATTATTAATATTTTAAATATAAAGTATATTATATTTATTGAAAATATTTAATTCTTCAATAATTATATAAGAGTAGAAAAATCAATCTCAATATGTTTGGATAATAATTTATATAAACTTTTATATGGCGATAATTTGCAACATTTGATCTATAATTTAATAGATATGTGTTATAAATAGCTATTATTAAAATGCATTTTGATTATACTTTATATTATATAATTTATATACAATAATTGAAACAACCAATTATTTATTATATTTTATATTCAACGGTTTTAACTTTGAAAAATGTAAATTATTATCGTGGGTTTCATTCACTTATACTAACGTTATTATTATATATTTGATTTGAATTTGTTAATAGAAATAGCCGTCAAACTGTGTATTAGAAAATTTGTTTTTTATGTATAAGCAATGACTTTAGGAAACAAAATTTAATTAAAGCAAGATTTGATTAAATATACAGTATTACTATTAAGAAATGTAATATCAATCGCTTAACTATAGGCAGACAGATATTAAATTGAATAAAAAGAGGATGTCATCAAATATATTATATAATTTATATGATATAATATACTTATGTCATCTTATATATTATATAATATTATAGTATCATAAATCTGTAAATTAAATACATTAAATACTGTATATAAAAAACATATAATGTATTATTAATGTATTTTTTGGAAATTATTTATATTACATAATAAAAATGAAATAATATATTCTATTGTATAATAATATAATGTTTTAACAGTTGGGAGAACCAATCCGTCTATTGTTGGCTTATACGGGCACTGAGTATGAGGACAAACGTTATACTCTCGGAGCTGCCCCTGAATACGATAGGACTGAATGGATTAATGACAAACAATCACTCGGACTTGACTTTCCTAATGTATGTCAATTTTATAATTATTTAACAATTGGTTGAATTTTAAGCAAATATAAGAATTATAAAATATTAGTAATAAATACTATTTTCTCTATTATTATTGTAATATAAAAAAATTAATCTTATATTATCGATGCCTTAATTGAGATAATTAATAGTTATTTAACTCTGTGAAGATAAATAATTATTAAACATTATTAAACTATTAATTATAAATATAACTTATAACTATTGATTAATACTATTAGTTTAGTTTATTATAAAAATGATTACCGGTAATAGTGTTTAAAAATTAATATTTTTTATAATCGTAAATATTAGTTAAGAGAATATTAAGTTACTTAATAAATAATTAATTTTATTATAATTAATATATTTCTATTTAATGAACATATTAATATTTAAAAATGATTTTTGATACATAAGATATATAAATACAAAACAAACTATTTGAAGGATTTTAGAAATATTATTTATCATAATTAATTTGTTTAAACATTTAGTTGAGATAAAAAATTTATAACAATAAATTGATAAATGAATTGATAGCTTCCCTACTATATCGATGGTGATCTAAAACTGTCGCAAAGTTTGGCAATAAACCGATACATTGCCCGCAAAAACAATTTGAACGGACAGTCGGATGAAGAGAAACTACGTGTGGATCTCGTGGAGCAACAGTTGGTTGACCTAAATATAGGTATCACTCGTATTGTTTATGATCCTAATTATGAGACTTTGAAAGTTGATTGGCTTAAGAATCTACCAAATAATTTGCAACTTTTGAGCCAATTTCTCGGCGATCGACCATTTTTAGCGGGTATGACACTCATCCACTCAATCTATTGATTGTGAATTTTATTGATTGATATTTAATTTATTCAATAGGAGAGAGTGTTACTTATGTAGACTTTATTGCTTATGAATTACTCGAAAAATTGAATGCTTTGGTTCCGGAAGAAGTTTCCAAAGTGGATAATCTTAAGAAGTTTGGCGACAGAGTCAGATCATTGCCACAGATTGCCAACTATTTGAAGACAGCACCCAATGTGCCATTCAATGGTCCGATGGCTCAATGGGGCGGAAGTGTCTAAATGATTGACAATAAAAGTGTTTGCTATATGTTTTAAAACAAATACTTATAATTACATTTCATAATTTTTTTCAATAAAATGAGTAATGAATAATTAAAATTATTTACAATTATATAGCATACAATTATTGTATACAATTCACAATTATATAAATGAAGTTATGAATATTAAATACATTAACGATATCTTCTTTTAAAATCTAAATCTATAAATTAGTATTAATTTTCTATTGTTTTCATTACTTATCAATTATTTTAATTAAAATATTACATTTGAATATCAATAGTATTGAAGGATATAATAGACACGAGTATTTTATATGCGCAAAAATATAAAATATTTTATTCAAATTTCTATTCCTATCATACAAATGTATATTTTATTAATCATACAATAAAGTAAAATTATTTTTAAACTGTTTTTTATGAAAAAATTAAGTATTGTTTTTATTTAATTTGTTACTTATTGGTAATGAACTCAAAGATACGATATTTAACTAATAAATCGTGATTTTTATCAAAATCTAATAATTTCTATTATATTATGTAAATTATGCTTCAATT
Source organism: Oppia nitens (assembly GCF_028296485.1). Taxonomy (NCBI): domain Eukaryota; kingdom Metazoa; phylum Arthropoda; class Arachnida; order Sarcoptiformes; family Oppiidae; genus Oppia; species Oppia nitens. The sequence goes on from NW_026533243.1 coordinate 5,492,089, forward strand.
ACAGTATACAGTATTGTATTTGATGTAGTAATGTAACAGTAGGTATACAGGTGTTGGTTTGATACTGTATTTGTAACTTTATATTTCAAAATAAAATTACTATTGTTTTTATCTCTAATGTTTATTGAAATAATAGAAGAATATTTAAAATTGTCGATTTTCATATACAAAACATATTTAAATTCATATTATTAATAAAAAAACAATACTTTTCATAAACTGTAGTAAATGCGATATCAATTATAATTAACTTATTTAAAAATAGATTTACCAAATTTTATAAAACTTCTCAAAATATACAACAAAAATAAAATTGACATCTWTTTTATAATTTTATCTAAAATTGTTTAAATTTAGAAATAACATTTACATTAATATAATTTTACAAATAAACAATATAATATACTATTCTAGATTTGAAATTTATCAAAATATAAACAAATTATAAATCAAATACATAGTATATTAATTTGAAATTTAGTATACAATACAATAATTGCAATCTATATTTTTTAAATTTTAATATTAGCACTTATTTGTAAACTAATGATATAATTTCAGAAATTTATTACTTATACGGAATTAAAATCATATTATATATAATATTATAAATTATTCATTTATAGAAAATATATAATTTTAATATACAGAATATTATATTATACCGTATATTTAATTATTTATAACCATACATTGTACAGTACATTTACTATACTATATAATGCATCTAGATTAATTTATTAATGTAAAGTAACAATAACGTGAATAACTTGTTGCAAGTCTAGCCACCATAACATTGACAATATTAATACAATAATTGCAATCATATTAATAGGTATTTTCTATACAACGACACTGTACTGTATATATATACTGTAYTATAGTATATAGAAACTACTAGAGTGTAGTGTATGTGTGTTTGTGGTGCGAGTATTGACAACAAATTTTAGTGCTGAGAATCACATCAATAAATTCATTAAACTTACAATTATTATACATATGTATACTAAATATTAATAAACCATTTGTATACCAGTATAACAAAAAATATTAATATACAGTACTTATATTACATTAACGATTTGTGATTTTCAATTCATTGTTAATCAATTTATTCAATTATTTCTTAAAGACTTGAATACCTAAATATTGAATGTCACCAACACTTGGATATTGGGATATTCGTGGTGTAAGTGATATTTAATTTAATTACAATACACTATATTTATTGATTAATAATATATCATTTATTTTGTCATAAAATATTAATTTATGAGAAATATAATTATAATTAAAAATTTAACTTAAATTGTAAATCAGAAAAATATATTATACATTATGTATATATATATACTGTATAATAGTTAAGTGTAAATTGATATAAATTTAATATCTCTGTATTACTGCTGTACAGTATTCCTGTAATGTTAAACAGTTAGCAACAAACAGTGTTAAACACTTACTGTATTTACTATATGTAGAAATTTTTCAATTAATTATATAATATAAAGACCTTGAATTTTATGACACACTTTAGATGCAGTTGTTATATAACATCATAAATAATTAACAATAAAAAATAAAAAACAATATATCAATAAATAGAATTAAAAATTATATTTATTAAAAATATTTTTAAATATTTGAATTAGTTGTAATTTTGAACTAAAATAATATAAAATAGATGATAAGGATTGAAAATAAATATTAAATTTATTTTATATATTATGGACAGTTGGCACAACCGATACGGCTATTGTTGGCCTACACGGAGACGCCATACACTGACAAACGCTATAAATACGGTCCCAAACCAGACATCGATCAAAGCGAATGGTTGAATGAAAAGTACTCATTAGGTCTACCCTTTCCTAATGTAAGGATTGTATTATAAAAATGATCTAAAAAATAGTCTAAATTAATGTGAAATAACTTAAAAATTATTTTCACATAATAGTTGCCATATTATATCGATGGAGATATTAAGATCACACAAAGTTTGGCAATAATTAGATATTTGGGTCGAAAACATGATTTGATGGGTAATACAGAAGAAGAAGAGAACAGAATCAGTTTAGTTGAACAACAATTAAAAGATAATAACAACGGTTTCACAAAGATTTGTTACAATCAAAACTTTGATACATTGAAACTCGATTATCTCAAACAATTGCCACTACTATTGGATCAATTGAGCAAATTCTTGGGTGAACGACCTTACTTTGCCGGTACAGACATTTTTATATACCGTTAAAGATTACTTAATTCCCTGTATGGAGATATGTAAGTCATGGTAAATAATGCGAGTTTTGTATCACATGAAAAATATATTTTGTGACTTTCGCCACTTGTTTTTATACATTTTCAAGTTTTACCACTCCTTGTATTTAGACCTTCCAAACCCTTTGAATATGCTATGTATTTACCGATTTATAATATGTAAAAATACTGTAAACGTATACAATTGTCATTTATTGTTAAGCACTGTTATAACTAATTAATTACAGGTAATAGTTATCTAAATATACCGTTTTTAATAGACTACTGTTAAATATAGATTACTTTTCCCTAATTCCCCCATTTTTCCTTTTCTCCATACCTTCGTTTAATTTACCAGGGTGGTAAAAAAATACGAATTTTTACCGTATGAAAATGTTATTTATCATATTTTTATGAACTTCTTACGGGGAATTAAGCAATGAAATACGGTAATGTGTTTTATATTAATTTATATGAAAAAGTGATAAAATATTTATAATGTTTGTATCATTAGGTGAACACTTGACTTATGTAGACTTCTTGGTCTATGAATATTTGGATCAACAAAAACTATTTTCACCACAGATTGTCTCGCAATACAACAATTTAGTCCAATATTTAGCTCGTTTTGAATCACTGCCCAAAATCGACAAATATCTCAAATCTGATCGCTATTTAAAATGGCCACTAAATGGTGATTCAGCTTATTATGGATCACGATATGAACAGCCAGAATAAGACAATAATATAAGAAAATTTGAATTCAATATAAAATTTTAATTGAAATAAATTAGTTTTCCATTAATAAGGAAATAAATTCATTAAAGATTTAACAATATATATCAAAATTACAAATTATAATAATTCAAATTATTAAATTTCATTTATAATGTTTTGTCACAATTATTTTGTAATGTTTTCTCATTAAAAAATAACAAATCAATATGAAATCAATTCAATTAATAAAAAAATTAATTTAATTAGCAAAAATTTTAACATTTAATTTTTTCTATAGAATATATGATAATTTATATTAATTAAAAAAATTAACATTGATTTTTATAACAATTTAATTAAACTATTATGATTACTAAAATTATTAGCAAACAAATTACACAATCAAAATTTGTCTCCATTATTACTATAAAAATACATAATTTTATAAATTATTAATGATTAACATTACACACAATTAACCACAACTGAAAAAATATGCAAATCTTGTTTTAAAAATATTATATAAATAAAAATTATTAAAACTACAGTAATATATAAATTTGGATTTTGTTCACATTATGTACTCTAACTTATATTATATATCTTAACGATTAGAGTATTCTCATTGAGAGTAATATTATGAAAGTGATTATCCCTGACATCCCGTCCCACAGTTGACTGCCCTTCTAGAGCGTCGTCACTCTTAAAATAAAAACCGGTTTTACTGCCATTGAATGTCCAAAAAACATCTCCAAATCTAACTCAAGTTTAAGCCATTTTCATATTTGATTTATTTAATTGCATTGACGTTTCACTTGTAATCAAAATATATTTTAATTTATAATAAAATCAAATCTTTTAATCATTTTAATCTATTATACACAGTGTAATAGATTAACATTCATCTAAATAATGGGTAAAATATATAGTATATATAAATATTTAAATATATATATTGTTAATTGTATAAACAGTTTTTTTAAATGATTTAACAGTATTTTGATCACTAATTTGACAATTTTTATTAATAAACATTTTAAATATTCACCAATAGGTGTGAAGTTAATGATTGGATTTATATTGTTAGCTGTAGTCTCATCTGATATGATGAGAAAGTCTATCGTTTTTGATCCGAAAACACCGAAAGTGTTTTATTGTCCGCAAGAAAAGCCTATAGATATGTCTAAAATGATAGTCAAAGCCATACCATTGGAGAAGTTGTGCGAATACGGACCAAACGGTTTGCCTAAAAAAGCCAAATCTGACTGTTATAATGACATCGATGAGAGTGATTATGCCTGCGCTGAGAAACTCCGAATTGAGGTATATATAAGTTTCTTATCTTTAAATGTTAGATAAATTTAACCAAATATTTGATGAAAGATGCGAATCAATCCTCCCAATGACACCGAGACAACCACAACAATGATACCGACACCCGACGCACCCAAACACATAAAGGAGGTTCACGTCAAACATGTAAACCAAAAGAAAAGTACGAAACCTAAACAAAACAAGAAATTATAAAAACCCCAAAACGGAAGTAGAAATCATTGATACTATTATTGTTATCATTTGAGAAAATCTTTTGGCAGCTAATGTTCCAGTCGTCTAATTAATTGATAAATCAATAAAATTATATTTACATTAAAATATAATTTTATATTTAAATATTAATAAATATTTGTTTTTATATAATTTATATATTTATACAAAATATTTAACATTTTTCTACAAAAGTAAATGTGATGAATCATTATTGATTAATAGATGATTACCGATAATATAAGAAAAATTTTGAATTAAATTATGTTTGCTATTAACTTGATATACAGAATAATTACTTATAAATTTATTTTATAAAAATAACATTTCTAATACTTTATTTTAAATCATATGTTATTTTAACAATTTACGAATTACTATCAAAATATAGTAAATTTATGAAAAATTTAATTCAATTTATTTTATTATTGATAATTTCGTTAAAACGCATTATTAAATTACATAATAATAATTTTGTTCATAATTATTATATGTAAAACTTATTTTCAAACTATTGATTTGATATTTAGTTTATGAGATTAAGTATAAAATTTATATAAAAAATTATGAGACGATATGTCGATCTATGGTTGCATACGTAAAGCGCCGTCCAATCGGATAACCTCTCCGTTAAGCATCGGATTTTCAATAATAGTCTGAACCAAATGAGCGTACTCTTCGACATTTCCTAATCGTTGAGGACAGGGAACAGTTGACGCCAGATTTTGTCGTACCTTTTCGGGCAAACCAGCCAAGAGTGGTGTATCAAACAGTCCCGGAGCTATAGTCATGCATCTAATGCCCTCAAGTGCTAAGTCACGTGCGATTGGAAGTGTCATTCCGACAATACCTCCCTTTGAGGCAGAATATGCCACTTGACCTATAAATCAGTAGATAATCTTTAGTTAACACTAACACCATATAAATGTTACATCAAATTAATTACCAATTTGTCCCTCAAAAGCGGCCACAGAAGCAGTATTTATAAGAACTCCTTTTAAATCATTAACTTTCTGGTTCTTCGCAATGAGTCCAACAGCCAAACGGTTGACATTAAATGTGCCCAAAGTATTAATCTCCAAGACTTTGCGGAACTCTTCCAATGGATGCGGTTSATTGCGGCGGTTGTCATATATCCTTCGGGCCACACCAATGCCTTCAATATCAACAATCATTAAAATAACTAAATGGTCGAAATCTAATTAACACAAATACCGGCGCAATTGACCACTGCGTCCAATCGGCCGAACTCTTTCTCGCACTTATCGAGCGCTTTGAGCACATCCTCTTCAGAGACAACGCTTCCCTGAACTGGTATTACGTTTTTGGCATCAAATAGTTTTTCAAACTTAAGATCAAATGCGACGACACCTTTGGCACCCAAATTGATCAGTCGGTCGACCGTTGCTTTGCCTAAACCTGTTCATCGCATCAGACAATTGGTTAATCAATCAATTGATAATAAAATGTTAACTAAAGAGAGTGATGGCAACAGACCCGAAGCACCGCCGGTGACAAACGCGACGATACCCTTAACTGTGTTGAACTGAGCCATCGATGAGACAATTGTTTTCAATTTAATTCAAACCGAGTTATCTCTCGAGTGATGTCTTGCAATACAAAACAATTAATACAATAATCACTTCTTCATATCAATCGATACTATCCTTGAAATATAAAACAGTCTGTCGTTTAGTATTACGTCAGACAATACATGTGTGATAAGCATTGCATTGTATTACACATCACACCAGTCATGGCATCAGATCTTCAATTGTAATCAATTGTATCAGATATTTATCAATTAAATTAATAAATCATTTTCTCAATCAATAATAATTATAATTTTTTACTTAAATAATTGTTTTATCAAAACAATTGATTCATTAATATAAATAATGATTAATAATAATAATTGGTGTGTACTGTATATAATAGAAATCCCGTCATCGATGGTCACGACATCTGAAATATATTAAACAAAATGTGATTTAAATGTATTTATAATTTTCTAACTTTTAATTAAAATTAATAAACATTTGGTTTAATAAAGTGATTAAAAAACACATGAAATGTGATATGAGTTGAATTGATTGCAAGTCTTAAAAACATTTCTTGTTGTAAGTGATGTCATATCGTTGTTGTCGTCGATAATAATGACAATCAAAAGCAATCAATGGATTATTTGTGAACTTAAATATCTGTCGATTGCTTCTTCACTTTTGGTGATCTCTATATTTGGTGACCACTTATTGTCCATTAAGAGGACACCCGTCAACTCCTATGTCATCGCATTGACCGACACTTTAATTCACGGAATGATTGCTTCGTTGAGTTGGCTTTTGGTGGCCGTCACTAAAGGACAACCTATTTATGAAAATATCATTTTAATTGAGTCATTGCTGGCATTTATGACCGCATCGGCCATCGATTTCGATCACGTACTCGAAGCTCGAAGTTTTGATCTTAAGGTATGTTTTATTTGATGATTGAAATGATTTTTACATTTAAAAGATTTCGACTTTAATTACAGATTGTTTCACAACTTTCTGACCGACCATTCCTTCACAATACAAGTCTGATGTTATCGATATCGTTATCTATTATAGCAATTGGTCTCTTGCGGCACAATTGGTTAATACACACTTATGGCTGGATATTTCTGACGGCAATCTTTACACATCATTTACGAGACGCTATAAGACACGGCTTCTGGTTCTACCCGTTCCACACAAAGCCTGTCCCCCAATGGCTATATGTTCTCACATTAACTTCATTCCCATTAATATGTAGTCTACTCATGAATATTGTGGCCAAAGAATGGCTTGAAAGGCATTCAATCAATGATAATATCAAATATCAAGCAATGGATCTCAATCTTGAAGAGGTTTGACAGCATATAAGTGGTTAAAGTTTAATAAAACCATCAAATATCGTAATATTGTATTTAATTATATTGTAATAAATTTTATTAATATTTGTTTGACTATTACCGTAAAATTATTGTATTTTACCGATAATACATTATATATATATATAATATTTACCATTTAATACATTGTTAACTCTTACCGTACGCTAATATATAAATTATTTTTACATTTAAAAAAATTACTAAAATATCTATTAATAAATATATGAATTATTTTGAAAACTATTTTATTTATGAATCGTATGACTCATAAATTTATTCCTAATTTATTAAATGAAATAACATATAAAAAGTCAAATCAATAACTAATTTATTAATTTATAATAATTTGAACGGTATTTACATTAACTTAAAACCTAAGATATAATATATTGATTACAATCTAATGGTTGACTATAAGACAACTTCAAAAACATTAAACAAAGACTATTAAAGTCTAAAGATTGCGATAGTCTTGAAATCGGGTTTCGGGCTGTCCCTCATCGGGAATGGCGTCCAAACCAATGGTGTAGTGATGATTGGCCGCCCATCTCATCCTGAGTACAGTGTCAGCAATACGTTGGTCACGTCTTGTCCATTGATTTGACGGGTCATCCCAACACCGTCTCATCATCGGCTGTCCCCACGACGCCCAATGGGTCACCTATTCATCAATTTTATCAATAGGTTTGTCCATCAACTATACAACTCATATATATATATATATATGCATACCATAGGTCCCAACTCCATGATAGCAAATCCAGTCATCATTGCCCCGAATGCCGGTAATAACTCATACCACATGTTTTGACCACTTGTTTAACCGATTACTTCAATCAAAACAATCACTTTGTGTCCACTTTTTTCTGTTTACATTCACTTTAATGGCTCATAAAATCAACTGATATTTAAATATAATTTTTTGGTATGTTTTTTGCTTTATTATTACTTTACTCTTATATTATAATATATTGTTATAAAAAGTACTAATTAATAGAAACACAACAATTACGCGATACAGATATCAGTCTATATTTTGTTTATAACTTAATATTTTCTTACAATTTTTATACAGTATTTACGCCCTCATATAGTCCCCCCTCCCGGACATCAGGAACTATAGGTAAACTTAAATTTTATTAAACATATTTTGTTTAAATTATTATTTTTTATAAATAAAAATCAAAACTATTTAAACAATCTTTGCTTTTATTCAATTATGTTTAAAACATACATAAATATAAACAAATAGTTGAATACATGAAAAAATGTTTTAAATTAAAATCTATTAGTAGTTTTATTTAAAGCAATTATTTAAATAAATATTGCATTAATTATAATAAATATCACCTATAAAGTCAAATATTACGGAAATTAATTAATAATTATAAGAAAATAATAAAAAAAAGAATATTTGACTAATTATTTGAATTTATATTAAATTAAAAATTTCGATTAAAACATCGATAGATAATAGACATTAATGTTTGTTTGTGTATTAATAATATCATATAAAAAGCAATCAAACGTTTACTAAATTAATCGTATTTTCACAAACAATTCAAATTCAAAGAAGACATCATAAATATAAAACCAAAAATTTTGTTAAAAAATATTTGCTTTAATTTAAGTGAATTTATTAAATATTAGGCGTCGGGTAAAGTGTATCTCACATATGGCACCTCTACGTCCTCACCAGTGCTGTCATTGCAACACAATTCAAACACTAATGACTTAGACCACGGATCGATCTTCTTCTTGGACACGCGTTTAACAATTTCTGTCAATCTGAAGACAAAATCATTAAAAAACAATTACCGGTAATTATATTTAAAAAACAATCGACACATACTTGAGATCCATACGCTCTTCACGTTTGTCATTCGGCATAAAGAAGGCGTAGAGCATCGATACGTTCTGAGACAACATTGTTATCTCCAATTTGTGATGACTCTAATAAATCAATAAATAATAATATAAATCAAATATTATGACAACTAATTATAAATAAGACAAACCTTAAAGTAGTCGATGAACTCTCTAAGAGTAATATCTCCTTTTAGTTCAAATCGATCCCAAAGAGTCCATTCATTATCGTAATACTTAGTCTTTTGGGGTGCGATAGGCTCTGAAAATGCAAAGAATGGAAGCGCTAAGTTGACAAATCCATTCTTGTATGCCTCAAGAGTTTTGTGCGATTGAACGACCTATAGTAACAAACAATCGTTACTTATATCGTCTAATATATATATATATATATTAATTTCAGTCATACTTTAAATAACTCAAGACATCCTAAACCGGTAACCAATGAAGTGGTTGTAGCGATGGCCGGAATAATTCTTCCGGCAATCAATTTGCTCTTATGTCTGTCCGCGGGTGCGATCTTATAGTTCTCAGCTCTCAAATTACTTGCGGCCACAATATAATCCATATGAAAGTTCGTGTCGTCGTCTTTCTCGAACACAACTGTATTAATCTTAAAATTGGATCCCAAAGAGTTAGGCGATGGCATCTCTTTAACCATTTGGTCGACATCAGTCAGTCCTCCATTGTTCTCATTGTTGAGATCAGAGTCATTGACCGCTATTTTTACACCTATTTAACATATTTTTAAAAATAAGTTTTTAATTTAGAAACAAAAATACAAACCAGCTTTTGGTACAAATTCTTGTATGACTAATGTGGAGACAAAATCTTTAATTGCTTTTCTATCTCTACTTTGAGGTATATTATAGACATATGCTTTTAGGTTAGCGCCGGCAACAATATAATCCAAATGAGTTTCATTGTTGGGATCAAAGACAAGTGGATGCGGACATCGTTTGGGTCCCGACCAGAAGGGAACACCACTATTAGTGAGCGAATCGGGAGGAAAGTTGTAAAGCAATTGTTTAATTTGATTGACATATTGTTCCTCGAAGTTAAGTCGAGCCCATTTTATACAGTCCTGAAAGTTTTGTGGACGATCTTCACCCAAAGCTCTCTTAACAGATTCAAGAGTTAGTATACCTTCATTACCGGGCATTTTAAGAGTTTTCTCAACAAATTTCGGGTCACTATATAAGAGAACAATAATTTAATTGCTATAAACATAAGTCAATTTAGATATTCATACGTCAAGTATTGGTGAGTATTATCTGCCACTTGTCTGAATACACCCTCAAAGTCATCTCTGGCCCATTGAAGTGTGTGTTCAATAGCGTTGGGAAAGTTTTTAAGAGTACAGATAGGAATGCTTTTCTCCGGTGGATCGTGTGATGAGGAATAAGATTCAGTAATAAATGGTAAAACTATTTGAGTGTTTCCCTTAGTTCCTAAACAAATACAATTATAAATATAAATTTAATAAAAAAAATAAACAATTATTGTAACGAATTATCTTACCTAAAGTTCCCGCTTCTAATAATGGTTTCCTATAGAAAACACATCTCCTATCCATATAAATCCTTGCGTCGACATTGTCGAGAGCATTGGTTACACAGTCGAGGCGCTCAAAAAATATGTCGTCATAAGTTTGTTGAGTATCCTCACAAACCCGATTCTGATGGGCCACTATATTCATCGAAGGATTCATCTTCTTGGCCGCATTCTGGGCGGTCACTGATTTAGATTTGCCGACATCGGATGGACGGAATAAAAATTGTCGGTTTAGATTAGAGCGCTCTATTATATCCATATCGGTCACCCAAATGGCACCATTTTGTCCGGCGCCCAAACCCATCATTGCAAAGTTCTTCAAATATTCACAACCAATAGCACCGGCGCCAACTAAAAATATCTTTTGATTGGCCAGTTTTTGTTGAAAGTTTTGACCAAATATAGCAATTTGTGAATCATATCGACTGTTTGTTGGTTGACATTCTTCTTCTTTTGGATAATCTTTTGACTCCAATGGTAGACATTCGAGTGCATCAAAGTATAACCACTGATAAATTGGACCAAATTTTCCGGAACACGCTTTCATCAACTCCTGTGCAGCCGTTCCGCCCAACACTGCATTCATTGGAGATATATTACCACGACTTATATATGAAAACAGTTTTATAAGTTTGTCATCAAATTGAATGTCCAGTTTCTGTTCGGATGAAATATCGCCAACAATTTTGCGGAATTCAATGCCATCCGATTCATTCCAGACATTGGGATGACGGCGATGACGCTCAACAAACGTATGTAACGCTTGGAAAGCCACGTGTAGTTGTGGTGAGCGATCCATTTTGGCAAAATCAGTCAATACAAACTCAGGATTAGCTAACGATTCTTTCAATGTTTTCTAATGGAAACACATAAATAGTAAACAATTATGACTAAAATAATTATTTTAATAAAACAATTACTTACAAAATTAACAATTTTCGGTTGTTTCACTTGAATAGCATATCCACCCCTCACATAGTCTTGATAACCGGTAGTGTCGCCGATAGAGAACGTATACGGACCCAACACTTTCACAGTCTTGGGTTCACAACCGTTAAGTTCAATCATACCCTCAACCTCTTGAAAGGTCACTTTGTCGCCATCAGAAAAGCCATGTCTAGTCTCATCGTGTGTTGTGACAACTGCTTCGGCATCTTTAGTCACTGATGTTATAAGACAAGAGATAGGTTGTTCTCCGTCTGAATCAATTACTTGAAAATTAGGTCCAAAATCACAAAATATTTGCCTAAGAAAAAACAATATAATTTATATATTAATATAAACAACAATTAAAATCAATGAATATAATAATAAATACCCAAATAATCCTTTAGTGGAGGCAATGATGAGTGCAATGCCATTGGAGTGCGTGAAGTCAGAAATCTCTTTCTGTTCGGCTAATGTCGACTCTGTGAGGACAACGACACGAAATCTAGATATAAAATCTGTCATCAATTTGCTGGTATAGGCAGCGACCGGAACGTATGGATTCAATTCTGCTAAACGATTCAATGACGCATCGGCTCTGTTAACACCGATATCAGCTTCGGTTAAGTAAAACTACGGTAAATAAATTCAAAATAAATTTTCATAATTATTATGTAATATTATTGTCAACAATAAGACATACCTGTGACGAGAGATCACTTATTTGACAATTTTGCTCGTCATGAATAGTAACTGATTTGACTCCACCGAGAATTACATTTTTAGCAATTTCTACGCCGAGTCCTCCCATTCCCGATATTAAAACATCCGATGAAGCCATGCGGCGCATAGCGTCGTGACCCAAAACATAACTAAATCAAATGTTTTTTATTATTATAAAAATTATTATTTTTATCCATTAATTCACTTACAGTTGTCTTGAGTATAGACTCTCATCGATGTCATCGCCAGTGTTTTCATTATGTGAGTTGACTGCCGAACCATTTGAAGCCATCTCTCCCTATAATATATCAATTGATTATATATTAATCAAATAATTTAAATCACTTTTTGATAATCAAAAATTATATTTATAAATTTCTGTTAAAACCAAAAATATTTCATATTTTTAGACAAAATAAGAGTTAACACTATTGTCATTGTCTTTATTTAACAGTTGAAGAGTTAGTAAAACAAGTTTTTGGGAGCAAAACATTGACCCCTAAAATGTCTATTATGTATGAATCGCTTAATTTTAAGTACAATATGACTCATACTTTTCATATGTAGTCAACAATAACTGTAATTATTATAAAAAGTAAAAAACAAAACAAAACTATTTTAAATAACAAAAAGACAAATAATTGATTCATTTATTATAAACACACGGTTTAATTGTTAATGTTTAAGAAATCATTTTAACTAATACTTCAATAAATTTGATATAATAAAACTCACCATGGTTAATGTTGTACTACACAATAATGGTACGCAACTCATAATATAGTATATTCAATCAAATGTGTTGATACTAATTCAATTATTAAACATTTAACAATTTTTATTTAATAGCTTTAAATAGTTAATTTCAACATAAATCTAAACAATGTTAAATATTTATCAATATTACGTCAATTAGCTCACAGATAGCTTATACTACTGTACTCTTACATCAATATATAAACTAATAAAATGATTACTGTTATTGAAAATATATATATTTTTAAAAATAGTCTTATGTTATAATACAACAAATCAATAATATAAGAAAAATTGTATATAAAAGTTTTGCGTGAAATCAGTAATATTCTAATAAATACTTCAATATTAATGACAATTAGTGTTGGTAATTTTTCGCAATTCAATTTTCGATTGCCGCAATTGCGGAAAATTGCGTGAAATTGCTTGAAATTGCGCGCATGAGGGAATGTATAAAAATTAACTTTGATAACGTTAAAAATTTTGTTTACAATAGATTAAGAGAATTTACTAATTTATTATTATTTTTACATGGTTTTTAGATAGCAACATTTTATGATAAAATAATTAAATTTTATATAATTAATTTATGTTTTTATTCATATTGCTTTGCCATTTAAATTTAGTTAATTTTTTAAAAATTATAAATTTTTCTATGTTACAATTGCGATTTTCGCAATCGAGCTTTTTGCAATTGCGGCAATTTCACGCAATTTCCGAGCAATGCAATTGCGCATTTTGCAATCGGTACATCACTAATGACAATACAACTGGAGAAACAAATTAAAAACAATACTATTGTTATAATGATTTTATTAATATAATTGAAGTATTAAACGATAAACTAAAAGAAAGTTGATATGTAATACAATATTGACAGTAATATTTGAAATCGTTTAACATAAACATATTATTGCATTTTAACATTTATAACAATAAACTAATATAAAAATCACTAAAATAGTCTCAAATGTCTAATTCTAGTCTAACAACATGTGATAAATACAAACAAACAACACATTACTTATATATTATGAAATATGAATAGTATTAGCAAATCAATTGGTATACAAATGTAGTCATTTAGTGTTTAATACATTGCCGTTACTATGGAGTCATATATATTATATCTGTATATTACATAATCAAATATTAACTATAAATTAATAATTTATTGTTTAAATAATAATTTTTTTATAATAATCAAACTTAACAACAATTATTAACAAATGTCATCGTAAATAGCATTGAAATTTTACTAAAGTAAAAATCGATTCAATCAACTAAAAAATTTATGATAAAATCTATCGATAATATTCAACAAATATGGGTAATTAAAAAATTGCATTTAACAACAATATTAATAATAATTAATTGATAATGCATTGTAATGATAAAAATAATAATATCATATATAATATGCTAATGTTAGTCACCAAATATAATGTCATTATATATGATATTAATTTGATTAAATCATAAGATAATAACTTGTATTTGATTTAGTAATAAAAATAACATTAGTCTTACCATTAGGTGGTTGTTATGATTAGCAGCGGTATTATTGAGACAATTGTTTGTATTATTATTATTATTACTATTATTATTATTATTATTGGTGTGAGAGATGGTCGCAGTGGTCGATGTCTTGTGACGTTTGGCTGACGGAGGACTAAGTGATTGATCTGATTGTTGTTGACTTTGTGGTGATTGTAAGCCACTCAACGTTGAGGACATAATCTAATGATATCAACAAAATAGACATTAGTTTTCATATATGAATATCAATTGTTGATTCAATTGATTCAATTGTCTCTAAATATTACATGTGATTATAATTGTCATATAATATTGATGTCTATTATAATTATTATTTAAGGTTAAGTATAACAATGGTATACCTTATTGACCGCAATTAATATGACAATTGTAATCACTTTATCCCCAACTTATTGTTCATCTAAATGTAATATTTAGTAAACAATTAATTTAATTATATTTTCAATTAAATCAATTTGTTTTATTAGTCTATAGTTTTAAAGTAGACTTTAATCCAAAAAAAACCAACTCTTTTGTGTCAATTATAATGTATGGCAAACGTAATGGCGATATACAGTACATACAGACATACAGTACAACAATACATGCATTCTATAGAAATACTCTATCACTTAATATTTCATTCAATAACAACGTTACTATATTTATAACGGATGGATATTTATTAATATCAATTCAATCAATTAATTAATCATTTATTTCATTAAAATATTGCAATTTTTTATTAATCATTTAAGTAATGTATTTAAAGTATTTAAATTTCGTTATACAATTACATTAGATATTATTATGAATATTTTTAACACAATTAACTTCAATTGTCATGTATTTATAGAGCAATATAAATGATTTATTTATTACATTATTGGTGAACATAAATAAATTGTCGGCAAAAAATAGCGCAAATTTTAAACGTATTTATTAAACAATTTTATTTAATATATATTTTATAAAATGATTTAATGGTAAATGTATTAATTTATTTAAACATGATAATGGTTTATTATAAACTGATTATATTGTTTTGCTTTATATAAATTGCACGTATTGTGTCATTAATTAACTATTGAATGAAAAATGTGAAAATGTATTCAAATTATTGAGTGAAATTTTATATAACTATTTTTAAACATTTTATGTTATACATTGTATTTCAATAATTGTATATAATTGTTGATTTTTTTTGCAAAAATTATGTTATATATACTTAAATAATTGTCTAAGAAATTTCGAAATATTAAATATAGCTATAATTTTCTAAATAGTTTACAAATTTATATAATTAACTATTACCGGAAAGTAAAGTTAAATTATATAAATATATGAAATATAAAATTCAATAACCAGGGCAATAAAAATATTACCAAATTATTATAACTTATAGACAATTATGTGATACATATTACCTTTAAAATTAAATATATTACTATATACTAGAAATTAATGGACAGATATATGCAAAATAAATGGATTGTTCTTCAATGCCATCAGATCTGATTACTTCTTCAACCTCTTTGAAATTCGGGCCCATTTATGGCGAAGAGATTCGACTAAAGTCGACAGTTTTGTTGCGTCAGCCATACAGTACTGGCGGGTATAACCAGAGTATAAAAGACTAGTTATGGTGTTGTAGTCCAACAATAAAAGTGCTGCACCGTCCACCTCCTGTTCCATAAAGTAATTATATTTAAAATTAGTTATTATTGATTGTCTACTTATTTTCTATATTAAATTAATAAAATATGACATACATGTTCCCTAAGAGTGGGCGCAAACATAAAGCAATCGCTTTTCTTGAGGTAATCGTAGACATCTGTTATCGACCAATACATAGGATTATCGATGTCTTCATTTTCGTCGACTTCAATCTCTTCCTCAACTACAGAACGCTTTCGTTTTTTACCTTTTGGTCCAAGTTTTGACTTTTTCTGAGCTTTTGTTGCATTTTTGTTCATTTCTTTTTGTTGTTGCTGTTTATGAAGTTCTTCGGCATCAATGGGAATGTTGTCATTGTTTGTCGATTCATCACTAGAGCCGTCGTTTGTTTGTTGTTGTTGTTGTTGTTGCTGCTGCTGTTGTTGTGCTGTCGGTGTAATAAATAAAATATATAATAAAAATGTAATAAAATATTTAAATATAAAAAACATACGATTTTGTTCAACTGTTTGTGTTTTGGTATCATTTTTATCACTATTTTGAACTTTATTATCTTCATTATCATTATTGCCATTTTGATTGTCATTTTCTTCATTATTTGGTAATAATGTCATTTTTTTCTTGTTTTGTGCCATACGATTGTGTCGAGCCTTATCTCTATAATAACCGGCTCTTTTTAAATACTTATTTGATTTTGTTAAACCTTAATACATAATATATTGATAATTATTAATTTGCATAATTAACTCATAAATAATATTTATTGACAAACCTCTGCAATTAGATGGACAGTCATCTCCGCTAAATTGAAAGGGAGAAAACAAGTTATAGCAACACTTGAGATGACCACAAACACAGCGGCAGTATTCTTCTACTTGGTCTGCATTTAGTGCTACTAACACATCATCACGATATGTGCGCTTCTGGTATTTTGCCTGAATTTACAAACAATGATAAAACAATTTCATATTTTGTAATAAACAAAATACAATAATTACTTTAAACATAATTTCATCTGTTTTTCTAATATTTTTCTTGTGAAGCAATTCTTCAAAACTTTCTGAACTCAATTCATTGAGCACTCGATTGGGAACGTAAGCCACTTGTATTATCTTTGAGATCACTTCTTGCAACACTAAAGTAATAGGTCCGGGACCTAAATATTGTGGTAATTCACATATTTTTGACTTTGAAAGAGCTGGTCCAGTAAAGCACTTGTGATTTATAAAAATGCGGGGACACCATGACTTGGAATTGCTCTGAGATTGCGATGAAGTCACTGTTTTAAATACAATTTATTTAAAATTTATACACAAATCAAACATTTAATTAGAAAATACTCGATGGAGAAGACGGAATATTAATGTCGTCTTCATTGTTCTGTATGGGATCAGTGTTCACATCTATTTCCTTTACTTTCAAGTCTTTATCTTTTGATTTAGACGTCTTTTTCTGTGATTTTAACAATTTGTGAGCTTCGAGACCATTGTTATGACACCAACCGAGCGGATAGATATCAGTTGAATTATAAGGCAAAACAGTGATAGTGTCGGATGCGATCTCAATCCATATGAGTGGTGGCGTCACTCTTATAATCACTCCCTCACATATCTAATCAATAATTTGATAAAATTTATACAAAACACAAATATTCTTTAAATATTTA
The DNA here is from genome assembly GCF_028296485.1 of Oppia nitens. Classification (NCBI taxonomy): domain Eukaryota; kingdom Metazoa; phylum Arthropoda; class Arachnida; order Sarcoptiformes; family Oppiidae; genus Oppia; species Oppia nitens. Next base: position 5,510,232 of record NW_026533243.1, read on the forward strand.
CTTTAGTGTTATCTTTTGGGTGAACCACTTCTAATTTGCTATTAATTTCAAATTCATCTATTCGTGAATCTTTAAGCAAAGAAATGGGTGCACCTCTGGATCCTCTACCATTCAATTTGGCGGAACCTCCATCTCCATTGTCAACACTAATTTGGTGGTCATCGGCCCAATTCAAAGGCAAAAAACATTGGTTGTCGTGATTAGGGTATGAAAAACGAATCAAATCATCGGAATCACATTTAACCACCAAATGTTTGCCATCCATAGCAACACTTTCAACAGTGGCCGGACATAACTTCAATAACTCAGTGGGAAATATCAGTACTCTATCATTAGGTCTGATCTGTTCAAGAGATCCCGGTTTGTATAACTTTGGCTGAAGTTCTTTAGCATTTGATATAACAGTCTTAATAAATTCATTCAATTCTGAAGAACTTTCGGCCAAATATTTATCAATAATATCTTCTGAATTATTTTGGTTCTCTTTGGGCACAGAATAGAAATAGTCGTCAGCGGCTCTAGAGTTGGCATAACCTAAATAATTGATTCTTGGACTACAAAAATAAAGATAGAATAGTTCTCGTTTGCAATCGTCATCCTCTTTGCTATCTTCTGTTGTATCAACAGAWTCGACCCATTGAAGAGCAAGACGTCCTCCATAGTTATGAACAATCCTTGCAAACCAATACTTGTGTGGCTCAAACTCATGCGACACTTCCAGGACAACCATATTAGGCATAAAAATATCGGTAATATTAGTGAAACCATATTTGGTAAACAAACTAAGTTTAACACAATTGGCAGTCGATGTCTGGTTCTTAAAGTATCTCATAGTTACGTCCACTATATTCTTGGTCTCTAACTTGAGATGAGACGGCGGTTCAATCTTATAGTTACTTTTATTTCTATAATAACCGGCCGGAAATATTTTGCGACTCTTTAAGTCAAACCAGAAGTCAGGCTCCCCCTCAGCCCCTTCCCATTTCAATGATAATAACTGACCGAAAGCGCCCATAACTGTGGCCAACCAATACTTTTCAGCCGAATGCTCGATCTCGACCAACATTTCCGGTGTAAATACATTATCAATTGTTGCCTCAATCTAGTGATTCAATAAATATAATACACTATACTTTCAATCTTTTTACATATATTATTATAAGTCATCAATTTTTTTTATTGTTTACATGACTATAATTTATACCATCAAAATATAATTAAGAAAATTTATATCCATATTATAGAAATTAAATAATAAGCTATAAAAATAAATGATTGATTTATTTTCTATAAGTGATTGCCTACTGAAAGTATACTCTATCTGTACTGTATATTATCAGCTATTACTACAGTATATGCCGTATAGCTATAGCTCTACTATAGGATAAATGTGTTTTATTAGTAGATTTACTGCATATTGTTTAGGATTTGTTAGCATTACTTATTTGGTTCAATGTGTTAGAGATTTATAATAATTACATAACAATATTAATCTACAGTATTTATCATCATATTTATATTGTATATATTATTAATATATATGATATTACAAATCATCATCATTGTCATCAATTATTTTATGAAATATTTTATTAATCTATTAAATTAAGTTAATATTGTATTTGCTATATAAAAGTTAATTTAGCAATATTTTAATATTCAATTAAAAAATGCATTATATTTATAGCACTGTTGATAAATAAGGATAAAGTTATATCTATTAAAAAGATTGTAAAGTTAAACAATAGTTGAATTATTTTTAAATAATAGATAATATACAGAAAATTAAGAATTTAATCAATTGACTAATCAATTTGATATCAATTGAAACCATTAAATATATAGTATTTTATGATAACATACAGTATTGTGTTTGATATATAGCTTATATAACATTGCAATTAATAGATAGTATGATTGAAATGTATGTATGAATTGAATATAAGTTGAATGCGTATATCATGTGAATGTAAATGAAGTAAACAATATATGATATCATATATAATGTATGATATAATTCAATGTAAAAGTCAATTATAAGTCATAGAAATCAATGCAATATTCAAATGAATATTAAATAAATAAATAAATAAAATAAAAATGTAATAAAAAGTGTGATTACGTGCCAAAAGACGCATTCATTGACAGCTTCGTAGTCCTCCTCACAACTGTCCTCTTCATTGTCTGTCTCCCTGTGCTCTACTACTGGTAAGTGTTGAGTATCGCTAGTTTGACCACTTTGGACACTATTACCGTCGGGACAGTCTATTTCCACTTTATTATCACTCATTATAGTCTATAAAATGCAATTCATTAATCATAACAACAATTTGAGTGTCATTTAAATCTCACGATTTATTTACCACTGATTTGTTCACTCAATAAACTCATAAACTTTAAGCTCTAATATACTGTAATCATGTCATTCAATGGCAATCAATAACGTCGAACACAATTATTTTGTGTGCTATTCATTATATTAGTTAGTTATAGAGATTCACAGCTATAGGGTATTTGAATGTAATGTTAATTCAACACATTATTTATGTGTTTGTCTAATACAGTGATTGGCTTTTATTGTTAATTCTAATGGAATATTGAGAAAAAAAAATTAACAAATCGTTCAAATGTTATATACATTTGTATAATAATTTGTCAATAGATTCATATAAATTAATATATTATATATTATATATATAATTGTAATATAATTGTAATATAATATAATATTAGAAAATTGCATTATATTGTTATAAAGCATACAAATAACATATACAGTAGTTTTATGTAATATACAATTTTTTTTAGTATTTAACATAAAATACTATTGCAGTACTACATGTACTATAGACTATAGTATACTATACTACTGTATTATATACAGTATATTATTAATACTGTTTTTAGAGAAATGTTTTTATTTTTTTTAAATATAAATAAATATGATATTGATATACCAAATAGCGATATCAACATTTTGAAAACTATATAATTATATAATATTATATAAAACATAACAAACTAATGTAAATTAGATGTGTCTAAATTGYAAAATATAATTGTTATAGTTTACTAATGTCATAATTTTTTAAAAACTACTCTTTAAATGTCAATAATAATTAAATGCATTATATATATAGAGATATAGTGATGAAAATAAATGCTAACATTTTTACAATATCTGTATTAAAACAAATATATATTTATCTACAGTATAGCTATAGTTATTATTTATGTATATAATAAATTTTAGTAATTTTATAAAATTTGAAATAAATCACTTATATTATGTAATTTATTATAATGTATTAAATTTTGTTAAATAACTAATTTATTAATTTGTCAAAACATTAACGTAAAAATAATTACAATTATTATAATATTATTGTGAGTGTTATACTTAAAGTTGTGATACCAATATGTAATGAACCATAACTTAAATACTAATTATTATATATAATCACACAATTGCTTATTTGTTGTACAGTTATGTTAGAGTTATGAATATCCTATTATTTATTAATGACTATAAATTAAAATCACTTTTATTATTGATATTTTCTGATTTATCATTTTGTTTACTCTTATTATTATTATTACTTCAATACTCTCTTTAAATTAAATCATGAAAATGCTAGAATAGCATTACCAGAACAAACTTACTAAACAATGCATTCATACTATATATCTAATTGTTATGTCTGGACATTTTGTCTAACTCACCCATTTTATTTCTAGCCCACTCTCCCCACTCCCTCACTCCCCTAAACTTATAAAATTACTTATTTAATCTATAATACACTTAACAAAATATACAGTCACCCACTTTTATGAATAATATGAATTTATTAAAAAAAGTAAATAAAATTTTGATTAAAAAATATTTGGCGACCATTTGAACCACATGTTCATCAATAGATTATATATTACTCTATAGATAATCCTATTTAACTTTTATGATGGTCTATTCGCATCTAAAGTGAAAATTTTGAAATTTGTAAAAAATGCGAACATACAGTGTATGTCATATACACTTAAATATACATAATTTCCAGTAAAAATCTTTCAAAGTTTTTTTTGTTGTTGAATATATCATACATTTAAATTAATAAGTAAAATAAAAATAACAATTTTTGTTTGTTAAATAAGTATAATTTTATTTGTTATCATAAATTATCCAAAATAAGTTTACAATCTATATATATATTGATAATTATTAGCTAATTGAAATTTAATAATTCCAATATTATAAATTGGATTAACTTTTTCAGTTCATTTATATCATAAACTTAAATATTTTCAATTTATTTATTAGATATATATATATAAGTATGAGATCTGTAGTGTTGACTAATAAAATAAATATCAAACAACTCATACAGAATATTCTTAATCAAGAAGATAATTCTTTAGCCGCGAAACTGTCAATAATGGCGTTATTTTAGTCAATTTCACACCTTTTTTAAATCTGAAGCCCTCTTCGTTTAAAAGACAAGCCCTTAAATTGTTTGCCAATGAATTATCCATTGCTTTCTTTATTACATTCATTTCTAAATTAAATTATAATTTAAATTTTCAAATAAACAATTATTTTAGTTATATCACAATAAATTAATAAAATTAATATAAAATGATATTTATAAAAAAAAAGTTCAAACCATTGCTTTGAGATGCTATTGCTTTTCCATTGATTCCTGGGCTCTGAACAAATGCCATACATTTGCTGAGTGGCGTACAATTGGTGACAACATATGTGGAACAGACAAACAATAAAATCCATACAAACTTTACTGAAGACAACATCGCTTTAACCATAATATAAGTGCGACAAAGTATTGTTTGATATGATATTATCATAATTTGATTCAATCCTATGATCAAAATCAAGATATCGTTATATATTTTTATATGACTCCAAATGTGCGCATTTCTTGTTTGGATTTTATCAGTTTTTTTTATTACTTATCGTATTTAACTCTCAAATTAGATTATTGTATTAAAAAATAGTCCATTAATATCTCAACATAATTTTTAAACTAAAAAAACATTAAATTAGCATTAAAAGCAAAATAAAACAAAATATCATTTATTCAAATTAAGTATTTCTAATGAAAAACATTTTAATTTTAAATGTCTTAGTTTGTTAAATAATTTTAATGCATACAAAATTTTGAAATACTTATTTAATTATTAATTAAAAATAAAACAGATTTAAAAAAAGCTTAATTTACTAAATTAAATAACTTAAATATAAATAAGTTTATCTCAATAAAAACATTGAAAAGTCAATAATTAATATACTGTTTATTATTAATGTATTCAACAATYATACTACGCAAATAATTTTAAAAGATTTTATTTATTATTTATTATATGAAAATGTTAAACGTTATAATAAAATATTAATAAAGTTAATATTTTTTTTATAAAAAAATAAAAGTAAATTATTTTAGACTATAAGGATTAATACTTTACCTAATGATTACTAAAGATCTGAGAGTCAACTAAATGTTACCATGGTAGTTTTTTTAATTAATAATTATACTGGATAATTTATACATTTACTTAATAAAAATTACCCACAAATAAAGTTATGTAGAATTTTATTAATTAATTTAATTCATAATAAACTCAAATCTAAATTTTACTTTAGATTGTAATGCTTAGAACAAAGGTTGATATAATCAATAGTTTAATAAATATTAATTTACATTAATTAATATTACATAAAATGACGTTTTTCAGTTAATGTATAATTGATTCAATTAGTATTTTAATAGATATTTTGCAACTAATTAAATAAACTACAGTATATTTATTTTCTATTATACAAATTTTAATATATTTACTAAAATCTTATATTATAAATATAGATTTTTTAAATAAATGATTTATAATAAGATGTATGATATTTAAAATGAAAAATTTATCAAGATTACATTTAGAAAGACTCAGCTATATAGACTAATTCATCATGGTTGTTTTACCAATGTRTCTATAATGTTACTTAAACAAAATTAGCTTCAAAAGCATCATGGTGACGGTTATAATAAGTAAATTGAAAATGTATTATATGAATATATGCAGATATTAAATGTAAATTTATAATTTAAACAATTTTACTCTCAATTTGTCTTTACTTATAATTTTAATGACAGTATATTTTTATTTGATTCATTGAATTTATATAATAATAATCTTATTTTATCAATCTTTAAAAAGTTACTTTTTGGTAGAATATTGTTATATTAAGTTTCAAAAGTTATTTTATTCAATCATAATGTGATCTATAGTTTGTAAATAAATTATACCAAAATTTTGAATATCTTATTGTAATTACATATAAGATTTCATATTTATGACATTCATTATTGTTTCATAAGTAATACATATTTTTACCTTTAGATGAATTGTGTTTTAAAATTATAATAAAAATTAATTAATTATAAAAGATTAATAAAATTTAATTTAAAAAAACTTTTATTGAATAAATATTTCAGAGCATGTTATTATTAATGTAAATTTAACACTATTTTACTTAGCTTTTTATAAAAAGCATTTTATTAATATTAATTAATTATTATTGACAATAAACAATGTAATTGTTGGTTGTGTTGTAATCAATAATAAAATTTATATGGTTTTCAATTTATACGTTTATTTTTAGATTTTTGCAAATTGTTTTGATTGTAAACTGAATTTAATTATTAATTAAATGCATTTTACACTGTCCTGTGAACTCAATGTCCTATTTATTTATTAGAAATAAATTATTAGTAAATTAATAAATATAATACTATTAAAAAAATATAACAAATAAATATTTATATGAAATCAAATGATTGCCTTTCAATGGTATTCGGTTTGAAAGCGATATCAATATTATCTTTGATTCTTCTCTTATATCTGAAGCCGTCGTCATTCATAAAGCAATCTCTCAATAGATTATAGATCTTATCGGACATCAAACCATTAACTCTGGCGTAGTTTTGTACACCTTTTACACAATTTTTTAAAATATATTATTAGTATTATTATATTCATTAATGTTTATTAAAATAACTATATACTGTAAGTCATTATAAAACTTAATTAGTTATTATTTATTGTATATCTAAAATAAATTATTTAGTGATTTAAAAATAACTTAATTCTTTAAATTGTGAAATATTGTTGTGTTTAAAGAATAAAAATAAATACCACATAATTGTTTACAATAATAATACTTAAATTATATATTTTATTAATTCAAATTCAAATAAGACATTTAATTTGAAATTAAAATTTTGTTGTTATAATATATACACTATTTTCCAAAATCAAGTTTTACTGTTTGCGGGTTTATATCTCAACAATGGTAATACAAAATATTATCAAATTTGGCTAAAATATTAAGAGACTCCCCGAAAACTTTTATAAAATTATAATTAATAGTTTTAAAATTACATTTAAAATGTGAAAAGTTAAAAAATACAATATTTTCCATTGAATACAATGGATTAACACTCACTAACTTAGTAAGTGTACATCAATTGAACACTCAAGTGGACTCCATTCAATTTGGTGTTATATGTTCAATAAATTAAATTGAATCAATAGCGAGAGTTAATGGTATTCACTTAAGTGTTAAACAATAGACAAATTTGTTTTTATATTCAAAGTTTTTTACATTTTTTCTATAATTTTAAAACTACTAATTATAAATTTATAAAAATTTTATGGTAAGTTTCCAGGGAATCTCTTAACATTTTAGCCAAATTTGATAATATTTTGTATTACCATAGATATATAAACCCGCTAACAGTATAATTTGATTTTGGAAAATAATGTATATACTGTTTAGAAGATTTTAAAACTATAAAATCTTGAAAATTGATATTTTTATTTGTTATGGTTGATTTGATATTAATTTATGGAAAATGTATGAATTTAATATAAAATATATTATTAATTTAAATAATATCTATGAAATATGTAAAGACAATATTTTTACATATAAAATTTTAAAATACATACACATTAAATACATTATAGTTGATTTTATTAAAGTTCAGACTACTAGAAATATCAACTAACAATATAAYAATATATATTAATTAAAAAATATTAATTAATTTATATTTCTAATTGGTATTAATAATTAATAACAATTATAAATGTTGTATAAAATTTTAAGTAACTAATAATAATTTTTTAAAATTATAATAAAATATAAATTATACATTACATACCACCAGCACTTTTAACTTCATTGCCTAATGTCATACAATTACGTTTAACATTAGTATTGGACATAACTAAAGGTAATAACGTTAAGATTATCATCCATCCAATCATGTTTAGTACAGACATATACTAAACAAAAATGTATTTAAATATTTCTTAAACTAATGTCTAACTATAAGACATGAAAATTTATGAAACTTGATTATATAAATTTTTAATTTATATATAGATTATGTATTTTACAAAAAAATGTATTTTCAGTATTTTATTTTAAAAGCCAATCATTATAAGTCATTCATTACACCTGAGAATAAATGAAGTAAATATTTATCTGAACTTAAGATATGACATCAATTTATCAAAAGACGACACTATAACTAATGTCTACAAACTTATAGATAACTTAATATATAATATAAAAATTTTAATTGTCTTATAATACGTATTGAAGTAGTTTTTTCAGTTAAATTAAATAATCATTTTTTATAGAAAATTTTATTGTTTCTCTTTACACTATTTTATATCTTATTAATAAAATAATGTTAACTAATATGTTTATACATTGTATTGTATAAAATATTAATAATTATAGAAATATAATATTCAATAAAAGAAATATTTGTGTAATACAACAATTTAATATACTTTAATTTTATTTTGATAAGTAATTAATTTAATATCATTAAATTAATTGTAATACTTTAATTAAAATAAACAATTTTAATAAACATTTTTTATTGCTATTGGCATTTAAACAAATAAACTACAAATAATTGAGAAAAATATATTATRTCATTGTTTTTAATTATCAGGTCAATGTTATTTTTTAAATATTTTTATTTTATTAATTGTGTCAAAAAAAGTAATTAATAACAAGAATTTTTTTAGTTATATTTATTATATATTTAATAAAAATTTATTAATAATGTTTGATCCAAATGGGGATCCGATGCGGCAATCGATAGGTTAGAGATTGGCTTTTCTTGAAACGAAATCCTTCGTCATTAATGAAACAATTTTTATATATTTCATAAACCGTTTCAAACTTAAGCTGATTTTTCTCAACAAATTCTTGAATACCTATATTTCATTTGATATAATGTTTGAATTTCGTATTAATTCATTTAATTTATATGTATTTTTATTTAACTATAATATTCACATTACACACACGCAAATAATTTTAATTTAATATAAATATAATACAATTTTTTATATTTTAAATTATCTAAATATTAATAAATTAGATTTTCCATAAAATAAAAAGTCAATCAATAATACAAAATTAAAAAATTATAATTTATCATTAAACAACACAAACAACTTAAAAATTAAAAATATAAACTAATTTACTAATCATTAGTTTATAAAATTGATAGTTTATATCAAACCTCCCGCATCTTCGAGTTGTTTACCAAACTCTAGACACTCGGCTCTAGTGGTTTGAGTTATAATGAATGGCATAAATGCAAACACAATCATAATTGCAATTACTAACGAATACATGATTATTATTAAACAATTTAAAACATTAGATATCAATTGTTTGAAACACTTGTTTAAAACTTAACTCATTTACTCGTGATTTATATACTCATATGAAATGTCTCTTAATATGTTTGAAATGACCACTGATTTTATAGTTTTGCTAAAAGCATAGCGAGTCAGTACATTATAGATTGAATTATTCATAAATTATTTAAATTTTTAAGTGAAATGTGTACTAACTATTACCGGTAATACTCTAATTAACTTTATTTATATTTATTTATATAATTTATATTCTAATTTAATGAAGAATATTTAAAATACTAACAAAACATATTAAACTCAAAGCACTTAAAATATTAGTCAAAAAATCATGCAATAAATTTTAAATGTAATTTTTATTTAATTATATTATAATTCTGTTTGATATCTATATCAATAAAATATAACATTCAGTTTACTACAAATATAATATATATTATACTATCATATTGTAGTTAAAAATCTTAGATAGCATTGTCAGAGCAAACTTTTAGATATTTAATATTTAAACTTATTTAATTGTTGACTCGGAATAATTTATCATATTTACTCATTTAATCACTTACCCACTCAACTAAATGTAAACTAAATTTATTAGAAAAGTAAAAAACAAAATATTAAAAAATAGGACATTATTTTACAGGCATTTCTATTATACATTTTGATACTCTATCCGAGTCTGAAATTATAATTTTACAACAATTTGAAAATTTAACAAATAATTGTTGAAAAACTAGAAACATATTCTTGAAAATTAAATAAAACATTGATAATAACACTGAATATATGTATAAAAATTTATAATTTAATTTATAATAAATAATAAATTAGTCAAAACTTATTATTAATTATTTCAATTTTATTTTTATACAATTATTTAAATATAAGTCAGATGTAAACTGTAAAGATATTGAATGTTATTCTACACTATAGTTATACAAAAGGTTATAATATGTATAATATACTGTATATATATATATATATAGTATGTTTGTTAATAGTAAACTAAAAGTCAGTTGACACTAAATATTATAAATATTTATATTTATTTTGTAAAATAAAATAAATTATTACATGATATTAAAAGATATGATTCGAAAAAAGATCTATAAATTTACAATATATTTGATGAATGATGTCTTTTATGTTAATTATAGAGAGTATATAAATTTATCGGTAAATATAAAAGATATTAAATCTCTAATGATTTGCTATTAAAAGAAAACTTATATTATAATTACTGTATATAATATATTATACAGTATTTATATCATAGTATAATATTTATGAATATCTAATTAGTTTAGAATTAATTAATAAAAAGTTAAGTCAATTATGAAAAATTAAAAAATTGGGCCATAATGTCATATATGTTTGACAATGTAACGTAATTTTTTGATCGACACATAACACATTAAATAGTCATCTAATAAAATTAGACTAATATATTCAATATTAATTGAATGTATATTAACTTAATGATTGTTTATTGATTAGGGATGTGTAATACCATTATAAATAGGGTTGGGTTGCGAGGCATACACCGGGTTAGGTAATGGGTGAACAATGATTTAACCGAACGTAAGTTTTAGCTGAACGTAATTTCTGTAAGATATTGTAGAATGACATATACCCCAAAAATTGTTAGACAGGTCAATTTATTGAAACATAAATTTAGTAAAATATTTTAAATATTCTAATAGTGTATACAGTATTTATCAATTCATATTTATTGTAATATTCAATATTATCATATTTTTTGGTTACTTTTGAAAGATACAATTATTTTTTATGATTAGTAGTCTTGAATGTTGATTATAACAATATTAATTTAGTAGCTTTGATATCATATTTCTCTATCTCAATGTTTTCTGTATATTTTATTTTTCAAAATTTATGTAACTTTAAAAATATAGATCTATTCCCATTAGTGTTTTGTTTATATTTGATACTAAAATTTTTAAATATACTACTTATCCAATATTAACTCATATATACATTAAATATTTACTTTTATTTTTCAATATTTATTTTTCTAGTTATATTTTAAATTTAATTTGCATTTAAGTTTAAATTAATATTAGAAAATATTTTATGCATGTCATTAAAACAGTATCCGGTTTTATTACAATATTTAGTCAATATTATTAACTATTAATTATTATATTAAATATTATATTTTAATATAAAGTTAATTTTTGTTTAAATTTAATATTAATATTAATTTACACCAACGATTTATACACATTGTATATTAAACATGACTTAATTCATCAATAATTATAGTTAACATGATAAAATTGTTCCTGATACTTTAACATTATATACATTATATAGACAGTATATAGTAATAATAATTCAAAAGCTACTATTAAAATTACTATACAATGTTAAAGTATCAACAATTTATCAAGTTAACTTAATTATATGCTTATAAATTATCGTATATTTTTCATGTAATTACTGAAAGTAAATCATTATTTTTATAATTCAACTGTTAATTATTAAAAGTTAATAAATATATTGTAAAATTTAAAAATATATTATAGTATATGTAATACATATAATAAATATAAATGTTTATATGTTTAGTCATAAATTTTTCAATTAAAAACWTTAAAAGTTTATTCAAAATTAATTAAAATATCAAGTTTAATAAATWAWTAAATTATATATTTTTAATTTGATTAAAAATATTTTTAGATAATGACATTTTAAATAWTTATATATTTCTTATAAATATATGTTTAAAGTATTGTATGAAAATTGACTAACTTTTAGTTATTTTTGAATTAACAAAAACAATGGAAAYTAATATWTTTTTTATCAATCTATGAACTATTTGTAAAACATGAGACAAATATTTAATTTAAATAATAAATAGTTTTGTTTTTACTTAAAAAAAACTTTCCCATAAATATATATTTTGTTTATAAGTTGTTGTCCACTATTAGAGGCAACTGTTTTTTTATTAACCAATTTATAGCTTTGTTGTCTCTCAATGTTTATTTGAATTATAAAAAACCAATCTATCAGTGAATACAAAATCTAAGACTTTAAGCGCAATAATCAATAACAGTAACCGATCTCAGAGTTGACAAAACTTTAACAAACAATTTATAATTTATGAATACAACTGTTGCCTCAATACTTAATCCTCTACTGGAGTACTAATGGAAACAATGGATATGACCTTTGATTGGTGACTACCGAAGCCATAGACCTCAAGAGCATAGAGTATGAAATGCCTAAATGGGATATAGGATCCAGTTTTAAGAAATATATTCATTTTGATGTACTTTTATATGTTTTCTATTGATTATATTATTAGTTAATTATTAATATTTGTTGTATTTAATCCAATTTATTTAATCAGTTAATCAAATCAAGTGTCCCATTAATTGCCAGAAAAACTAAAAACTTAAGACTAGTGTTTTGACAAACGGCTGACACCCAAACCCGACTCCTCAACACAAAACTACCGAAAATTATATAATAATAATAAACTATCTATAAAACTGCTAATCTTACATATTTAATATAATTATGCTTATAATATGTTAGAAAGTATTGATATTAATACAAATTTGTTAACTAAATGATAATTAAACTATAAGTTATTCAATATGAATGTATGACTACTTTCTACATTAAAGCTTTGATACTATTTTACAGATGTTTGCAAAGTTTAGTGTAATTAATAAATTATTTGAATTGTTTATCAAAATTTGTAACCATTTGTCTCTCTAATACCCAAACCGTTCACTCGGTTCCCATTTGAGACTCTATTGGATCGCAACATAAATATTATACACTATATAGTCTCTATACTAATGATTACATCATATATTAAAAACTTTATGAATATTCATAAAATAGTTGCAATAGTTGTGCGCATAATATGAAGGCTTCACTGCCATTGAAAGTGGTTTACAGACAATACAAACACACTGTAAGACAGTTATGATAAACATTTATAAGTCTTCAATATATGTGTCGACATATTAAACAAACCTTTCATTTATTACTAAACCAAACCACAGATAACAATGCATTTGGACTCAAAAAACTACAATTGTATTCAAAATGTTTCCACAATTAAGAGTAAGATTTTAAAAATAAATAATTATTATATTAATAATATATGATTTGAATATAAAGTTAAATATTTATTGAAAATATTATAAAATTATTAAATGTTAATAAATTATGTATACATTAAGTTTAATATTATACAATATAATCTAATTTAACATAATATCTTATATATATATATAAATTGTCCATGTTCAATTCAGTAAATTACCATTGATTGATGGATTACATAGGAGTAGACATTTATGTAAATTCTCTGCCAGAAGTGGTGACATTGTAATGACAATATGGGTTGGACTCCGAGGCAAGAGAGTGACAAAAAACACGATTTCGTATTTGTTGTCTATAGAGTTGGATCTGTTTAACAGTGACATCGATTAACAAAACTTATAATCAAATGTCGACTCCATTTAGTTGATGACAATATCGATGAGTAGACCAAAAGTTGCCTAAAAACTGCCAAAATATTATATTAAGACCATTGAGTCTATTGAGAGTCAGTTGTTATAATGCGCTCTCGGTTCTACAGTCTTATACCCCACCCCATACCCCTCTCCTCCCCWCCCCACACACACCCCCACCTCATACACACACAATATTGTGAATCTGCTAATGTTTTGATGTTCTTGTATTAGTTGTTTATTTTTTACAGCTATTTGTTTTCAGCTCAAGATATTGGAGTCAATATTATAACAACTATCGGGTAAGTGATGACTGATTATAGTTAAGGGAATAACTTTTGAATTCAGTGATTGTTTTTGTATAACACAATAAAAACTAATTTATTTATGAATAGACACTTTAATTTAATTTTTTAATTTATTAATAGATATTTCTTTACATTTTGACATTTTTCATTGAATTTCATAAATATTACAAAACTATTAGATTTCTTGAATTCAAACAATTATTACAAGACTTTGCAACTATTGATACACAACTACCTGTTGATGACTTCAATTAATGACCAGTTAATGATTAAATGATAAACTATAGACAAAATAATAATAATAATAATTTTYATATTTTTATTTATAACATAAAAATTATATACAATAATATAAAAATTGATTGTTATTTATATATAATTTATAATTTAAAATAATAAACTGTAAAAACAATGAAACCAAATATAACAACACTTATGGAGACATTGAAGATAATTAAATATATGAAAAGGTTGGGAATGGTCTCAATATAGAGTCCTAAGAAATATGGAATCCATATGTTTATGGAATCGGTAGCGAACAACAAGAATCCGGCGATTTTGTCGTTCACTTCCATATGTTGTTTGATTAGACTATAAGTGGCCGCATATATGGGTGAAAAGCCAATACCGGCACTCAAACAGCCGATCCATACAAATGTCTGTGAGCTTTGACCCAATATAATGACAAACATTGCAATAAATATGATACAGAAGTGACTTTGTATCAAATGTTGTGGTTTTACTTTGATTGCTATGAGAGCACTGATTCCGCGACCCATTGTATAGCAAAGAGCTGACGTCGAGGCTATTTCTGCTGCCTTTTTGGCCGACAATTTCAATGGTATGTATTGTAGATATGTTGATATAAACTCAAGATATAGAATCTCAGTTGACATATAAAATGCCAGAAATAATCCGTTTAGTGATACAAATAAATAGAGAGAATATCTCTTCTTAGTCGTCGCCATATTGTTGTCTTCGAAATCTTCGTAATTGTTTTGTTGTTTGTATTGATATTTATTGTATATTAACATCACTGATAGCATTAAAGCCCCTAAATTACACAAAATTGTTATTTATTAATACATTATTTGTAATAATAAGATGATATGCAAACCAATTAATGTAAGAATTCCGCTGATATAATAAGGAGTCTTTAATTGACTCCTGCGTTCATTATCATCAATCAGTGACCAATCTGTGACACTAGTACTTGTATTTGCAGTCAAATGACCCGYTAGGTATGGTTTGTCAATAAGTGGACCAATAATAATACCGATTCCGTAGGCAAAGCCAGACATTTGAAGAAACGGTCCGCACTTTTGTTGCCACAACTCTATGAGCCACACATTGTTGCCGATATCGGCCACTCCCTGACCAAAGAAGGATATCCARACTAATATGTAAAGTAACCACARGTTTGGTGAATATGGCATAAAAATAAATGCCAGTCCACTGAATACTAATAATATTATAATAGCAATTTGACGATCGATGTATTTGTAGAAAAAACTAACTARATAACATAATTATTTTTATCACTATTAAAATAACATGAAATTAAATAAATATTACATATAAATCCAAACATATGACCACTATTAGCTAAAATGGCCAAAAATGATATATTGTTCATTGATGTGTGCATTAGATACTTGAAGTCTACAAATGTTGGCCCCATTACGGCCAACGAAATTCCCTGAAGTAATATTAAATAAAATTATTTATAATTAAAAAAAATAATAAAAAACTAAAAAATGAAACTTACAAAAGTCATATGAATCCAATATATAATGAGTGTATAGCATATTTTGGACCATTTGGATTTTTCAACAAATTTACTTTGATTATTGTATAAATTTTCTGTATTATTACAATTTGTATCAAGCATATTTTCTGRCATATTTATTCATTTATTTTTTTCAAATAAAAAATAAATATATTAATGAATTAAAACAAAATCATTTGAAAAAAATTTAACAAACAATAACAATATTATTTCTTTTGTTGGCTTTTTTGTTAATTTATATTTAACCCTAATATAGCTTATTAAAACATTTTACTKTATTGTTTTTAATTGCTAAATGAATCGAAAGTTTTAACAAATATTAAATAATAAACACTTGCGGTTAAAAAATTGTTCACTTAATGTTTTATATCGTAATAAACTATCTATTTATACTATTATTACAGTATACTGTAGTACTAACATATTGTATTAATYTAAAAATATTATAGTTTTAAATACTGATTTTAAAAATCATTTTAGTTATTAAGTTAATTATTTTTACAAAAATTAAATTAAATTTTAGATAAACTTTAGGTATAATAAGATATCAAGGATATAAAACTATTCATAATAAACCAGTGAATATAGTTTTTTTTGTCTACAATTCAATAACACTATTATTATTTATAATAATTGGGTTAAATGTTGTTTTTAATAATTAAAATTAAAATTAATTCAATATAATTATGTGAAAAATATTAAAGATGATGTGTTATATTAGTCAATGTGTTTATATTAATCAATGATACAGTACTTGTGGTTTAAAATGAACTCTCAATGAAATTTTTGCGAAATTCTATTGTTTTTAATTTATTTTTACAATTGTGTTATAATAAAAATAATTTATTAATACAACTTTATTTTTAATAAACAAAAATATTTATTTTTTACTAAGAACTAACTTAGAATTATAAAGTTAGATTTTTAARAATATAAACAAAGTAATTGTTAATTTTACAGATATTAATTAAAAAATTAAAAATATTTTTATATATAGTAGTATATTAACTAACTATTATTAATAGCATTTGTCTAAAGCAAATGTTTTTAAAACGTCAAAAAATAAAAGTCATTTAAGAATTATTATAAATATATGAATATTAATATATAAATAAACTATTTGTCATTTTTATTTTTTAAATGTCAAAATAMAAATTTATATTTTATTTACTATAAATTATAGTTTGTCCGACAAAAAAAAATCTGATACAAGAAAGTAATGAATATCTTAATATTTGGCATTTAGTATAAGTTAGAATAAATATATTTTTTAATTTATAAAAATTTTAATYTTAAAAATTAAGATTAAATAAGATTATAAAAGATTGATATTTTGAAAACTGTATTATATAATTGAATTGTATTATATAATTTTCATTTATCAGATTGTATTGTCCGATATTTTTAATAATTAATTGTTTTAATATGAAAATTGTGATTTTAAAAAATTGGTTGTGTGTTTTTTGTATATTTTTCTACAATATATATATATAAGTTTTATTTTATGATTATTTGCTTTATGATTATTGATTATTAAAGCATTTTGTTTGATTAGATTTGAAAAATAACATTAAATACTTGATAAATATGTTTTTGTCATATTTTTATTACTAATTAAGTCATTTTTAATCAAATTATTGACACTTTAAATTTAGTAATAATATTATATTAAGCAATTTATTTTTTGTCGAAAAAATCTATTTTGTTCTAAAATATTTACTAATATTATTACTATTATTATTATTTAGTATATCAAATAACTTTTGTTTGTTTGCAACTTTTATCAAAACAACCCTGATTATAATATTAATAAAATGTATGTTTAGTATATTAATAATTAACTGTTATTCATTCTAAACTTATAGTAKTTATATTAATGACTTTATATTTTTTTATTCAATACATATTGATATTGTAATTTAATAATCAAACTTAAATTATACGAAAATAAGGTATCCATAAATCAAATAAAAGTAATATTAATGTAAGTTTTGCTTACTTTGTTGATCACAACTTTGTATCCGCAAACTAGCGGTAAATTTCTGGACAATTGTTTCGAGGAGATCGGCTCCTCTTCATCAGCAGTARTGGTCAACTGAGGGTCAGACCTGACACTTACAGTTGCCTTAATAGCCATAAGTGAAGTCAGGRTTAGGGAGAGATATGTGATAATTGGTATCATATGTGATGTTAGGGTTTGTTTTAAATGTTTTTAAATGTCTTAAATTTATTTATTTACAATTATAACATAAAATTCACATAATATACAACTTGCCAACAGAACAGCCCTATATTAGGGACATCATTGGGATTACAATTATTATTAATTAATGACAGATATGTGTCTGGAATACATGTTTTTGCATTTTGTTGATCATTTATTAACATATTATTGTTTATTTTTTCTGTCTCTATTTTCCAACTTTCCAAAAATAATCTAGATTTATAGTTATTTTCAGTATATATAATTTTTGGGTTTTCAAAATTAATTTTATGATTGTTAGATAATGAATGAGAAGCAATATTATTATCAATATTATTTTTAAACAATGCCAATTTATGTTCATTAATTCTATGTGATAAATTTCTTTTAGTAGTACCAATATAACTGGCCGTACATTCAGAATTTATTTGATAAACAATATTATTTTTAATATCTTTAGATTTTGTTGTTTTATTTGGCTGTTCTGTTGGCAAGTTGTATATTATGTGAATTTTATGTTATAATTGTAAATAAATAAATTTAAGACATTTAAAAACATTTAAAACAAACCCTAACATCACATATGATACCAATTATCACATATCTCTCCCTAATCCTGACTTCACTTATGGCTATTAAGGCAACTGTAAGTGTCAGGTCTGACCCTCAGTTGACCATTACTGCTGATGAAGAGGAGCCGATCTCCTCGAAACAATTGTCCAGAAATTTACCGCTAGTTTGCGGATACAAAGTTGTGATCAACAAAGTAAGCAAAACTTACATTAATATAATAATGAGTGTCGAGAACTACAAAAAACTTAATAAATTAATAAATAAAAGTAAGTTTTATATAATAATAATAATATAGTAATTGATACTAAAAATAATACAATATTCATTACATTCTTACAAAATTAAAATCAAATTAAAAGTACAAGAAAATTATTTACCAAAAAACACTAAATAATATAAATTAATAAATTGTTACTTTTTTAAACAGAATTTATATTTGATTAATATTAATATATAATTTAAATAAGTAATATAAATATTTATATGTTAGATATAATAAATATAAATTCTTATTTATAGTTTTTTATTAAAAAATTTCTAATATAATTTATAGTTAGCAGTAAATTACAATTTTATTAATTTATTTATAGCATGTTTGATACATAAACTAACATTAAGCTAGTTTTCAGTAAACTTGTGAACAATATTTTATATTTGTTGACATATTGTAATTCAAGTACAATTTCATAGAGTAATACTAATTAACAGTTAGAATAGACAATATTTTCTAACTCAGTATATTGTTACTAATATTCACAACAAAATAGTTAGTTTTTTTCACTATTATATTTATATTTATTCATTACAGTAAGTAAAATGAATAAAATAAGTTTTAAATAATAAAATATATAATATTATTATAATATTTATATAATTTGGATCAATACATCTATATCATGTTAAGAACAATTAATGTTTATATTTTTGTTACAATGTTATAGAAATATTTTTAAAAATTTTATAAATAAACAATAGTCAAAAATAGTCATATTATACGATACAATATTGATGCGGATTTTAATTTGTTTAATTCGATAGTATATAAACCAAAAATTATATATAAAATAGTCAAGTATTAGAATGTGAAATCAATAATTACAGTATTATCATATATATATATATAATATTTTATATATTAAAAATACTAATATTATTATATTAATTTTTTATAATGCATATTTAGTGTTAAAATGTTAATATCCCGACAAATTAAACATAAAGATTTGCAAACTTTTGATAAAAGTGTGAAAAATGTTCAAAATGAGGCAATTATTATCGGAAAATTGGAGAAATTTATAGTAAAATATTATATAATAATTAGTCAAACATTTGATGACTATGTTTTGGGAAACTTAACAACTATAAGAAAATATAAATTATTATTTATGAAATTATCTCTATTGTTGATCGGTATTAGATTTTCTGTGACCTCTATATTCAACAAACAATGGCTATTATATGTGATGTGTGACTGTCATTACGTGTTGGGTCCGCAACGGCTCTTCTCAGCGATGTTAGGAAGCGCTGGATTTCTCTTCTTTTTCATTGCACTTACCATTCAATCTCATGAACTAAACGGAACTCTTGATGTGATCGCCTATTTGGCGGCCATTAAGAATGGACACAATGAACATCAATTGTCATCACAATATCACCACAAGTTTGTCGTTAATTCAAATATAGTCATTAAATATTTTCTTTATCAACCATTTTATCCGTTGACTATATTTACATCAATTGTGTTAATAACACCAACAGTTATGGCATATTTAGATAATAACTATTACTATTCAATAGTTGGTATAATTGTTTGGAATATAGTGTCAGTTGGATTCTGTATTAACCTTTTTGGTACCACCGCTGGTGGCTTTAGTGTCTGGTTTATGACAGCATTGTATCTGAAATATCAATTCATTGAAGTGAATCAACAGATCCGACAAAGTTTGAGAACAAGTGATGTCTTGCTTTTGATAAATGCCTTTAAGAAACACGACTTTGTTTCACAACAAACTCATAAACTAAAYCATCTCTTCAAATACATACTACTAGTGCTCTACTATATGGCTACCCCTACCATATATATCTTGGCTTATATGATACACTCGGACTCCTCGCAACTATACCTCCGTTTGTGGGCTATTTTCACATTTTCTTTATTATCGGTAATTTTATTCACTATTAACTTGATTTGTGCCCTTTTCTCACGTCAGGCACATAAGCCATGTCTTAATGTCCACTCATTTATTGCTAAAAATAAATTAAAGATTTCAGACAAATTAAAAATAAATCAATTTATTGAGAAACTATGCGGACCTGATATTGGCTTTTATTGCTACGATTTGTTTCCTATGAATAACAATGAATTTTTTCAATATGTAACCAATGCTACCACTTATTATATTTTATTTCTTACTGTTATTCAATTTACACCAAATTTAATTTAATTATAGCTAAATTTAGTATCACTTTTTATGTACAAACAATTATGGACAAAATAATTATTATATTAATTGCTGTTTAAACTGTTGAAAAATATCATAGTTATAGTTAATATTACAATCAATATCACATTAGTTACTTATTCTTTAATATGAAACTTATTTTTTATTAAACAAAGTTGTTATACAATACATAACTTAAATAAAATATCAATTAATAATTTTATAATATTATAACTTTTTATATATTAGATTTGTGTAAAATATTTTTTGTAAGCTTTAGTAATTTGTCGCAAATAATTAACTGTAAAACAATAATAAAAAATAAAGATATTAATGTTATATAAATAGATATTTATGAACTAATTACAATGTATTTTATGAATATMCTATTATATAAACTGCTAAAACTTCACACAAATTATTTATTAAAATTATTTAAAGAGATGACTCATATCATTGAGATTTTCAAAAATAATGGACTAATTTTGTCGAAACATTTTATTGTTGAGAATTGCGGTCCATTTGAATGTTCTTAACGTATATTGTATTAAAAACTTAACATTAATGCAATGTATAAATGTTTTTTAATGGCATATAATATTTAATGATATTAATGATTAACATTTTTCATATTTAATTATAACATATTGCGTCTTCTTTGACAACTATTTATAATTTTATAAATTCACAAAATAAAAATGTATAATAATTATTTTTAATCTTAAAATTATTAATAATAAATTTTAATTTTTAATAAAATAAATAAAATAATTTTGAATAGTCTAATGATCTTTAGCTCTCATTATATGAATGCTCGGTTTGCTGTGGATTAATATCAATACTTTATTAAATTAGATATTATATATGAATTATATTTTATCTTAAATCTGTATATTATTATTAATAATGTCATTATTATAATAATTGTGATATTTTTACTAYTGAAGAGTTTGCTTAAGACAATTAGCATTTTAAGACAATATCCAACCGGACATAAAGTTTAAAGATTACAAGATTTACAGAATATATTTAATATAAAAATGTTAATCTAAAATTAATTTTCTTTTGTCAATATTGATTTRCTGAATAAATATTATATATAATTTTTATTTAAAAAACATTAATATTTTAAAGAAAATTTATTAAAATTTTAGAAAATATTTAAAAACTAATACTTTACTATTTCTATTTATTATTTAAATGAAATCTTTAGTACTTTAAAATATATATTTAAAATTAATTTATCAAAATTAATTAATATTTATTGAGAATTATTAGTTTACATGACTTACTTATTTAGTATAATATTATACTGTATTTGTATATTTTATTTGTTAATATTATCTAAAGTATATTTGAATTATGTTTTATCTAAATTAAAATAATTACCTAAAGAGTTAACAAATTTTGAATAAAATGTATTTTGATTTACTCTATATATTTAATATTTGMTATTTTAAACTCATCGTTACATTAAATRATTAATCTTTTTTTGGTTTAACATATGAAAAATATTTCTTAAAATAAAACATATAAATTATATAAATAACTGTATATTTGGTTGATTACAACTTTTTATATGACAATATTTAATTTAGATTTAAAATTATTTTATTTATGTTAGTATAGCTGTTAGTTTTGCATGATAATTGTATAAAGTTTATTGACTTAAAATACTCCTTTTAAATGATACTGTAAATTAAATTATACTCTCTATTATATTTATAGTTAACAGTTTACTTGTTTTATTTACTTAAATAAATAAATATATTATAAACTAAATCTAAAACTATATTAAAAAACTTATAAATAGTGAATAAAAATAGTGCTTTTTACATAAGGCGTTGTTCACATATTACGTTCGCACTTGAGGGAGGGGGGTTTAGCCAAAGCGAACTTTTGCGAACGAGGGGGAGGGGAGGGGTAGAGACTTTAAGAACGTTCGCATTTAGATAATATCTTATTTCTTGTAATAGGGGGGGGGGTAGCGGTTAGGGATAAGCGAACGTAATATTTTTAAATGACTACATGCGAATAATTGCGAACATAGGGGAGGGAGGGTGTCTAAATTTCTTAAAAAGTGCGAACGTAATATGTGAACAACRCCTAACTAATATTTTAATTTATTTARTTGGCTGAAGTATTTAATATAAAAATTATTTTATACATTTATTATAAATTTTATTTAGATTATTTTTTATTTAATTTACAACTCATTATAACATATTACAATGGTAATTAATAAATAATATAATTAATATATTACACAAATAAATTATTTCTAGTCATTACTATATAAAGAATACAAATAATGTAAAATTTTTGTTTTTATTGATATAATAGTTATTTTTATAAATTATTATTTTTTATATACTCTATTATATTTATTATTTGATTATACAGTATAAAGTATTTTAACTTTTATATAATAAGTATAAAACATTGTACATAATAAAATCGCACATTATARATAAATATACATTAGGAAATTTTTTTTAATTAATATTTAATTATAATCTACGATTTATAATTTTAGTATAATTTAATTAATCTACATTGATAAACAGTTATTTAATACATCATATTTATAATTTATGACAATGTATTTTATATTAAATAATTAGAATGTAATTATTTATAGCTAAAAGAGTAATATTTAATTACAACTTTTCTATAAATTGGAAATCAATTTACTATTATTTTTATTTATATCATATTTATTGGATATAACTTTTCTCAATTAATGACTTTTTAAATAACTAAAAATATGATCCATTATATTAAAATACTTAATTTATGATCATCATTGTTGTGTTATTAACTATTTGACTTAACTTCCAGTGCTTATATCATTTGCACGGTATTATAAAAAACAAAATAATCTGAAACCTAACCCTAAACTTACACCTGTTTTTTGTTRAAAATAAATTATAGATATTAACTAAAATTGATATTATCTTTGAGACCAACCTGGATGTACTTATAAAAATATTTATAACTTTTAGTTTATTAGTTATTTTTTTATATAAAAATATCAAATTAAAAAGCACAATCTATATAAAAAATAACATTTTATTGATTATTCTATATATTAATAAAATAAATATACCATAAATAATAAATTTATTACTTTATATGCAACAATTGCAGTAAACATAAATATAATTTTTATAAATAAAAATAATTTTACATTATTGACTTTTGTAGATGTATTTTATTACATATACTGTAGTATAGTAATAGTTAGATTAGTGGGTACTATAAATATATAAAATCAATAGTTTTTGTTGATATTATTAAATTAATTTAATTTTACAAACAAACYTATTTTAYCAKTACTAATATTATTTATAATTGCAAATATAAATAAAAAATTAAACTAAAATAAATTATTTCACTAATAACGATATTATAAAAATAGTAATACAATGACTTAATTATAATTATGATTTTATAATTAATTATTAATATTTATTACTTTTATAAATATATATATTTTTAATTTAGATTTTATWTATTTCTTACAATATATTTTTATAGTTAAGTTAGTTATAGTTAATGACTAAATAATATAGATTTTTATGTTAATTGCTATAACAGTATTTAAGTTGATATTATACTTACACTATACGTATGGTTAAGCAAAAAAAGAGTAATATGTGGTAAAGACATCTTAGCCCTCCTGAGATCAATTTTTTGATGTTATCCCCCGCCCACACATTTTGTCAAAATTAAAGAGTAAAAAGTAATTGATTCACCAAAAATATTTTTATAAAAATTAAAGTTTTACAATATAAGTATTAATTGATTTTTATTATAAATAAATAAAATAAATAACAAATATTAATCTAAATTTAGCAATTTTTGAAATATTGTTGTTAATAATGCAATAAAATTCTAACCCACACTCACTATATCCTCATTTTTAGATATTTTATATTTTATTTGACTCAATACAATACAGTACTGTATATCTCCACAATTATAAGTCTTGCTTAGCTTTGAATTATACAATAATTTATTTATAATTTACATAAATATAAATATATTTTTTATTTATTTCGTGGGAAATAATTTCAAATAAACTTTTATAATAATAATTAGATTAATAAATTAATTTTAAATGGCATATAAGTAAATACGATATACTGTATATTTATATATAATAYATAAATATACATTTAACTATACTGTATATTTAAACAAAGTWATTAATTTTTTAAATAATTATTTATAATTAATTTTTAATTAATTTTTTTGCATAGATTTATTTATAATAAATACTATTAAAAAAGTAAAAATTAAAAATATGTTATTATTATAATTGKATAATTTAATATTTGTATTTAWAAAATAATAATAGTTTATATCAAYTATTGTATATTTAAAAATTACTATTATGTTAATCATGACTATATGATGTAAATTACCTAATAGTTTGCAATTTTTATAAATTATTAAACAAATTTGATTACAATAAAGAAATCATTAAAATATATATCTAATTGTCTAATCGTGAACTCTAATATTTACTAAATTTAAATTTWAAATATTTTTTATACATAAGAGTTATATATATAAAATTATATAATTTTTTAAAACTATAATTGAATACAAATTCACATRCTTTTCATTAATATGTTTGAACTGATATTTTATTATTTAATATTATAATACWAAGCGATTACTATCKCATWGCCTTTTTTAATWAAAAAAATCGTTAACTCATTTTTAAAAATTAWGTTATTTTAAATCTAGATTTTATTAAATCAAAACACAATAAATCAGAAATTATATAAAGTTAAATATATAATGTGAAACTTAAACYTCTAAATTGTTTCAATAAGTATAAGTAAATAGCAGATATGATTGTTTTAAAATAAAAATGTTTAAAAATAAATGATTTGCAGATATGAGTATACAATAAATTATTTTTTACTGTTTTATTATTCATTTCAAACAATTTAGTTTTTAATCTAATAATAGTAACAAATATGAGTCTTATAATTCATATTTTAGGTGACATTTATTAAAAGTGTTAATACTGTGAAGGGAATTGTATTCCCGGTGCCGGCGGGTTGGGTATGTCACACACTTTAGTTTTTAAAAAAATAATTGATACACAAAATGTAATATACAAATGTTTTATTGAATATATAGCAGTAATAATATGAATATACAGTACAGTATAGTATACACTAGAAGACCCCGATTAGTACATTACTGGGGTTTTATATATGGGAACGGGTAGGCGTACCCTAAATACCCAATAGGGTATAGTGGGGTCCAATAGGGAAATACATTACATATTCCGCACCCGTATAAAATGCCTGACCCTAGGCATGTATAAACTTAAAATTTAATTATTAATTAATATATATATATATATTTATATTAAACATAATTTATGTATTTAATATATAATTAGCGTATTTTATGTGTATTTTTATAACAATTTTTGAATGATATTTGAAACACATGTTTTGGTTTTAATTCAATATATATAAAATTTTGTTTTGTTTTGTTTTTTTAATTAAAATTAATTATTATAATAATTTGGTTATAATTAGTATTAATAGTTAACAAATCAATAATAATAATAACAGTAATAGTGATAATAATATTAGTTTAATATTTATTTTTTTGGACTACTTTTTTGGAATTAAAGGTTTGTTTTTTTTTATATATATATTAACAATTAGTTAATTTTAGTCAATGAATATTAATTATAATTAATTATATTATATTTTGTAAATGATTTTTGTATATATATATAATATGTGTATAATATTAGTTAATAGTATTTTTTTTATGATATATATAGTTAATATACAGTATTTTTATGTTATATTAAAAAAATCAATTAATTTAAATAATAATATAATTATATGTTATTAATTTATACAGTAATTAATTGATTTATAATTTTTTTTTGTATATTAATTAATGTGATTTTATTAATATTATTTTTTTTTTATTATTTGCTAAACATTGTTTTTTTTTGCAATAGTATTGTTATGTTGTTTATTATATAATAATTATAATACAGTAATAGTAGTATTAATAAAGTAATTATTAATATATTTTAATATATTAATAGATAATAATATGATAGTTATAACACATGTGTTTGTCACGTGTTTGTTTGTTTTTTTGTTATGTGATTATAAGTAATGTTATAATAATAATAGTTTTAATAATAGTATGAAAATTACTTATAATTTATGTTTATATAAACATTGTATTAATTATATATATATATATATGGATATTTAATTTTGTTGTTGTTTTTTTTATTATAGGTATTTATAGTTATTTATAAATTTAATACTAATAATAATGGTTATAATAACTTTTTTTTTATTTTTTATAGTATTTTATAATTAATTATATTAGTAATAATAGCAGTTAATTGTTTATATTATATTATAAACAATTATAATAATAATATCTAACTAATTATAGTAATAATATATTAGTTATAATAGTAATAATAGGTTTATAGTTATAATAACTATAATTTATATTAAGCTAAAAATATTAATATTTTAGTGATTTTGATAGACAATGGGATCAATTGTTGGGTCAGATTAAGCAAACATTTAGCAATTAATAGCTTTTAATTTATATATCAATCAATAACTATTAATAAACTAAAAATTTTAAGTATAATTGATTTTTATCTTTAACTATTAAATTGATTTTATATTTTAAATATTAAGTTAATTTTTATAGATTTTTTAATTGATTTTATATTTTATTATGTTAAAGTGTAACCGAAATTTAAATAATAATAAAATAACACATTAATTATTATTATTATTATTTTTATTAATAATGTTATAAAATTATATGCATTATATAATATACTTTAACATTACTAATAATGATGATAGAAATCTTTTTAATATAAATATATATAATTTGTTTATTATTTATTTTAATTAATAATATATTTGTCAAATGTCTTGTAAGAGTAATTAATATATTAAATAAACATAATATAAAACAAGTTTTTTTAATAAAGAAAATTAGTTATTAATAATCAATAGTTATGTTAAAGTTTGTTATATATTTTTTTTATTAGTACTAATAAATAATAATAATAATAATAATAATGATAATAATAATAATAATAATAATAATAATAGTGGTAGTGATGATAATAAAAATAATAATAATATTTATTATTAGTTTTTTTTTTGTGTAGTAGTAGTAAAAATAGTTTATTTTATTATTTATAATAATAATAACATTAATAATGTTTTTTTTTAAATTAATAATATAGTTGATAGTAATAATAATTATTTAATTAATATATTTATGTTTGTAGTAGTAGTACTAATAGTATTTTTTTAAATTATAATAATTTTTTATGATAATTAAAACGATTTTTTAATTGTTTTTTTTTTGTAAAATTTTATATATATAGTGATATTTAATTATTATAAGATTTCCTAATAATTATTTAATTATTGTTATTATTTTCATTATAGTTTGGATAATAGTTATAATTTTTTTTGTAATAATAATAAAGTATTTTATAACAGTAACTTAATTATTATTATTTTTTACACTAGTAGTAGTAATTAATAATAATTTTAATAATAATTAGTAATTAGTTTTTTAATTAGTGTAGTTATGAAGATGTTTTTTTTTATTTATAATAATAATAATAATAATAATAATATATTAATTATTATTTTATGTAAAATTATTTATTTTGTTTTTTTTATACTAGGTATTATTTAATTATTATTTTTTTTAGTAACTGTCATAATAAAAATAGAAATATTTTTTTTATTTATAAAACTATAATACTAGTAATTATTTAATAATAATAATACGAATAATAATGTTTTGTTTTAAATAATAATAATAATATTTAATAATTATGTTTTAGTATAATAATTATAACAATATAAGTAATAGTTATTTAATTATTGTTATTATTTTTTGTCGTAGTAGTTATAATAGTAATGATAATAATAATAATATTAATGATGAATATTTATGTTTTTCTTAAATAATAATAATTATTATTATTATTTTTGTTTTTGGTAGTAGTAATAATAACTTTAATAATAATAGTGATATTAATAATAATAATAATAATAATAATAATAATAATAATAATAATAACTATATTAAATTTTTTTTTGTTTAATAATAATAATAATAATAATAATAACTATATATTATTATTAATTTTTGTTTTGTTTAATAATAATGTAATAATAATAATAATAATAATTTTATTTTTATTTGTTTAAAAATAATAATAATACTAATAACTATATATTATTATTAAATTTTTTTTTTGTTTAATAATAATAATAATAATAATAACTATATATTATTATTAATTTTTGTTTTGCTTAATAATAATAATAATAATAATAATAGCTATTTAAAATTTTTTTTTTATTTAATAATAATAATAATTATTATTATATATTATTATTAATTTTTTTGTTTTGATTTAATGATAATAATAATAATAGGAATAATAATAATAATAATAGTAATAAATATTGAATAATCTGTTTGTCCCGTGCAATGTATAGCCGTGCAATTCTTTTACTAATTTTAAAATATTCATCAAAAATAATTTGAATGGCTGTCTTTCCAGTGTCCCAAGAGGACATAGGATCGAATCCATGCTCTGCTACACAATTTTTTTTGTGTTTTATTTTAGTATTTTTTTTTAGTTAAATAGTTTTTATGGAAATGCTTTTAAAACATTTACAACGGGTTTTATATAATTAATAATTACTATTTAAATATTATTATTATTGGTTTGTATTATAAATTATATATATATATATATTGTATATGTACTTTTTTGTTTATATTTAAATTCATTTTAACTAATTATTTATTTTATTGTTTACATACAGTATGAGGACTAGGTCTTCACGTAAGCGTAAGGCTTTGCCTACCACTCCTCGACCTCATCAGTCGGAGTCCCCATTGTCCTCACCATCTCCTCTTCCTTACGTACCCCGCGATGTCCGAGTTTTTTAATGATGGTAGCGGTGGTAGTGGATTACGCCGGGAAGACATTCCTCTTAACGAGAGAAATAAATCTCCCGTTAGAAAACGGAGACTTGTGACTCCCGTTTCACCCGAACTTATGGCGGCGCCTTATGTTACAAGGGCCACTGTCGCACCGATTGTCACCAATACTAGACCGATGTCAACACCCGATGACTATGATTTATCGGCCATTTATAACGTCCCCTCTGAGACCATTGTGTCTGTGGTCCCGAATTCTGCTCTCTCTGCTGTGTCTAATGGCAATTTGGTTCGTCCGTCATCGGTAGTTTTGACTCGTCTTCGGGAACCAGTTATTGATATCTCCACCCATTCGTCACCAAAGAGAGTCACTCGATCGACCAAACAAGTGGTTGACATTTTTGGTGTAAGTTATTTATTTTATTTTATTATTTTTTTTTGTTTAATTTGATTTTTTTTTGTTTCTACTTCATTACTTTTAGCGCTATTTGTGTGAAAATAAGGCCGACTTTTTAAATGGTCGTCAGGACTTAAAAGATTTGATTAGTCCGAATGATGATTCGTTTGTGGACAATTGTGTTGACATAAAGATTCGTCAGTATGAAAGGGCGCCAAGAAGTTTTGACGAACCGGGTCCAATTGCTGATGAATACGAATTGGAAGCAATTGTCGGTCAGTTTACTCGGTTGGGTAGAGGGAATTTCAAACGGCATTTTGTTGTTGTATTTTGGGCGGGTTATGAGTTGCCAACTGTTGAACCTTTGGCTAATTTTAAACATAAAAAAGATTATCAGCGCTTTTTGGATCCTATATCCTTCCGCGTAGCTGGTTCGTCGGCGCAGGACATTCCTAAGGCGGTACCAGATCCGGTTGGTGCTGGTCCTCACGAAATGATTTTACGTGATTTGGTTATGGAACTCCAAAGATTAGGGTTGTTCACTCTTCATAATGGTTTTGATAGGTATAAGTTTCGCTTTTCATTACCAGTTCTACAGTAATTATTATCCTTATTTGTTCATTTTACTGTAGTAAACAATCATTGGATTTGTCGCGTCAATTGGAACTCGACACTTGGTTAAATCTATACGATAGTTGGGTTGCCATGTCTTCTGGTATTTTTATTAACCGTGTGATTTTAGGGACTTCACACTATCGTCAGAGAGAATACGTTGGATTTGATCCAAAATACAAAGTTTTATTCAGTCCCGAAGTCACGAAAGCGCGTATCAACATGAAAGCCGTCGTTGATGTCAATGATAAGGTTGTCTTTCTTGTAATGCGGAAGACTGATATCACTCGAATTGATCCATTGATTCATACTGGTGTCTTCGTCTCACATAAAATCACCGAATTCAAATACAAATGTAATATTTGATGGATATGTTGTTATTTTTTAGATATTAATTAGTTGTTTTTATGTAGATTATTACTTTGACCCTACACCGAAAGTAAGTGCTCTACAGCGTCTACCACCGACTATTTCGGCTTTTATTAAAGCATCTTCAGTTGGCTCGCATTATTCTGGGTCTAAGTGTGTCCATCGTCTATACGGGACTCAAGGGTCCGATGATGACTGTCTGTTCCGCTCTCTTGTTTTTATCGCCAAAGTTTTGGACGACTTTTCTTTTATTGAGTCGTTTCCTCTTGATATTGATGATTATATTAAATAATTTTGTGTACAATTTAATTTCATTATTGTTTTATGTATAATTTTTATTTTCAATATTGTATTTTTTTAATAAAAAATATTTGATTTCATTTATATTATTGTGTATTTTCTTTTAAACATAGTTTTGTTTATTAATTAAAAATATTTGTGTAGTAAATATTTTTTTTTTAAATTTTAATTCGTGTTTTATATAAATATATTCTCTTGTACACCAAGGATTTGTTCCCGGGTACCGAATTTAAAAATATTTTGTGTACATTATATATAATGTATAAACCATAATATAGTAAAGTGTATGACTTTGTACACCCTAGGATTTGTTCCCGGGTACCGATTTTAAAAATATTTTATAAATAGTTGATAAAATGTATAAACAATAATATAGTAGAGTGTAAAACTTTGTACGGCCTAGGATTTGTTCCCGGGTACCGATTTTAAAAATATTTTATGTACAGTATATATAATGTATAAACAATAGTATATAGATGTCTAGAACTTTGTACGTCTTAGCATTTGTTCCCGGGTACCGAATTTAAAAATATTTTGTGTACATTATATATAATGTATAAACCATAATATAGTAAAGTGTAGGACTTTGTACACCCTAGGATTTGTTCCCGGGTACCGATTTTAAAAATATTTTATAAATAGTTGATATAATGTATAAACAATAACATAGTAGAGTGTAAAACTTTGTACGGCCTAGGATTTGTTCCCGGGTACCGATTTTAAAAATATTTTATGTACAGTATATATAATGTATAAACAATAGTATATAGATGTCTAGAACTTTGTACGTCCTAGCATTTGTTCCCGGGTACCGAATTTAAAAATATTTTATAAGTAGTTAATATAATGTATATACAATAATATAGTAGAGTGTAAAACTTTGTACGGCCTGGGATTTGTTCCCGGGTACCGATTAAAAAAAATATTTTATATATAGCTACAGTACAGTAAAATATAAGGTAATTAATGTGTAAATATATAATTTTTTTTTTTGGTTTATTTAAATTTTTTTTTTTATTTTTTTTTATTTGTTTATTTTGTCTTATTTTAATTATACAATTATTTACAATTTGTTTTATACTATGGTTAATTAACCTCGCTTTCCTGGTATGGTGGTGGGACTAACGGATTGATTTCATCTAAAATGTTTAGCTGTCTACCTGGGAATGTCATATTTTTTAGTACCCAATTTTTTTCTTTAATGACAATTCTAAGTTTTTGTAATATTAAAGCTATAATAAATAGTAGTGTCAAAATAATTATGCTTAATATGTCCTCAATGTGATCTATGTTTAATTGATTAGTTAAATACCATTTATTATTTTCAATAACTTCTAATCTAATGATTTTACACGTATCATCATGTGTACAAGATAGCGGTTTATATCCTATGATTGTTTTATCATTGCTTATATTATCGGCAAAGTCTAAATTATTTATTAATTGTTCAGCTATTTGATTGTGTTTCCATTTAATGCCAATTTGCTTAATTATATTTTTGATTAAAATCAATCTGGCAGATAACATTGATAAACTCATAGTAGTGTAATTGGGTATGGATATGTCTCGTTTATTATGTTTGCTATGCGTTTCATTAACTTTATTGAAAAATAATGTTTTGTTAATAACTATTGTGTCGTTCGATTGTTCGCAGAATTTATTTAAAGGTTCAATAAATGAATCGACAAATCTACGATTACACCAATCTTTTTCAAAACTAGTATAATTCTCGCCTAAAGCTAGGTCACATGGGTTTTGGTAGGCAATATTTAATATTATTGTTTTTGTCGATGTTATAGGGCTACATAATGTAAGAATTGAAGTTATCAATAATGCTTTGCGCGGTGAATAGAACTTTGTTCTTTTTAATGGTTTTATTTCAACACTTTCACTGCTGGTCTCTTCACTTTCAAATTCTTCTATGCTACTAACTTTACTCATTTCTACAGTATTTGATGTTTTATTATTGCAGACTTTATAAAAACCCTTAACTTTATAGTAGTTGAAAATAATAAATAGTAAAAGTATTATGATTATTAGATAAATAATCATATCGCTATAACTGTAATTTATAATTCTACTAATTTTGTCATGACTAAATTTAGTAGCTTTAATTGATAATAACTTTGTGTTTATTTCTTTGGTTAATGTATCGAATTCAAAGTTATGTAGATCTGGCATTATATGAAAATTAATACGCTGGGATATAGATGGTCTTAAATCAATCTCGCTATCTATTATGATTTGTTTTGATTCATAGTTATAATTTGCTATTTTAAATGATGCTGTGTTAGGTATTGCAAAAAGAAAATTAGGGCAATCTATTGTTTTATTGTAAATCGTTATGTTTAATGTGTTACAATAGATTAAATTATGATCTGCTCTCGGTTTAATTTGAATTACATTTTCAGGCCTTATTTTATCGTAGTCATCACATCTATCTATACTCCAAAAATGTTCCGTTATGTTACCTAATCCTTGTGTACTACAACTATTCGATGATGGAACAACAAATATGTTTTGCATATTTTCTGTAGTTTTTGGCATTGGAGTTACGCAATCATGCAATTCATCATACATTATTTCTTGTGGCCCGTTGTAAATTATTTTACACAACAAATTGCTCATATTTGATTTTTCAAATAGGGTAAAGGGGTCAGCGTACATCATAGTAGTATTGGATTCCTTAACTTTAAGATCAAAAATAATTGTTAACATCCTTGTTTGTTCATTTATAACACACTCTTTTGGTTCGCTGTAAGTGAAGTCACATTTATCACCACAGGGTAGTGTCACATTAAAAATATCTAATAATTTCGGGTCTATTTTATTTTGACTCCATTTGCGACCTATGTCTATAAGTTTTTCTTGTATGACCGCAAACCTTGACGCAAGATTTGATACTAGTATCATAAGTGAAGGTAATCTTTCATTCACCATTTGTCTGACTGTTTCTTTAAAACTTTTAACTTCATACCCTAAATTTTCTATCTCTCTATGGAGTAATTCAATTACTCTGTTAACTCTTTCATCATTTTTCTCTAAGGTTGCCATACTCTCAACTAACCTTTCATTGGTTTTTTTTAAGTCTTCGATTTCTAACTTGTTATTTTTCGCTTGAACAATTGCGTGTGCAGATACTCCTATTGTGGTAGAGACGGAAACTACAAATATGGCAATTAAGGCTATGGCCATAATAGCTATTCGTTTGTTGCGAGGCTTAACTAATTGATTAAGTGGCATTTCATAAGGGCTTTTACACATTTTCCTAAGGGGTTTTACAAAGTCATTATATAATTGTTTTTCACACCATTCATGTAATTCCTTGTTTCCTTCAGGAATAAAAGATTTACGCAAGAAGATATCGCAAGGGCTGTCGTAACTGGCAGTTAATAAAACTCTATTTATTCCTGTAATCACTGGTTTCTTGGATACCCTCCAAACCAATGGGTTCATTTTTTGTAATGAGCAATGAGAACTATTTAAAGTAAGGATTAATAGTAATGTATACAATAAAAGATCAAATAATTTTCTCGGTTTTTTAACCCTAGTTGAACGCCTAAGATTATTTGAGTTATTGTTATTTTGGTTTTCAATTTTAACATCAATATTTGTTTCAATGTTTTGTTCAATTGGTGTATTCAATTCTGGTTCATTAATTTCATAAATCTCAGTTTCATCATCACTGATTGTTGATGATGTTGAGCTATAACTATCAATATTGATGTCATTTATTGGTATTTCTGTTAGCTTTTCTAATCTATCTATAAGTTCATCCCTGTCGGTATATTTACGTAATCGACTTACATGTACTACATCGGATAGCTTTCGCTTTCCTTCTTTAGTTTCGATTTCTACATTAACTTTGTTAGGGAAGATTTTACTTATACTAAATGGTCCGTGATAATAATGAAGTAATTTGGATGTACGTTTGGGGATCTGATTAGGATAGAGTACGAATACTTTTTGACCGACAATGTATTCCTCATCTCTATGTTTTTTGTCATAATTTCTTTTATTCCTTTCAGCAGCTTTCTGTATGCTATGAATAACTTTCTCATGTGTATAGGTTATTATGTCTCTTATTGAATCTAAATACTGCTGCTCATTGCTATAACCTACCATGGGTTCACTATATCTCCTATCCGGTGGGAGTATCGGATCTCTACCCATCATTAGTTTATATGGAGTGAAGCCTGTAGTGGCATTCACTGAGCAGTTATATGCAAAAGTAACCCAATGTAATTGGATATCCCAATCGGTGTGAACTTTGTTTACATAAGCGGACAGCATTTTCGCTAGAGTTTGATTAAACCTTTCGGTTAATCCGT
This sequence comes from Oppia nitens, assembly GCF_028296485.1. Lineage (NCBI taxonomy): Eukaryota > Metazoa > Arthropoda > Arachnida > Sarcoptiformes > Oppiidae > Oppia > Oppia nitens. The sequence goes on from NW_026533243.1 coordinate 5,546,825, forward strand.
TTGTCTGTGGATGGTGGGCCGTAGTGGTAACATGTTTTATAGATAACTCATTGTACAATTTTTGGCTAAATTTAGCTGTGAATTGTGTACCTCTATCACTTAGCAATGTTTTAATGCTACCAAAGGTGCAAACTATTTGCTCTATAACAAATTGTGCTGCCGACTCTTTTGTTGCCTCGGGCGTTGCTTTTGTTATAGCATATTTTGTGAAATAATCTGTTGCAACAATTATGTGAACATTTTCCTTATCTTTAGATACTTTGAAAGGGCCTAAGTAATCGATACCTACTAGTTCTAAAGGGGCGTCGCGTATAATAGGTACCATTAACCCTGCTGTTGGTATTAATGGCTTTTTCTTAGTTTGACAATCGAGACATGAATTTACATAATCAAATATATCGTTTTTCATGTTAGGCCAGTAGTAACGACATATTAGTTTACTTAAGGTTTTATTTATTCCCAAATGTGCACCACCATAGATATCATCGTGATATAAGTAAAGGATTTCTAAAACTTTTATTACTGGTAAACATAGTACTAATTTATATTCGTTGCTAATCTTAACCTTTTTATATAGGATATCATTTTCAATACAATACTGCTTTTGTAGATATTCTGGCTTTTGTGTGCATAAAGAATGATAAATATTTGCAAAATTATAATCAGATTTCTGCATTTTTGCCATTTCTTTTGAATTTATGTGCGAAAAGTCAGGTAATAATTCACCCATTGTTAACTTTAAACAATGCTGTTCTATATTGTCATCCATAAGTTCTGCTTTGTGGACTGGGTAACGAGACAAGGCGTCAGCTACTTTATTTAGGGTACCTTTTCTATACTCGATTACGTAATCAAAGCATGAGAGATGTAGTGACCAACGCTCAAGTCTAGAGTTGAGGCTACGTTTATCCTTCAACCATTTAAGGCATATACAATCGGTAACTATTTTAAATTTATGGCCTTTTAGGTAAACTTCACATTTTTGTGTAGTTTTGACAATAGCTAACATTTCTATTTCTGGGATTGAATAATTTTTTTCATTATCATGCAATAGCCAACTCATGTGACAAAATGGTTTAAGCTTTTTATCTATTACATGATATAGTGATCCACTAATACCTGTCAGTGAGCCATCTGTGTGTACCTCAATAGGTAGTTTATGGTCATAATGACACAATACAGGAGCAATGCATGTTTTAGGGTATCAAATGCGAGCTGTTGTTCGGGTCCCCAATAGTATAATCGCCCCTCGTCGCACTTTCGCACATAAACTTTACTTAATTTGATTTTTTCTAAATCCATTTGCTTAACCTTCTTTGTTAAGCGTGTCAATGGTTCAGCTATTTTAGAAAAATCTTTTATAGAGCGTCGATAAAACCCGGCTAAACCTATGAATGATCGTACGGCTCTAAGTGTAGTGGGGGTAGGAAATTGCATAATAGCTTTAACCTTTGATGGGTCAGTTTTTATACCATCTACAGACACAATGTACCCCAAGAATGCTATTCCCATTTGTCCAAACGAACACTTAGTTGGTTTTAAAGTTATACCTGTTTTTTCAAGCAATTCAAGGATTTCTTTTACATGAATTAAGTGTTCATCAAAGGTTTTACTAAATATAATAGCGTCGTCAAAATAGACGACAATAGATTTACCTATTTTGTCACCATATATTTTATTCATAGCCCTCATAAAAAATCCCGGGGCTTGCTTTAGACCAAAAGGCATTCTGTTGAATGTATATAACCCATCTTCAGTCCTGAAAGCTAACATATCTTTAATTTTATCATCCACCTCAAACTGCATATATCCACTATTTTGGTCGACCAGTGAAAAATATTTTGCATTGGCAAATGACCTTAGACACCGCTGCAGATCAGGTATAGGGTGTATATCATCCTCTGTTAAGTTATTTAACATTCTATAGTCGACACATAATCTTTTCTCGAGCTGACCATCTGGGCCTATGGTTTTTTTGTCAACTAATGACACTGGCGAACCATATGCACTGACACATGGTTCGGCTACTCCTATATTTATCCAATCATTTATTTGTTGCTTTATAATATTGTTTAAGAAAGGACTGTATTGTCTGGGAGGCTGTATTATAGGTCTTTGTTCAGGATTTTTCAATTTTAGTGAGAACTTTTCTACTGTACAAAGCCCTAATTTGTTTTTGTCAAAAGCAAAGACGCTGCTGAAGCTTTCAAGTAAATCATTTAGTTTACTTTGTTGTTCAGTTGTCAAATCTGAACTTATTATGTAACGCGAGGCTATACTTTTATTGTTATTTTTTAGAATACCCCGTATAGGTTTCTCTGCATAGCTTAAGTTATTTTGCATCAAATTTTTCTCAGCTATATATTGACAATAGGCATTACTACAATAAATGTATTCATCGTTGTATTGATCTGTTTTGTACTCTTTGTTTACACAATATTCACATCTTTCAATATCGGGTGTAATTTCAGTATCACTATTGGAACTTTCTGAGTCATATGTATAGTATTCATCTGATGTTGTTGTGCAATCATCAGATTTATCGGAATCATTGCTTGAAATTTCTATTAAATTTTCGATAGGATTGTTGGTTAAGGCAGTATCAGATTCACTATCTGAGTCTTTATCTACTATAAAGTAACCAACAATAATCCCGTCATTTAGGTGTATTTCATAATTGTTGTTGTTAAATATACAGATCATTCCCTTACTATATTTAATTGTAATTTTATCACTTTTTATATCAATGTTGTATTTATCTGCAAATGATTTGGAAGGTATAAATTTACAATTAAAATATGGTAACCTTTTAGTTTTATTACTAGGTCTGACCTGTAATAGTTGAGGTTCATTTGCCGGAACAGTTATCGGTTTTGCTAAATGCAATTTGTTATCATAGAAGTCATATGATTTTTCTAAACAACTAAGGCTTTTTATGGATTCTCTCCACATAATTTGTCTTCTAGCACAATCAATAAAGACACCTGCTTTCACTGTATAATTATTACCTAATAGTAAATCAAAGTGGAAGTTTTTAACTACAATTACTTTTATATTTACTACTTTGGTTAAGCCGTTAATAGTTACCGAGATATTAGGGTACAGCTTACCAATCGTTTCAACCTTTTTACCATTAACTGCCCGTATATCTTCATTACCCATTTTGAACATTTTAATCCCAAATTTTTTAACAACAGCGTAGTCTATTAGGGAAACTTCTGCTCCGGTATCTATCAAAGCTTCAACACTGTTGTTATTAATTTCTACCTTTTTAAATATAAGTTTTGGGATTTTATATTGGTTTATTGGTTCATCAGTGTAAGTGTCCGATAGTGTACTCACTTGTTCGGCCTCTCGATTAGGGCATACTCTAGCATAATGGCCTACTTTTTTACAGATATAGCAGGCATTATCCCCGTTCAAATTACGGGATCTACTCCTTTCGCGTGCGACTTCAAATTCAACACGTTTTGTTGATGTATCATTAGACCTATTATAATCGAGATCAACCGAAAGATTTCGGCGATCATTTCTCGGAGAATATGACGATGATCGAGAAGTGTTATAACCTACACTTCGATTTAATTGATCATTGTCTTTGTAATAATTGTCTCTATTTGTTTGTCTATTATATCTTTCAAGTGATATATTTCTTTGATTTAAGCTATCGTTACGCCTATCACCTGAGATATCTCTTTGATTTGATCTGTTGTCCATTCTATCTCTGGATATGTCTCTACGGTATGAGTCAAATTGTCTATCACCTGAAAATGACCTGTTAGGCCTTTCATTATAAGTAATATTCGAATTGGGTTGATTTAGTTTACTAGTGAATCTATCAAACGTTGGGTTTCTGCTAAAACCCCCTCGATCTCGAAATGTGTTTTGATTGTAACTGCTTCTATTTCGATTATTAATAGTATTAAAATTAGCATTACTTCTATATCTTTCTATTTTTCTACCAAATCATAGTCATTGTTTCGCTCTAATTTCTCTCTATATTCTGCTTGTCTGTCAAGCTTCGTAAACAACTTTTCAAATTTATTATTTAAATCATTTATAAGATTATTATCAGATTTATTATAAGAGGTGTCGATATCTAGGCCTGTTTTATTCAAGCCTTTTTCTATATTTTTTGAGTTAGTCATTAACTCGTCAATAGTAGTGCTATTAAATTGATAAATGCACTTTTTAATTTCTGGTTTGAAACCCTCACTTTTGAAGTCAATTTGTTCATTAACTGGCATATTTGCGTTATAATCTAAGCATTTAAGTCGCTTATCAGTGATGTATTGTTTTACATCTTCATATTCTAACTGTTTTCTTTTTATCATTTTTGTACGCAATTCATTATCCCTATCAGTGGGGACATGGTATCTTATGAATGCTCGATATAAAGCCGCCCAATCTGCTGGTGCTGCATTGCCGGCTAATTTAACATAAAGTTTATACCAGTTTTTTGCTTTGCCGCTTAAAAACTGATTGAAGTTACTGAAGCGCCTATTATCATCCCAACCTTTGAGATTAGTGGCATCGACAAAGTCGTCGATCCACTCTTGCGCTTCGCTGCTTATATTCCCCTCATAGCTACTTATTCTAAAATTACCCAAAGAGGAAAGACCGCCACTTACTACTTCGTTGACAACTTGTCGTAGATCCTGAAGTGTGATAGCGTTTTGGTCGTCAGCCATGATTTGTTGTATTGGTCTTCTAGCGGGGGTTATTCTTCCTCTCGACCTGGTGTTCATAGATCCAATCCGTCGGTTTTGTTGTTAGCAGACCTTCCAAAGTGGATGCGAACGGGAGTTGCTTCTCCTCTTGAAGTGTCCGAATGGTACCTACTCTTCCCACTCGACCCACTTTACCGTCAAGGCGCCTGTTCCCGAACTTTATACCACAATCGATGGGAAGGTCTCGGTAGGACCTCCAATTGTGAAGGGAATTGTATTCCCGGTGCCGGCGGGTTGGGTATGTCACACACTTTAGTTTTTAAAAAAATAATTGATACACAAAATGTAATATACAAATGTTTTATTGAATATATAGCAGTAATAATATGAATATACAGTACAGTATAGTATACACTAGAAGACCCCGATTAGTACATTACTGGGGTTTTATATATGGGAACGGGTAGGCGTACCCTAAATACCCAATAGGGTATAGTGGGGTCCAATAGGGAAATACATTACAATACATTAAAGTTTCTTTACTTTCTTCCACTATATTTTCCCGGGAACTTATTGAAAAAATACAATAATTAAAGTTTTACCTACAAATCTARTTTTTATTTTAATTATAATATTWGTATAAATTTTAATAATTTAGTTTAAAAACAATTATATCTAATTAATATAATTGATAAATGRTTAGTTTATTATTTCATTTGTTACCAAGATTAAATAGTTTCATTTTTTAATTATTATACAATATAATTCAATATAAGCTTAATATACAATAATATCTGTATATTGCAATAGTAAACTAMTATTAAATGCTAAATATTAAAAAAAACTATAGAATAAATAAAAATAAATAATTAATTATAAAATAATAAATTAAATATTTAGATAAGTTAAATGAACTACTTTTAAAATAATTTTTATTTTAAAAATTGATTAATTTTACTGATTAACATATGAGATAGAAATTATTTTTTTTTGTAATTAATAATCCGTATAACAAATTGTATGTAAAAAACAAATAAAACTTGTATTTAGATACAAGAAAAAAGTAAAATTAACTTTAAATATGTGTCTGCTTTAATTATTTATTAATTCAAAAAAAAATAAAATAAAATCAGTTAAATGAATTGATAAGTTCATTATACAGTTTTATTGTATAAAAATATTTACTTTACATATATGAAAGCACTTTATTATGACAGTAGATGTGCACATAAAATGCAATATCATTTGACCTCAATTTTGACACTAAACTCAATATTTGGTCCAAACTAAAAATTTTATTTTATATTTACTTTAATTTTTGTCTTATTTGTATTTTTTAAAATCAAATTTTATATATTTATTTATAATAAATTATAATTATTCAAATCACTCATATCAATTTTTTAAATAAACAAATAATATTTTGAATATTAATTTTAATTTAAAATCTATTAGTTACTGCAAATTACTTTTATATTATTATTAATAAATTATCTATAATTATTATCACAATAGGTTATTTAAATTATTGTTGATATCGCAAATCATTTGCATTATAATATTTTTTATAAATATTTTACATAATTTTTATATTATAGACAAATATTACTAAATTTATTTTAAATGCTTCAGTATAGTTCATTATTTTTTAATGTTAATTTTAAGATTATATAATAATAACAATAATATTTTATGTTAATACTATATCTTAAAGTAATATTTAAAAAACTATAATTAATATAACAAAAGATAAAGTACTTTAAATACTAAAAGAACTTCAATTAAATATATAAGTTTTGCAACAATTATATATAAAATAATTTAATAAACAATACATATAATTATGATTCTAATGAAACATTTTTAAAACGGAAACAAAAATCATTATAACATACAGTATATGAACTTACAATTGATGTTCTGTTTTAATACTGTATTATAAATATTATAATTATAATAAGTTTATTAATAATTATTTATTTTAACTGTAATTTTTAAAATTACAGAAATTTACAGTATATTCGTGAGTGTTTTAAATTTTCCATTAAACAACATTTATAAATATGAATAATTTGAGTTAATATCAAAAAATAATTTTAGCAATAGTTTGTTAAATAAAGAGAGAAAACTACTAAGGCGTGGTTCACATATTACGTTCGCACTTTTTAAGAAATCTAGACCCCCTCCCTCCCCTATGTTCGCAATTGTTCGCATGTAGTTATTTAAAAAAAATACGTTTGCTTATCCCTAACCGCTACCCCCCCCCCACCACAAGAAATAAGATATTATCTAAATGCGAACGTTCTTAAAGTCTTTACCCCTCCCTCCCCCTCGTTCGCAAAAGTTCGCTTTGGCTAACCCCCCTCCCCTCAAGTGCGAACGTAATATGTGACAACGCCTAACAATAATAAATAAAGTTTAACAAACAATAAATTAATGAATTAATAGTAAATTTTTAAGGTCAAGTATAATCTTTTTTTGTTGTTGAATATAGATATTTTTATTGCTATAAATAATAGTAATATAATAAAATTAAAAATTATTGGTATATTTTGCTAAATCAATGAATACATAATACCGTAAGTAATAAACTCAACAATCATAATATAAATATACTTTAATAAAAATAAATAAGTTTAAAACAAATAAAATTTTGTTGAACTCTAACCTAAAAATATGTTGTAAAATAATAATATAAAAAATGTATTATGCTTTCGGCTAAAAAATAATATATAAAATAAAAGTTAAAAAATGAAAAATTTCTCTTTAAATCCACAAAAACATCTAATCTGAGATCAGCTCCTAATGCAATGTCAGCTAAAAGTAAACCAAAAGATTATCATTTGTTTTCAAATCTTTTTTATTATAAACTTTTTGAAATAAATTCAAGTGTAGATTACTTTATATAATAACTTATACATTAAACAGTCATCATTTGTTAATCTTATTAATCATTAATATTATTAACATGAATCATGTGTTTTATTTATCAGTGGGGTTTTAATCTTTTATATACAAACTCAATGTATTCAATATTTATCAAAAATAATCTATATTTATAAAACAATATTATTCAATAGTTTAAACTAAATTTGATTTATTTCATGTGGATATTATCTCGTATAAATTTTAATGATTTTACAACTAATATAATATAATAATATTAATTTTATTAAATAATTTATATAAAATTAATTTAAAGTATATTAAATAATTTAAGAGATTACCAGTAATTTTATTTTATTTTAAAATTAAACTTATACTTACTTTTATTTTTATGCAAATATAAAAATTTTATTTTTTTTTATTATAAGATTAAAAAACATAAATTTTAAAAATATTTTCTGATATATTTAAATTTTAATGTAAAAAATTATACCATTTTTCTGAGTGAAAATTGCCATTTAATGATTATTTCTGCTCTAATTGTTTGTATTTTAAAAATTGATTATTTTTTGAGAGAAAGGATTTTTGATTAACAAAATAATAGTTCACATAATTTATACTAAAATTTCTGTACTTTTTTATAAAACCTAAAATTTTTCTAATTTTACGATTCATTGATTTTACACCTATTGGTAGTCAATCAAAAGCTACTAATTATCATGTAATTACTTATTTAAACACATATTCATTAGCTTATTATAYCATAATTTTAGACAAATTATGGCATATATTATAAATAATAATTTATAGCAATTTTTGGCCAAAATTTAATATTTTTATTTAAAATATATTTAAGTTCATATAGCCAATGAAGAAACTATATTATAGCTAATCAACTAATAATTATTATTTTATACTATAAATATATAATAGCAAAATAAATATAGAATACAACTAATGATAATACATAATAATATTATATCATTTTTGTATTTTATAATATAAAAATCATTTTTTGCAGATAAATTATTGATATAAAATTATTGATTGTATATTCTGTATAATAAGCCAAATTTGAGTAAATATTTAATGTTATTATAAGTTATATTTTTTTTAAAAAATTTTGAAACTTAAGTAATTTAAAGAAAAATATATAATTTCCTTTCATTAAATGTGTCTAAAAAAGTAAATAATAAAAAATTAAAATTAATGGGTTATTTGACACTTTAACATAGAAAGCGTATAATCGCAACATTATTATTTATAATAATAATAATAATTTATAGGAGATATTGATATTAAAAAATTAAAAATAGTTAAACTTTTTCTACTTATCTTTATATTAAAACATGATGTGATTCACTAAAATTTGTCAAAGTTTTTTTTAGATATCTATTTTAATATCTAAAAAAAACTTTGAAAAGTTAATAAAGTTAACCTGTTTGTTGAACTTTCTAAATAGCCTAAAATTATTATTTTTTTGTATTAATAATATCATACTTTTGAGATAACATTTATTTTAATTACCCTACAGATGCATGTGTGTGTCCCAAAGCCAACTGTCCTCACTTATGAATTAAATCCTTATTGAAAATATTAACCCCAAAAAAATAAGATAAGCAAAGATGTGTTTATTTATAAAGTAAATTAACATTTTTTTAAAATTCAAGTTAAAAAAATAAGTTTTACTATTAGTTTTTATTAAACATATGCAATAATTTTATTGCTTTTCTAATTATAGACCGTAAAAAATCAAACTCATTATTATAAGTAATATATTTATAAAATTGTAACAAAATGCTGTATTAACTGTAACACAAATATAATTTATATGTAACACAAATATAAATTATTACTGAATGTAATTTTCTACAATATTATAAATAATATACAATATCAATAGATTAGGTAATATTCATTATATTATGACATTATTTGAATGGGTGGTATATATTAATTTTATAGTTATCTAAAATAATTTTAAACTATTATACAGTATATAAAATGGCAATAATAGTTAACTTTGAAACTATGTGCTCCATTTAAAAAAATAAATAATAATTAATAATTTTAAAAATTGCATTTACTTAATAATTACATTATTATAACTTTATACTAGTATATATTTTTAAGTTAATTAAAATAACAATTTAGAAATAATGACAATTTCAACTTAACCTGGCAGATTTTTTTTTAATTAAAAATAACATTTACTATATATATACATTACAAAATCTTAGTAATTTACTAAAAATAAAATACTAATTTATTTAATATATTATACAGTTCACTATATAACAATATTTGTATATAAAAGAAAATGCATAAAATATATATTATAGTAAAATTGATTGACTGTTATAAGCTTAAAATAATATAATATTAGTAGAATCTTTGTATTATTATATTTATATTCTTAACATTTTTATTTTAACCCAAATTATTAAAGTATCAATACATTAAACTAACAAAATATAAAAAATATTGTATAATAAAGATTCAGTATTTTTGTTCAGTTTTAGTGATTAGCAATCAAATCTGTGAATAAAACAGTTAAAGATTTTGTTTGTTATATTATGCTTTAACTTAAACACAAATAAAATAATATATAATAATAAAAAGAAACAGTTTATCTAATAATAATCATAAAATGCTAATTTATATAAACTATTATTTTATACATTATATACCAAATACAGCATATAATTTATATATAAAATAATAACTACTATATAATTTTAATTTAATGATTATTTCCTAACTTATCTAATGCCACAAACTTTTTTTTAAATATTAATATCAAGTGTTTGTTTCCATAATAAWGTAGTAAARTATAACGAAATATGTATTTATTATATGTTATATAACACAGCATATACTGTATATAACTTATATATGTATTCATTATTATTATTAAAGTCAAATCAAATGTTTTTACTTTGTTTTGATGATCCATTTATACCCTTATATTTTTATATAAGATATATAATAAAAATTTTATTCATTGCTACAAACATACCTATCCTTTAATTTATTTATTTAAAAAAATATTTTTACAATTAGTTACAGGGATTGTCTGTATTTCGCGTATTCGGATAATTATAAATAATATTCGGGTATTAAATAAAAAAATCAAGATTTATAAAAAATTATTATTACTTATTATTATATCAAAATATGTACAGTATTTGTTATAATCTAACAATTATTGTAAGTTAATTCATTTGTTAAATATATATTATATTTGTTTGTTAATTATATAATTTTAAGTGTCATTTTAATTAAATATTAAAATTGTATTCTTTTATCAGAATTTTACATTGAATTTTATATTTAATATTTTTATAAATATATTAATCTAAAAATACAGTATATAACTAGTTTATAATAATAAATATATTATTAGATATAATCAGCAGATCTATATATGGAAAACAATTTATATAAATAGAATTACACCTAAAATAGTCAATCATTAATAAAAAAAATGTTATGATTATTATTTGATTTATATAAAAATGTTAATTATAATAAACATCAAATAATTATTATACATTATAATATAAGACAAAAACTATTTTTATAATATAATACTTTTATAATAATGTAAAATAAAAAGATTAGTTCAAATAAATCTTATTGAAACAATCCATACAATAAGGAAATTGATATTAATATAATAATACTACAGTATGTGGTTTTAAAATCCTATTAAATTTTATTATAAAATGATTTGTTGTGAAGATATAATATTTATGAGATTTTTGTCTGAAAAACAATGTATATTATAAATGTAAAATAGTTTTAAAACAAAAGTATCACCAATTCAATCAAAATTTGGTATTAATAAAATATATGTCATTAAATTGTTAGAAGTATAAAAGTCAATAATGTATTTATTATGTTTTATTTGTTAAAAATATTTTCATATGTATATTCATATTATATATACATTTTATATGTTGCAAAAATTATTTAAAGTAACCAAAGTATTTGTAATAAAACGAAAGATAAATAAAAAATAAAAAATTTATATTACTTGATATCATATCATTGAATATAATATAAATAAAACACTATATTACTATTTTTACATAAAATAATTTATTTAATTTAAATCTTATTTTAATAATTTTTGATAATCTATGATCTTGCAAATTATTAAAACAGGGATTGTAACTAATATCTAGAAAATTTGTTTATAGTATCAAATTAATAAGTTTTCAAACATATTGTAAGTTTGTTTTTGAATTTTAATTTGTGTTTATAAGTTATAGAAAATAAAATGGGAAAACAATTAAACATTAAATTATTAAATTAATATTTTACTTAAATTAATATTTTTAATAACATCTGTATATAATATATAAAAATAATATATACTATATATACTGTATACTGTGTTTATATTAGTTTTGCAGATATTGATATTTTGCAGCTATGCTATAAATTGTATAATGTGTTAAAAATACAGTATTATAATTGCTTTAATGTTTATTGAGATCTTATAGTATGTTAATAAAATACATTTTTTAATAAAAATAAATATTATTTTTAGTAATAACCTAACATAAATATATTATAATGTTTTTAATTTTAATTTCAATTTATGTATATTAAAAACTTTTTTAGGTTTGTGTAACATTTATAATACTTTATACATTTTTAACTAACTTTCGTATATTTTATAATTATTATAAAATTATGCAAACTTTAGTATTATATTTAAAATTATATGACTAAATTTTACAAAATCTTAGGTGATATAAAAATCACTATAAAATCATTTATACTTATATTTAATATTTACTAAATAAATAAATTAAAAATATACTAAATACTAAAATTTTGATTGTTAAAATCAGAAATACTTATTTAATTAATTAAAAATTATAAACTTATTGGCTTTAAATTATTATAATAAATACAATAATAATATTTAATGTTTTATGTGTTTATTTTAAACATTTCTTACAATAATTATACAATAAGTATTTTATTGTAATAAAACACAAATGCAATAACATGTGAACAATACTATTGTATTTGATTTATATGTCATTATACTAATAATTAATTAAATATTACTCGTATTGTAAATATTAAAATAAATTATATAAAAATATGTTTTCTGATTAGAGATGGGCAAATAGAAAGTTTCTAATAAATTTCACTGAGAAAGTTTCTAGAAAATTTCTCAGGAATAAATTTCTATAGAAATTTAACTTTATTGTTATACTATGGGATCCCCATATCTATAGCTATTGAAATAATATATAAATAATGAGACAATACTACTATTCATATAACATTACACTATACACTACTATACAAAATGCGATACCTATATGTAAAATAATTATAATTATTTAATAATAATCAGTTTTCTAAAATTTTAATAATCATTTTATTATATATATAAGAATTTAAGATAATTAAATAAATTAATTTTTACTTTAATTAATAATAAAAATATTAATACTAATAATTAATTATTACTTGTAAAACCAATGTATTGTTACATAATAAGATATATCCAGAAAACAAAATTAACATGGGGATCCCATAGATAGAAATTTCTTTTAGAAACTTTCTAGAAATTTCTCTATTATTTTGTAAATTTCTCTTTTTTGCCAACACTATTTCTGATAAAACTGCGGAACAATTTTTTAATTGTCTTAAAATTGTATAAACAAAACATGAAATTTTTTTTGAATTTTTTATGTTTTGCTAACTTTATTATAAGTTATGTAAAAAAGTGAAGTAAAATTATTTTTGATAATATATATCAAAATTTCAAATCACGTTTAAGTATCGCTTGGAATCACAAATATATTATATCTCTTAATAACAAATGTCTCTCTGATAACTAATGTTGTTGTTATGTAACCCCTAACCTGAAAAAACAATAATACACTTAACCTAAGTGTATATATACAGCATATATTTACCATATGTTACGCTATTATAATAACACAATTTTTAAAAATGATAATAAATACTTTTAGTTAAGTTTTTTAACAAACTAATTCAAATAAATTTATGTTATAGACTATAAGTTATAGTCAATTATAAATCAAAGGGTTTGTGTGTTGAAAATAAAATTTTAAACAACACATTGTATATTATTTTAATTTCATTTGTACTCAACTTGTAAAGATTAATATATTATAAGTAATTTATAAGTATTAGTTATTTATTTAAATTTATCTTTTTAAAAGTTTTTTATATATATTAACATAAACAATTTTTTTGTGTTTTATGTGCATAACTTGAATTGTTTTAAAACAATATCTATTTAATATTTATATATTTATATTCATTACATAAATAATTCTCAATTTGTTTTAAACACACTCTAGTTATCATACAAGCTATAAATATGCAAATTATAAATCAAAGCAATTTATATAGTATTTTATTTTTGATTAAAAATATTAACTATTATATGACATTACAATTTATGTCTGTTATATATTTGAAATATAAAATTTTATAAATATACATTGAAAAATATATAATTTATTGTCAATTATTCTCTCTCTCTCTCTCTCTCTCTCTCTCTCTCTCTCTCTCTCTCTCTCTCTCTCTCTTCATAGACAAATATTTACAAAATTTAATTAACGTCTGACTCATATTTACTTAGATTTTTAATGGATAATAAAATAAAAACATTGATTAATAATATCAATGTTAAACAAAAGGTTGGAGAATCTTTTAGAATCTTTTTACCGATTTTTTGATAAAATTGAAAATAAATTGACCAATTTATCTCATATCTCATATCTTTTATATTTATATAAATTTCACAATTTTAATAATTTATTTGAAGTATATGCTATATTTCCTATATTTCACTTAATAGCCACTATTTTTTAGATTTTTATCAATTTAATCACTAGAATCGAAAATCTTTCTCAAACCTAAACAATATATATTTATTGAATTATAAGAATTATCATTTAGAAAGAAACATGAATATTAAGTATTTAATTTAAAACAATTGTTGATAAAATAAAATAATTTTTTAGTTAACTATCTTTTATTATGACAGCAACTACATATAATATGTATAATATTATTGTAGATTATTTCATTAAATATAATACAATTTCTAGCATTTATAATATGAAACATTCAGAATATCAGTATAACAAGCAATGATTTTAATGAATTAAGGGGTTATTTGACCCCATCATCAATGTGTGACAGGTATATACAGGTATGTCTTACACCCGGCAAATGGTGTCTGTTATTACATTTGACGGCAGGTTTTGTTATAAAGTCTTACCAAACATATATAGTTTGAAGATATAGTGTTGCAAAACAACAAAAAAGAGTTATTAGACTTTTGATGCATTTTTTAATAATTGTCAGCCAGCATAACATTTTCATTATTATTATCATTACTACGACTACTTTTTTTTATTTTAGATTACTTTACTTAACTTTAATTTACATATATTATAATTATCTTAACATAATTTAAAATATGATAAAATATTAAATGTTAAAAAAATATTTTAATTTTTTAAATATATGTTATAATTAGATAAAAAGACTAATTTTGTCATTTATTACATGTTCTCAGATGTATTAATTTAATCACATTTTATGATAAATACTTAAAACATAGTTTTATAAAATTTTATCTTTTTTAATTTATTTAAAAAATTAACTAAATATTTGATTTTTAATTTTATTGAATTTTAACTAATGATTATAAATTAAAATAAAAAATTGTTAAACTCAACAATTATTGTATGATTTAACAACAGGTATATCTTGGTATTGAAGGTATGGGTCAGCAGTTAATTAACTCCATGACTGAGTACATCGGATATTAGTTAGCAATTGCGTGAATATTTGCCATTTAGTGTACAAACTATACATTACTTTTATAAATTTACGCACAACTTAATCCTAAATATGTAATAATTAGTACTATATTTGTAAGCAAATGTTATGTCAAATATATATATATATATATATAATTAGTTTAGAAGTCTCCGAGTGTTTAATTTTTTTAAATAATAAAATTTTACTTCCCAAACATTTTCATAAAACAATAAAATGTTTAAATTAATTTCACTAAAAAGTAATTTAGGTAATAAAATTTAAAAAATACAATTGAAATATAAATATATTAATAATTGCAACAACATTGCATAATATTACAATATTTTTTATAAAGATCTTTTACTAAAAACAAAGGGTAATCACATTAAATAAAAATATATTTAATAGTTAATAATGATATTTGTTTTATAAATTATTTGTTTTGTTTTATGAAAGTCATGCTCACCAAAACATATAACTTATATGGTATAAGGTTTATATGTTGTATATAATAGATTTATTTTAAAAATCATACATTACAATAATTGTTTTTAAACACAAATATAATAAAATAACATTAAAAAATAAATTATAATATTCAAATTATATCATTTTTTATTATACAATATGTTGTATATCATTAAAATGTGATATTATTATTATAAATGTGATATTATTATTATAAATATATTAATATTATTATAAAAACTTAATACTTTAAATAACAAAATATTAATATTTATTCAAAAATAGAATTTAATTAATACTATTAACTATTTCTAATAATTTCTAATAATTTAAAATATTTCTAATTCCAATGTTATAATGTATAAAATTGTCAGAAAAATTTCTTAAGTCATTCAAATTTTATAAATATCATATAAAGTATATTTGAAGGTTAAAAAACCATTTTATTATAGTTATTGTTAGTAATTTGAATTCAAACAATTAATAATTTATATATAAATTCCATAATAATATAAATATATAAAATAAATTCTCATAAAAAAATATAAAATAATTTTTTATTACATTATTAAACACACGATTTGTGGGCATAACCATTGCCAAACAGATATAAACATTAATCATTAATTTATATTAAAGCATATCAAATACGATTTATGTTCATATTATGTCTATTAAAATAAAGTTATGCCTAAGCATTAAAAAGTCAAAGTCTAGAAAAGATAATAATTTTTCAATTTTCTACAACTATTATAATAATACCACATGTGATATATTGTCTATTATTGTAATTATTATGGGAGAGAAATAATAATCGCTAGTTTAAAGCACACAAACCCCATAATTCAATAAGCATTAAGTTATCTTATTATATAATTTTACATTTATTTTATTATACTCTTCGGTATATATCAACAATGTTTTAACAATGAGGCATAAACTTTAAGAATAGTTTTATAAATAAATTTTTTATTAAAATAATATTATATATATACTGTATATATACTGTGTAAATATTCTTAATATTAATATTATATATATTTTAATTTTGATCATTGTAAATTGAAAATAGCATTTTAACTCATAAATACTATAATATTTCTACTGTATATGAATATATTAAATTGTATWCAATAAACTTTGCTAAACATTACTGGCAGAACAAGCTTTATAATTATGATTCTTAATTTTAAAGATATGTTTAGCTCAAAATCACTTTTTAAGTTTCACTTAGCCTTAAAAGTAATATCTAAATATAATATTATACACGAAATATTCATATATAAAACACATAAATATATGTTTGAGAAGTACAATATATATATATATATATTCCGGTGATATCAATATAATAGATGTATGTGTGCCGGGAAAGGGGTTTAATAACCAGATAATAATCGATGGTTTTTCGTAGACATGAACATCAAAAAGCAAAACACAAACAATACATTTTGAAAAAAATGATTTCAAGGCAATGAAAAATGTGAGCATAACTTTCTGCGGTTAATGACTATTGCAAAAACTATTTGTCAGAACATACCTAAAAATTTCTACTATATATATATAATATATATATTATTGTATTTATTATATACGATATTTGAGAGACAATACGGTCAGACCAGTGCTCGACTCTATAGATATTTCACAAAAATATCAGTGTTTTTTAAATACAATGAAATGGAAATATTGAAACACTGTTCACTGATTTTTTGGCCACAAATTTATTATTTGCCTATCAGTGTGTTAAGCAACACTAGCCATCAATAAAGAGTATATTTTTTATAAATTTGATTTCAAGTTTGCAATATTTGCTAAATTCTCACATACAGTATATATGAATACAATTTGTTGTTAAAAAGTAATACAATTTTTTATTTCCTTTTATGAAAGTTGTTTCTATAATRATAACATTCTTCCATCAATTTGTTTGTGATTTTTATTGCAAAATGTAAATTTTGCTTTATTTGTTAACCTATAGTTAGACAGTAGTTTATAACTAGACTTTTATTATAGTTTCAAAGTATCTTGCAATCAAATCACCTGGTTATATTATATATAAATTATACATTTTATAGCTCTCTCTCTCTCTCTCTCTCTCTCTCTCTATATATATATATATATATATATATATATAGTATAGTAATACAGTATAGATATATACATTCACTCACTCAAAGTTATTGCATTCAAAATCTACTAATAATAGCAATGAAGAATGAATTGAAAACTTTCTTTTAAAGTATTATTTATGTTTTGTTTGACATTCAAAACATAGTTTGAAACTATTTTTTATTGAGCTGTTTGTTTGCCACATAATCGTCTGTAAGATTAACTACAATTTAAAAATATTTTATGATTTTTGTAGTATTTTGCTTTGTTTTGTTTAACGATTAAAGAAAAAATTATAACAAAAGACTTATTTAGAAGTCATTTCTTTTCAAAAAATCAAAGTCATTGTAAAAAGTTGATAAAAATCTTGTATGAAATAAATATTGAAGATTTATATACATTTTTAACGCATACTTTGATAACTAATTAAATGTTAATTAATATTAATATTTTTACATATATTATAGTAAGTTATTTGTTACGAGTTTGACTTTTATTGTCAGAAAAAATATATTCTGTAAATTAAAAAAAATCAATTTAGTACGACATTATTCATTATGATTATGACTTCAAATTATCCAAACGTTTATTGAAATGCATTTTTATATTACACACAATTTGTCTTTTTTTAAAATACAATATTTTGCTGATTCAAACAGTGATTCAACAAATGTTGCCTTAAACTCGTGTTGTCTTTTTTTTGTTTAATATTTCAAATACATATCTGTATATACAATACAATTAGTTAATCAAAAGATATTATGCAATTGTATTTGTTTTTGCTTAGAATTTTTTTACAATTTTCTAGTTAATTATAATTATAATAATTACAATTATTTCTAACATTTTTTTAACTATGTTTCTATGAATAAATAATAAAATTTATTCAATTAAATTGAAGGTTAGCAAAACAAATCTCATAACAAAATGTACATAACTTTATACATGATAATAATATCTAAATAACTTATTAAATTAATAGCTACAAAAAATTGTTATATAAAACTATAATATTAAATTTCCATAATTATATGTTATATTAAATCAAAATTTTGTGACTAAGTTATCAAAACATTTTTTATAATACAAAATTCAGTGTTTTCTAATGTTAAGTCATAATGTGTGGCCCATAGATATATAGTATATATATATTTTTTTAAAAAAAGTATCATTAACTTGTAAATGTAATATCATTCATAATAGCTGGAGACTCATGACTGTAATATTAGTTAATATAAGTTATAGTTGAGGACAACTAGCTTTTGGAGTATATCTATTTATAAAACGTTATTTTAATGGCGTGAATCACAATTGATTTGCATATACTATATGTCTATTAATTGCAAAACGTGTCGACTGTCCTCAATCACCATCACATCTGCCCTGTGATGCCATTCGGTTCTTCCCATGAAATGTTAGCTAATAAACCAAGTGATGGTCCGAAGCGTCGATGCATTAATCAAAACCAGTTTTACTATAGATTTCTATTCTGGAGTCACTCTAATAATTGGCTCCAAAGTTAAGCATTTGTAATCAGCCTGTGCTGGTTATGTGTGTGTATGTGTTGGGCCATTCAACTTCACTATTAAATATACTCACTCAACATAACATAACATAACATAACATACCGGCGCTAAGAGTTTGCTCGAAATGAGAGACCTGTTATATGAGTTGCTATGTTGTTGTTGTTGTATATATGCGAGAGCTGTTGTATTAGTAGTAAGTCTATCATTCAGTATTAAATCTTAGGAACGGTTAGATGCAGTGCCTGTATGTGTATCTCCTCAACCTTACAACACCTTTTCATATATGAATTTTATGTGAATTTTTTGATTATGAATTCTTTGCCTCACATTATGTTATGGTATGACCCGTAAACTATATACAACTTTGTTGTTGTTGTTGTGTTGGTCTCTACCTGTGCCGTGCAGTTAATTGATGTGAAGTGCAAAGTGTTTGATAGTACGAGGAGTGCACCGTTAGATTGTGGGGTATTTTATGAATTGCATTCCACAGTTATGCTGTCTGTGGGCTATAATATCTGAGCTCATCATTAAAGCAAACAAAACATTACCATTACCTGCAAGTGTCGACTTTTTCTCCAAAAATAAATCATACATAAAATTATGTGTCAAATTGGATTCCTATAACACTATTAGGTCACTGTCGTTAACATAATACAGTACAACAATATAAAAGTATAAATTGTAATTAAGCTAATTTTATCATTATATATACAGTATATAAATATATTTATTTATTAATTCAAAATGCTTTGTTAATTTAAAAGAAATTGTTTATTACTGATTATAATCTTAATGTTCATAACATCTACTTTTAATTGCAATATTAACAAATSCAAGGCTTCTGTTGTATTTTCAATTATAATAATAGTATTGTTAATAATTTTTTAGAAATAAAAGTCAAGTTTAATATATATTAGTTTGTTTAARATATTTAATGTTTGAGATGATAATGCAAATTAATAGTTATGCAAAAAATCTAATCAGAAAAGCTATTTTAATGCAATTTTCATGATTTTTATGTTTATAAACAAATGTTAGCAATTTTTAGTTTGTTGTTGACTTAAAAAACTAATTAATTTTTATCCAAGTTTTGTTACTATTAGAGAGTTTTATAACATTAATGTTGTTTACAGGTTATAGACAACAGCACTTAGTACTCATAAATTTACATCATTTCTATATTATTATTAAAAACTTTTTAATTGAATAAAATATTTGACTYCAATATAAAATAACCAAACAGTTGGTTGTCTTGTTTTATAACTTTTGTTATATTGTTGGAGAAGTGATGCTCAATAAGCGTTAGGTCTGTATGTCTCTCATTCATTCATAAGATAAAAGTTGAAAAGTTCATAAACACTAAGGAAGGCACTCATATATTAATACCTTTACTGTCTATTATATATCAAATAATAGCTAAACCCCTATCCCTTATATTTATATTACTGTTACCTTATGAAACATTGTTATTATTGTTATTTCAATAGTAGCTAAAATGTAATGAATTTAAACAAATCCACTGTTGTTGTGTGTATGTTGTGGTTATTGATTGTTTTATAAGTCTAGAGAAAAATATAGTAATTTTTTAAATGTGAGAAAATAATACACACAAAAAATGTTTGATATAACAAAAAAATTTCTTTTAATGTCAAGAAAACCTTAAAACTTGAATGAATCGTCAAATTTGTGTAATCACTTGTAATCACTCTCTCAATCTCTCAATTCAATGATCACAAGTCTCTCAAACGTTTGAATCAACTTTAGTTTAAACATAKTATAAGTTTCTCTCAGCTTATTGTTTGATCTTTCATTAACCAAATGTATACTATTTTAACACATTATATACAGTATATAAAAACAAAGCATTTTGAGAAAATTGTTTTATTGATATTTATTCAGCAAAAAAAATAAATCTTTTGTCTTTTTTCTACAAAATTGCAGAAAGTTTTTGGGACTTTAAAAGCCAAAGCAAATCGCAAACACAACCAAATCTCATGTTTGTTGGTCTCACCTGTCGTCTCAAATGTCTTTCCTCAATATACAGGTAACTCAACGCTTGTATACTTTGCTCAACTCATGTGTGACTTTAAATAAAAATTAGACATTACTTGTAGTGATTTGATTATGAATCCAAACCATGTGTTAAATTAGAGAAATTATATGGAAATATTAATATATAATATATTCAATACATATGGTGTTTGACATTCATTTTGTAAAATATCATTTTCTAGACTAATATAATAAAACAATAATAATAACTAAAATTATTTTATCCGTAAAACTCAAGCAAAACCTAAGTCGTGACTATACCTAACACATCAACAAAAAGGATTTTCTTGTTTAAACTTCTCATATTTAAAGACTTTTACAAAACATTTAATAAAATTTGATTGATATATAATTTATGCCTAAAAATATAATTTACAGTACTTTACAATCTGAATAACGTTAAAACAACAATAATAATCAAAACTATATATCAAATAATTTTTTTCAAAGCAGTAATTTGTTTGAAAACCATTGACAATGAGATAAAGATAGACATCAATTAAAGTGATGCAAAGGATCCGCAAAAATTAATATTTCAAAATTATATACACCGGGAGTCAAAACATCAAAAGACTAACATCTTATTGGTTTTCAATGCTTTATATAAAATATAATAAAAATATCTATAATCTATAATAATTATTTAAATATTTTCGTGCAAATCATTTTGCATTAAAGTAGACAAAGTAGACCTCCTCTTCAATAAAATACAATGTGTTATTATATCCATTGATGTTATTAATATATATTAAGCGGACACAATTTGTGAATAAATTGTGCCAAAAAACCATTATTTATCAATAAGTATTTATAAATAAAATATCCCAATGAACTCGATATTGAAGCCAAAATTGATGTTTTATGTTGTTTGCAAAATAATGGCAAACAAATAATATATTATATTTTTTCAAAAATAGTCGATAAATATATTGATAATAATAACTATTACCACAAAAGTGTACAACAAATAAATCAACGATTCCGATAATGGTGCTTTATTTATGTACCGTAATAATAATACTTAATAATAAATATATAAAATAAGAAATATTTATTATTATCATTATAGTTCAATAATAAGAAATAATATAAATGTGAATATTCCGTAATATATGTTACACTGAAAATAGCAAAAGAGGTTTTTATATAATAAACGAGGAATTGTTATGACTTTAGGCGGAAAATATTATACATAACTGTACTTTAGTGTCAACTAATACATGTAATAATCATTATTATAACTATACTAATAATAAATAGAAATATTTAATAACATTACATTCACATCAAATATCAAGAAAAACAAGTAAAAATTATAATTTTGATATTTATTGACTGTAAAAATCAACTCAAACTATATCACAAGTAAAATATATATCATTTTAAAAGAAAAAACTATATTATATTTTAGTTCATTGTTTTTTACAATATAATATAAAATTTTGTGAGAAAATTATTTGTAGAAACAATAATAAGTAATAAACTAAATAAATAATTAATAATATTATAAAATAAAAATAATAACATCTGGAGTATAGTTTAAAGTCTACTAATAATGGGTAACCATTCGAGTGGTTTTAATAAGACATTTGTAACAAATAGTGGACACAATGTAAAAGACTCGAAGAGACCGCACTCAGTGTTGGGCATCACTGATGAAGACGACAATCGATGCAATTTTAAGGCAGCGATACTCCGGTCACATATCAGTCAAAACAAAAACAATAATATTAAGGATATTAACGGCAAAATTGGTGGCAAATGCGGTCGCCCTCCAGGTATGCAATTACCACCATTACCCCGATCGCACTCATTTCATCAGGTGCTCAGACCCACTGAAAACGGACAGATCTTAGCCGCTAAAGGAACCATTAGAGGACTAGAGTTTAATAAAGTAAGCCTTGATTTATAAGTTATCATTTGTTTAATGAATTTTAAATCATCATTTGTATTGTATTATAACAGTTTTAAAAATGTTAAATTAAATTACTTATATTAATGTGTACTCAATTATGGATTAATATATATAGTATTAGTTTATTTATAATAGGATTAGAAAAAATATTTTTGGGTCACATTCAATGCCACCGTATTTTGTAATTTAATTGATTCATTTTGAATAACATATTAAAAGTTATTATATATTTCAATTAATTATATTTCTAAATATGAACCATTAATTTATGTCAAGATTTATTGGACAAATATATTACTTTAGTATATTATCATGTATTTTACATTTATATATTTTGAAAATCCTTTATACAGTAAATTTAATTACTTAATCTTAAATACTAACTAAATTAAATATTAATGCTATACTATATTTAATACAATTTTTTATGACTCTATAAAACAATTTGCTTTGTCTTAATAATTGATTTTTTAGTTTTTTGCAAACTTTGAAATAAAATTTTAACTATTTTTTATTTTTCAATTTCTCTGTCAATCTCTTTTGGTCATTAAAATTGTTGACAACGTTATTATAATGGTATTTGATATGCAGTGAGTGAGAAAAAGAAACTTTTATTTATAAAGAAAGCAATTAAACTAAAAAATATCGAAACATAAAAATATTATTTTGACCAAAAAAATGTTTTTAAAACCTCTTTTTTATACATTATGTGTCGAAATAGAGAGAGAGAGAGAGAGAGAGAGAGAGAGAGAGAGAGAGAGAGAGAGAGAGAGAGAGAGAGAGAGAGTTTATAATATATATATATAATAGTCCAAATACAGTATATAATACATTTTAATAGTTTTGACTTAACCATTATTTCCTTAATTATATTTTTCATTTTTTATATCATATTTTAAAATCAAATGTCTATTTTATTTACCTAAAAAATGTACTAATTTTTATTTGTTATATATATTGTTTTTAACTATTAAGTGTTTAATGACATTTTATCAAAAATAGAATACAGAAAAATACAAAAAAAATTAATGAAAAACGATATTATTTACATTATATATATATATAATAGTAAATTTATATAATAATATAACCTCTAATACTAATGAAAATAAACATTCAAGTATTTTTAGTGTTATAATAAGTAATTTTTGTAACAATTTTTTAGCAAAACAAATGCGAAACAATTTTTTTTATTGTGTTTCAGGTTATGAATTAATAATCCCATAATATATTAGTAAATAAATAACATTATTATGAAAATATAAAGTACTGTATAATATTCAGTTTATATTTGTTTCAATACAAAGCAAAATAATTTTATTGTTTTATACATATATGACAAAAGCATTACTTTTATGTTGTATGTATGTATAGACGAGTTTGTGTATTCATTGTTTGATTTTTAGTATTTGATGGAAATATGTGTCAAAAACATAAACATCAAAAATATACAAATATATTATTATTATTATTCAAATTTATTTTACTTGCTTTAAACAACCAGTATATGTAAATTAAGTCCCGACTTTTACCACAGTCTGTACTTTATATTTATTGTTACGTTTAATAGTATGTTTATAACTGTATATACTTTAGTTATTTAATATGAGAAATATTTTAGTAAATTATTTGAAAAAAATGCTAATATGCTTTATAAATATATTCATAAATAAAAATTTTAAATATTTATTTATAATAAATTATAATAAACTCTCATTTGAGAGAAATAGGTTGACATCAAATTGTTTTTATATTACAAAAACTATTTAGTTATATGTTTTGAATTTTTCAAATATCAAGTTTTTTCATTTCTCAGGTTTCACATAATAAAAGAGTGAATTAAATAAAATTAATTATTTTTTTCGATTTAACATTTTATAAGTTTATTATTATGCTGTATATTGACACTTATATAGAACATAGAATATATACTGTATATATTATTACTAAATTATAAATTTGAAAATCTTATAAATATCAAATTGTATAAATAGGAAATATTTCCAAAATTTAGTTAAATATTTATTTAATTAATTAAAATTAATTTATCAAAAATGCTTGAAATTTACAATTTCTGTAGGATATTATTAATCACAAAAATAGATTTTAGGAATATATTTTTAAATATTTTTTAATGTTTATTTACTTTTTAAAATGCAATCATGTTTAATTTTATAATTATAATTAACGTCAAACAAATAATTATTTTTATAAATAGCAAAAAACAATATATTTGTTAATTTTTTCATTGAATGCCAAACAAAAACKGATAAGAATCGTTTCAAGAAATTATAATTTAAAAAATTAATTAAAATAAGTTATGCCCACAATATATATTATAACAATACATATTTTAACAAATACTGTATATTAAATAAGTAAACTATTTATAATAAATTCTGAATAATTGTAATTAATAAATAAATAAAAGTTGAACTAATAAAAAAAATATTAACATTTTAATTATAATTATTTTTATTTAATCTTATTTCGTGTATTTCAGATCTCTCTATTATTTTAGTTATTTTCTCACTTTTTTATTTTGCTTTCAATACATATTTTTGTGAAAACTTTTTTTATTGATTATATTTAGTTTAATATAATTTAATGTCAGTTTTAGTGCTTTAGATTTTGTTTATAAAGTGTTTATGTGTTGATTTTTAAGTGAAATTTTAAAATATTAAATTATTAAATAATTAAAATATATCTCTAGTTATAAATTAATATATTTTTATATTTAGTATGAAAGATCATTTTAACTACAAAGATAAATGAAATTAATAATTAAAAATATGTTTTGCATGTAAATTATATTTTAATTACATAAAATTTTAAGTCAGAAATAATTTAATTGTAACTCTTTTTATATATATTTCTCTCTCAGCTAAAAATACCTGATATTGTGGACAATCATATTTTTGTTTGCTATACAGTAGTATAAATACATTAATATTAAATATTAATATTATCATAATATTATAATACTGTAATAATAATAATATGTTTCAATGATGTAGAAATATATTATATAAATGACTTAATAGAAAAAATAATAATTGATGCAGACTAATTTGTGCTGAAATACATTTGTTATTATTAAGCAAAGTTAGTATTTTTTTAAATATAAATTAATGCGGAAACATATTTATGAAATTAATGGCTAACAAAATTTAATTACTATGTATTATCTAATGATGAGATCAAAAGAGAAAAACTGTATTATATTAATAATTGATGAGTGAGTGAAACACACAAACAAATCACTAATATTTATAAACTTTGATCTAAAAATAAGAATATAATTTTATGATATTATTACTGATTGTTTTTTTAATAAATTAATTTATTGAATATTATGAAAGCTTTATTTAAGTAAATTATTAAGAGATTATAATTGTTTTATTCATTATATTTTTTGCAAAAACAAAATTTACACTACAATATAAAAAGATATAAAACATAGATTAAAATTACGTTGAAATGCTGAACACTTTTTTTAATATAAAAAATCTATTATTTTTTTCATTTCCACATATAATTAATGGTTGTCTTAAATTTTGTTTGACAGCCGCTGACAAACAACACGAAGTGCAGTCCGATCGCTGACGAACTGAAAGCTATACTAAACTCCCGGCGCTGTAAAAGTGAGACCGATTTGGCCGTTGATAATAGCAGTAGTAGTCATGACAGCAATCACTCGGAAAGTAGTAATTATGAGGAAAGTAGTAATAAAAGAAAGGAATTCAATGGACTCAGAAAGAGTAGTGCAAGCAATGGTGTCAAAGCAAAAATACAAAGACATAAATACAGAGCACCACAACCACCACAACCACTAAACTCCAATAATGGCAATCATAATGGAGACCTGTCCTCCACTACTACCATCAACAACAACAATAACAGTAATAGTGCTAATCATAATAGTTTGTCTTCATATGAGTCGTCAAATTTGACGGACAGTCATAAGAAAAGTGCTACAACATCAACAACAATATGTGAACAGTAGTTCTGCCAGTATTGTCAGCGGCAGTACAAGTAGTGGCAATAATGGCACTAAAAGTAATATAGACATCAATAAGAATGCTTTGATCAGAAAACACAGCGAAAAGAGTTATAACAACAATAGGATCTCTTGTGAAGATTCGTCTAAATATTTTATAATACCTCGATTGAAGCTCACCGGCCATCCAACAGATCCGGGTATTAATGGTAGTGGAAGTGCAAACAGTGGTGGAAGCCATACAAATAGTACCGGTGCTAATCATGTTATGCCATCAAAATATCAGTCACGAAACATCATATTTGACTCAAAGAATAACAATTTTAATGGTAAGCAATATTTCAAAACATTTTATTTTTTCTGTTCATTGAATTTCTTTCATTATTGTTATAAAGTTTAGTAATAATAAATTTTTCTTTATATTTATTATTAAATTATATCTAAAATATATTTGTTTCTAACAACTATATATTCAATATTATACATTCAACAGTTATAGTTAAGTTAATGATCTATTGAAATATAATATAAATATATATATATATATATATATATATATATATATATGTATATTATATATTTGCATTCAATCTATAAGTTTTTTGCCTAAATATATTTTTTATTTATTTATCATTTTTAGCCTCAATATAGTTAAGGAAATATAAAGATAATATGGGAAATAAAAAGTAAACTAAATTTTAAGTTTAATTTCCTATTGTTTAATATAAAATAATGCTCTGATTCTATGCAATACTTACCGGTAGTATTTTAAAACTTTATAATTTATTTACTTAAATTGCTTTTACTGTTTTGAAAAATGGTATATTTTAAGTAAAAAAATTATACAATATTTATTAATTATATATTAATAAACAAAAATAAAATTAATATATAAAATATAAAATTTTTATTTAAATAAATAATTGTTAAACTTTATAGTTATAATATTAATTTTATTATTGTTAGTTAATATATAATTTTGAAAATAGTAAAAGCAATTTGTTACTTAATAAGTTATTATTTTATTTATTTTAGCAATTTATATTTATTTATCATAAAAAATATATTTTTAATAAGTTTTAAAAATAATTTTAAATATCTTTCTAATCTTTATAAGCATTAATTAAAATTTTTAAAATTAAATTATAATATACAGTATTCTTTAGTATTATTTTTGCATAAAATTTAAATTAATAGAAAATATTATTAATAACACTGTAATTTAATAGATAATTATTGATACTAATTATCAATGGATCAGATTAAAAGGCCAAACACACCTTTCTTAATGTTCTTTGATTTGAAATAAAACAAAAAATAAAAACATGATTATATTGATGTTGTTTTTGAAAAAGTTACTTAAAAATAAATCTTTTTTAAAAATCTTTTTTTATTATTTGATCACAAATTGTTCTAATCTTATGAAACCATTTAATGATAAAAAAAAGGGTTCAACTCAGCCCTCCAGACATCACAAGCGGTCAAAACAAATGATTGTTCGCAAGACTACCGCAAAGTGAAGCGTTCTTCGTCTTCTAATTACGAAACAGATCTGAAAAATAAGACAAAATCTAATATCAATTGTATTAACAATAAGCCATATAAAACAAAATCAATTGAACGATTAAACCAAGATTTGAATGGTGACAGTCATTACTATTATAATGGTATCAATGGCTTTGATAACTACGACAATAATAATAGTCGAGACTTCAATAAAATCAATGAAAATCCTTTTTATAGAGAATTGCATTCAATTAATTCTCAAGACTTGTTTCCTGACCTCAGAAATAATAATAATAATAATAAATATAAAAGTAATTATAAATATTTTGATGAATTGGATTGCATTAAATCGGATGAATACTATTCTGACCGAAAGGTTCAGAATAAAGGCGGCGGTAGTCCAGCACTTCCGACAGCTTTTGACGATAACTTTATTTTGAGACGAAACACACCGACAGCCGGTCTTAAAGAGCAAAAGTCTACCTATTATTTTGGTAAACAATCTCAACCTACAAATGGTAATTAAAATTATATATTTTTAGAAATTTGTATTAATATTAATTTGATAAATGTCTGAAATTATTTTAATTTTATAAATAAGGGATCATTTTATTAATCTTTTTTATTAGCAAATTTAGTTTACTAATTATGCTTAATATCCATTTAATATATTAACAATCTATTAGTTATTTCTTTTAATTATTCTATTTTAGTTTCACCCTATTTATTGATAAATTTTTATTTGGTTAACAAATTGCATTTTATAATTTATGTTTTAATTGCTATTTTTGTTGAATTATAATTATTTAAAAATTATAGGCGTTCACTTTGTTTTACTTTTGAACTAATTTTCTATTATTTTACTCTCTCTCTCTCTCTCTCTCTCTCTCTCTCTCTCTCTCTCTCTTTCTTTCTTTCTTTCTTTTTCTGTGTTTTTTCTCTTACTAAACAATTTTTACTATACAATAATTTAATAAAATAGTTTTGCTTTTAATTATTTGATATTTTTAATATAAAAATAAAATAATCTCTTTTAGGCGATGAAATAAAATGAGACAATTATTTAAAGAAATTTATATTTTTGTTATTGTTTGGCGTTTACTAGATTAACATTTAACAAAAAATCATAAATAACAAAAATGTTTTGTGTTTCACTTTTTTTTAACTAAACCTACAATTAGTCAAATAATTGATATTAAATATCTAATAAGATTTTTAGGTCAAAATTAGGGAATAATTTAGTGAAAAGATGAATTATCTTTCACAATACTGTATATCATAATATCATATTTTATAATCTATTATAATATTATATGATATTTTATTATATAAACTATTAATGGCATATTTCTATTTAGCAAATGTAGTATTTTAAAAATAATAATATCATTGAACATAATAAGATTAATATTGTGGGTTTCATCCAATATAATAATGTGTTTATGTAAGACACAAAAAAAACTTATTTCAATAGTTATTTAGTGCCACTAAAAATATACTTTATTTAAGACTATTGATAATCTACTTTATATAACGTTGAATTAATTATGTTGAATAAGCGATTTAAAAAAATATTTTTTTTGATGACCATAAATAGGCCATTCAATGTTATGTCAAAAAATTGCTTTAATTTCAAAATCATTAAAAAAAATTACAAACAAAATATTTAATTTTTTTACCTTATTTATTATTATTTTTTGATAAATTCGTTTATATATAACAACAATAATAATAATAGTTTAATAATAATAATACTAATTTGAATCATTTTCATATATAGTATTTTATAAAATATATGTTTCGTTGAACAAATAATCATTTTTATTAATTTAAAAATGAGTAATTTAGTAATAAATCTAATATTTTTAGCATATTAATTAAATTAATTAAAATTTTTAAAGGAAACTAATTTTATAAGTCAATGTTCAATGAAATTATTGAATGAAAATAAAACTAGGTTTTTATTGTCTAAATAATTTTTCCAATTTTTATTTTATAATATATCAATATATTATGTTATTGTGTTTATATAGGAATTTAGGTGACGCCTAAAAAATTATATTTTATCATAAAATCATTTAAAGTAAAAAATGTTGTTTTAAAAACTTGTGTGCGTTTATAATAAAATAAAATTGAGTACATATACAGTATAATATCTAAGTGAACATTTTAAGGAAATGAACCTAGATTATATTTATTATATTAATTCTAATTTAATTTTAATATATAATCAATGATAGATCAACATTGATAAAACTGTCTAAAACTGTTTGCTTCAAAATAAAAGACTTTATAAAATAATTTATTTAAACATCAATCAAATGTTTAGCATGAAAATGAAAACAAAAAATTCTAAGTTTATATATATATAAATTATTTAATGTATAATATATAATAAAATACTTTCAGCAAAAAAATATGCTAAATATTTTAATTGATTATTAGGTCATTTGAAAAACTAAAAACCAGTAAAATTTTTAATAAATTTCTGTTTTATAAATTACAAAATTTATAAAATTAAAAGATTAAATTTTTTATTATATATTTTTATTTATTTACTTAATTGACAGGTATTGACAAACTTAATAAAAATGGCTCAAACAGTGACACCAAACGCGCAACACTTCCGTTGAGTGATCACTCGTATAGTAACAGTGGTAACGACCCGAACAGCCAACGGACACATCATTTAACTAATGAAGACGTCCTTCGTCTGCCAAATAAGCCATATAATAGCCGACAGTTTGCGTCAGCGTCACCCCCACCCCCACCCCCACCTCCTGTTCTAAACTTTGAATATGATTTTGATATCTCGAGTGCCAATTGTAAGTCCATTCGCACTAATGTTAGCGATAGTGCCAACTATTCTGATGAAGACGAAGAGGAAGAGATAAAGGTTTGTATAAAGGTTTCATATTTTTAGTTTCAATCAATTTTCTCAAATATAGAGATATTAAAAATGTTTGCTAAAAACAATAATAATATACTCATTTAAAACACATATGATTTATAAATAACACATAAATAAGCTTTAAGGAAAATACTATATTTTTATGATTATTTAATTTTTTTAAAAATAAGACAAATGTTCACTCAAATACAAATCATTAATTATGTATTACATATAATTTACATATTAAGATGATTTATGTCTACAATTTCAGAAAATAATTGTCATTTTAAAATGTATTTTTACTTATCTCTCGGCATTACTAAAACATTATATATCATATAAAAGATCATAATATATGGTAAATGTTATGTCACTTTAACAAACAATTTCAACACATAATTATCTAATTCATTACATTAGATATTTCATTTTGAAACAAACAAGCATTTTGGCGATAAAATATGTTATTTTACTTTCAAAATTTTTCAATTATTACAAAAACAATTTTCACCACATAAATCACTAAATTATAAAATAATAACTATGTGTAGCTTTAAAACATAGATTTATCTATGAGTGTGTTAAGTGGTTATTCACTAAACCAAAAAATTATTTAACCCTAAAAAGGTCATTAAAACAATAAATATCTACTAAAAATGTTATGAAATATTATCATATAATAATAGTATACAAAGTAAAAGTTATATAAAATTAATTTATTACATAAACGTTATATTATACCCCCATAAAATTGAAGCCTAAAAATCATAGACATTTTTAAACTAAAAGTAACCTATTGTTGAGTAACCGGTACTAAATACATATTTGTATTTTGTATAATAAGTTATATAATTTGAATATAATTATAATAGAAATGAGTTAGAAATGTTATAGAGACCCATTAGATAACTAATATATTTACCATAAAATAAACTTTTTTTTTAATAATAATTGTTTCCTGAATTTGTCAACAAAATGTAATATATTTGACAGTTATTATGGGAATTATTATCTAAACATTTTTATTTTCCGATAAATAGGTTATAATACGACCACAAATACCGCCACTTAAAAGGGAACAGTTGACTGATTGTCATCGCGAAAGGATATTACTATCGGAGGATTTATTTAATTTAAAGCCTTTAGTTGCCAATAATCACCACAAATCAAGCCATTGTTGGACACCATTGCACGACTTGAGTACATCCGATGACGACGACGGCATCAACTCTGGTAATCACTCCGATGAGAGCCTTCAGAAGTGCGAGAAACCGGTGAATGCTATCAATGGTTATACAGACACGAGATTTACTTTAAAAAATCAATTGAGAACTTTAGTCCATAACAAACAATACAAACAACAAACACATAAACATTTGTTTCCCTATTAATTATATCCTTGTTATGAAAAACCAAAATTTTGTTTTTTTTTAAATTCTTAGTTAAAAATTTGTGTAAATATAGAAAATTAAATATTATTATACATACAATTATAGAAAATATTTAAATTATGGTAAAAAAGTATGGTTTGTTAAATATAATAATGTCCTTAAATAAAGTAATTGATATATAAGTTGTGTGAAAATATATGTTATGAAAATTAACTTTTGCAAATTGATTTAATTTTCATTTTTTCATGATATGTTTGTTTGTTATTTTATTTGCATAATGAGTGCCTTATTTTACAATAACAATTTTAGTATTATTTAAATTTTTACAATTGTATCATGATTTAAGGTTTAGGATATATATCAATATATACAAACATATATTGTAAAATGACTTATATTTTTATGTTATATAACAATGGCTTTAATAATTATATGAATGATTGTAATTTAAAAATAATTTTTGTAATAAATAATAACTATTTTTAATTATAAAAAATATAATTTTCGAAATTGAAATCCATTTATAATTGTTATGTTTTTATGACTATTTGTTTGTGTATTTTTTAATGTTTGTATTTTAATTATTTTAATTGCCCAAAAAACATGTGAGTAATTTTTAAAAAACGTAAATTTATCTTTTTAATTCAAAAAAAATTATATAATGAACAAAAAGTAATATATTGTTTATTGTTTTTAATTTTGATTGTTTTGTGCTTAACATTAGTATAAATTATATCATATAAAAATCTATATGCGGGGATGATTTTTTATACAAAACTATGATTTAATTTTATGCTTATTAATATGTTAATCATAGTATCGTATAAAATTATAATTTTTAATATTAAAACCATCAAATAATAAGCAATTATAATTGAACAAAAATTATTATAAAAATAGCTTTTATAACCTAAAAATGATTAATAAATGCTGTAGTTTTTTAGTAATACTGTATATCTAAAAGTATTTCATACAAATTATGCGATTTTTAATATATGATTGTATGTGGGAGTGGACGACAAGGAAGTTAACCGGACTATCGGACCAATTCATTATAAATTCAATATAAACATTGTATAAATATTTTATTATCTCTAAAACCATGATTACGCCAAAAGGTTTTTAGAAATTTCATAACTGTTTTATATTCAATAGTTATTATAAACTTGTTTCTTATGTTTGGATTTAGTATTAAAAATTAGTATTGCATTTTAACAACAAACACAATAAACAAAGTTTTATTAAATTTAAACTAAATGTAGTTTTATATTATTAATCTAACGATAAATTATTGAAAATAAAAATACTAATATTGTGGTAAAATGATTAAAAGGGGTCTTAGGTTATAGCATTAAAATTTTTCTTAAGATTAAAAATATTTTTATAAAATAAATCTAAACTCTAGTATACAAAATAATACATTTCAAAATGTTTCCTACTTTTATTGTTTTATTATTAAACTTTAAAACGATTTGCAAAATTGAATTGCCATTTGAATGACAATTATTCAATAGCTGTAAAATACTTTACAGTATATTAAATATTTCCAAATTTGTAATAAAAACAATATTTTACTAATGAAAAGAGTTTTAAAAATAAGATTTTAATAATAATATACAGTACTGTATATAAACTACTATTAGCTATAAAGCCACTGATGAGTCAAACATTGAGTTGCTGTCCAACGTTTTACGGGATCAATGTTTAACATAGGAGTGAGAAACTGTGCGAAACCAATGGCTTCATTAGGTGACCAATTGTATTGAGTGACCAGTAAGTCATCAATTGTTTTGCTAACAATTTTCTGACTCCTTTTGCGATGTTTAAAATGACACCCAGGGGTCAAATAGTTGCTATAATACATGCCTTTTCTGCATTGCTTAGGAATGGGACCTAATAATTGAATGATAAGTTCCAAATGTTTACTGTTTTTTGACAAATTTTTATCTTTGTCTTTGTCATCTGATTCGAGAGCAAACAAAGTATCAGCAGTGGCCAACTCAAAGGCCATACAAGCAACTGACCAAATATCAGCCGATGGACCGTATTTTGAGCCTAATATTACTTCGGGTGACCGATAAGGTCGCGTCTGAATAGTGGCGTTGTATGTATCGTACTGTTGACCAAAAAATAAATAAATAAATAATTTTTTAAAGATAATTATTATTAAAGTATTATTACAGTGAAACAGGCGTTTCCCAAATCAGCAATTTTCACAAATATGTCATCTAATAAAATAACAAATAAGTTAATATATTTAATTTAATATACCGTAAGGTATATGATTCATACCATTGCTATTATTATCGTTAATGTGATGGACATTGCAATTGTCTTCACATTTAACTATCAAATCGACAACATTTTGAAAACACGACTTTCGGTTACATTTGAAGTATTTGTTACACTTTTTGACGACATTTGACGGAGCAGTTGATACTAAATGATTTGGCAATTGAATCTCACCGGACATACCAATCATATTGACCACTTGTGTATGCATTTGTCGCACTTGACTTTCACTGATTGTTAGCATAATGTTTTCAGGTTTGATATCTGTGTGAATCAATTGGCAGTTTGTATGCAAATAATCCAATCCTTGCAAGACTTGAACAATAATTTTCTTGAGTATCGGTAGGTAAAYACCTGTTGGATGCATAGTTGTCATGTATTTCAATAAAGAGTCGCCTAATACTTCAAACACCAAACATTTATCTTCAGAATAAAAGCAAAATAAAAACAATTAATGTCTGCAAAGTATTTAAACGATCAGACAATTACTTACGCTTTCCATTTGGTCCGACAATTGAGAAAGACTTAAGAAATTTGACGACTCGTTGAGAGTACGGATTGTTGACATCACTGACTTGTTTGGTCTCATAGATCTCAATCTCTTTTTCGGCATTTTCTGTGTAAACCTTATTACTCTTAACCACTTTGATGGCCACATATGAGTTGACTTTAGTGTCCACACACAGCCATACAGTACTGAAGGCACCCCAACCAAGCTTTCGGATTACTATTTTGACAATTTATTTAAAGTTTATTTTTTTATCACAAAAATGATTACAAATTTTAAATGACCTCTATATCTCTTGTGGTAAAATGTGTCACCGATTTGGACACAATGATAGCCACCTTTACCGTACTCTTTAGTCGACTCTTCTTCGTCCTCTTCTTCTTCGTATTTATGGTCATTACTGTATGAAAAAGTTTAATATATTTTTGTACAATAATTGATAATTTGTTAAATTTTATGACAACTATTTGCTAATTAAAAAGATTAAAATTATAGTCTTATAAAAATATGTTATAATAACTATTTGATTATTAAAATTGTATTAAATATATAGTAACTAATTATGTGATTAATATCATTCAATTATTACTCATTTTCATCGTTGACATCATTGGTGTCCAAGTGTTGCAAACTGTGGTCATCCGGTGATGACATGATTTTTGGATCTAATGTTTTAAAAACTGATTTAATTAAATAATGATTTATTTGAATTTTAACTAATAATTTGATAAACAATACAAATATCAAACTAATGCGTGAAAAAAATAAGTTCATATCGTTAGCATTAAAGTTCAATCAATTAGTTATTGATAATAAATTATTGTCTAATAATAAGACAATTTACTGACTTAAAAATATTACATTATTGTATGTGAATGTCCGATAAATTATAATATTTTATATAAAACGTGCAAAATTTATTTATTTTATATTTCAAAACTATTTTACTATTAGCTTTAAATGGTTTAAATTACAATTTACTGTATATCTAAACTAATTTTCATATAAATACTTGAGCTTAAAGTTATTAAAGTTACTTAAGCTAAGAGTCTTGATTTAAAAATTGTTGATTTTGTACACAAAAATATAGCAAAATTTAATTTAGAAAATTGATTTATTTGGAAAATTTTCATAATTGATATAACAAATGAACAATAGTGRAGGTTATGTATACTATAGTAATGGCAAAACTGATCCTACAGATAACCAATCGGGTAAAACTAAAAAAACCGTTTTATTTAATCAATAAAACTTTATTAATTCAATTAACTTAAAAAATGTGCAGAAAATAGATGGGAAACATTGAGCGAAAGTATTGGTGAAATACTTTTAGCTGTCATTTTCTTCTTAATTATCATCGGATTTATTGTGGTAATCATGTTTGTAGTCGTTTACATGAATCGTGAAAATAATCCGAAACCATTACTTCCACATAAAATACCACCAAAAACAGTGACCAATACAGTGGCCACTAATCAAAATTAGGTCGTGTTTGACAACTTTGTAATTTCAATAAAATATATACTGATTCTGATTATATATCAATTCTCATATATTAGTATATATTTAAGGTCTTATAATACAAATAACAATTAATGAATAAATGTATTAATTAATTACTTATTTTTAATGTGTGATTAGTTTGTAATAAATATAGTTGTTTTAGAAGGTGTTGAAATCAATAATGAAAAAAATGAAATAATATTAATATTCCTAAAACATTGCCCCCATTTCCCCCACACCCCCACTTCCTGTACTAAATTTTGAATATGATTTTGATATGTTGAGTGCTAATTGTAAATCCATTTGCACTTATGTTAGCAATAGTACCAACTATTCTGATAAAGACAAAGAGGAATAGATAAGAGTTTGTGACAAAAAATTCAATTTATTAATAATTTTATTTTTATCAATATATAGTTTTTTAAAAATTAATTAATACAATGTAATGTTAATACAGTTTATAAATTATTATTTTTTAATATTCCAATCTTATAAACATTATATTTATTAATTATTAAGTTTTATGTTGTCTTCAGTAAACATATTAATAAAAAAATTATTTAAAACTTACAATTGAAGACTGTTTTTGGTGACAATCTGTCAAAATTTGCTGAAAACTCGAGTGTTGTGCAAAGTCTGACAGATTGTCACCAAAAAGTGTATTCAATTGTAAGTTTTAAATAAACATTTTTATTATTATATCTAAAGTTTTTTTTAAAAATTACTGTACAGTATATTAGGCAATATAAAGTAATTTAATACTTATGTATAAATTAATTCAAAAATTAATATTAAATATAAATCTATATTTTAGTAATGATTGTATAAAATTACAATTATATAATAAATCCTATCCAATGATTGTGTTTAATGTCATAGTCTTTCAATGCCAAAGTCATATTCATCTGCAATCCTCCAAATGAATGATAATGTTTTAGTTGAAGTTTGTCTCAAACCAATGCCGTAAATGTTTTCTCCGCTGACACTACTCTTTGAGTGTTCGTTATTGTGACCGATCCAAGCAATAGGTGTGTCTTCAAAGCCGTTAACAATAAATCCATTCAAACATTTGTCTTTAGTATCGTATAGTTTTGTCTTCAACTCTGTTAACAATCCTTTAATGTCATATGAATTGAAAAATCCATTCAAAATAACACACGAAATGTCTTGTCTTTCGTCACATTCTTTGACACTAAATGAAGAAACTTCTTTGTCTTGAGATTTGTCACAATCTATTTGACAGACCTGTGCGCCAAACCATTCAATAATTACTTGTAAATCTTCTTCATTATCATCATTAATGACAGGAATAGCAACGTATTTATTAGTAAAATGTCTTAAAGAAGGCACACATCTCGACATCTCTATAGTCTTCAGATTACAATCGTTTGAATTATTTTTAATATAATCAAAAAAGTTTTTTATAGACATCGATGATATTTCATGACTTTGATCATCATTGACGTGCCATTTGATATAAACATCAAAAACAAGTCCAGATCGACGAAGACATTCATCAGTTCTCTTAAACAGTTTAGTGCCGGGAATCAAATGGTCGTCCTTTAGGTCGATCTCAATCATATATTTTTTGATACAACACTTGTTTCGGTAAAGTATAGACTTGCGGCCGATTAGACCCAATCGATGGTAAGTTGATTCAGTGATTGATAGGATGAGCCGTCCATTTGGCAAAACAGCAAAACAATCGTCTAAATCGATGTCTTTATTAATTGAAAGACAAAAGAGATGTCCTTTTTTAACAAATCCGTTGATTAAAATCTTATCGATGAAGACATATAAGGGAACACTTTTGATGAGATAATAACTTAAAGTTTCTTCAGTTTGGATGTACTGTTCAACAGTTGATAATAAATGATTGTTTGTTGATATGAGTTGAAGACAATGTCCAAAGACATGATTGTCAATTGTTTTGGTGACCAAATGGTCAATTGATGACCAATTAGGTCCCGCATCGGTCACTGTCGACCACTTGGGTGTCTCGTGAGGCCAAACACATGTCATGACTGCAATTGACGTCATTTATACCAATTTAAGGGACCATTCAATCATTGAATGTTATCATTCAAAACAACTGATATTTTGTTTGGTATTTCAAACACTTCTTTGTCGACCAATTTGGTGATCACATTCATGTCCAGTACATCTAATTCTTCACGTTTTGAAGTGGTTGAGCTGACCAATGATGGTCAGTGCGCTATCATATCGCTTAAAGATGAAGACCACACACTGGCCAATGCGCTCCGGTTTGTCAATCATTAGCATTACTATTACTTTTGGATTAACTGTCACTTCTTGGTTATCATACGGATAGGTATATCATAGTGAAGAACAGTAACGTCAAGTTCTGTGGATATTCAATGCCTCATCCAAATGATAATCAATGTCTGATTCAAATTCAAACCAATGCCGGCTTCAAAGCAATTGACGTCTTCGAGAAAGGACTACGAGATCTAATGGATGTGTTTCAGCACATGAAACACGTGTTTCACAAAAAACACGAAGAGTTTGTCTCTAATAAAAATAATATTTAATTTTTGTTATCACTTTCTCCAGTAAATCATTAAATCTATTTGTAAATACAAGTTGACTATACTTTCATTAGTCTAACAAAAATATATCATTAAATTATAACTTAATTTTTGTTTAAATAACTTTTTTCTTAACTGTTTTCCAATTAACTGTCGATTTAGACATTAATGAGTTTATAGTTACGGCAAACAATTACCGTAACAT
This sequence comes from Oppia nitens, assembly GCF_028296485.1. Lineage (NCBI taxonomy): Eukaryota > Metazoa > Arthropoda > Arachnida > Sarcoptiformes > Oppiidae > Oppia > Oppia nitens. The sequence continues at coordinate 5,587,140 of NW_026533243.1, forward strand.
TTTTGTTATAAATAAATCCAGTTATGAATCAATCGCTGTATTGATTATACCAAACATATAATGAGTTTAATTAAGAAATAATTTTTCTGAAGTCAACTACAAAACAGACGACAAATGGTTTGCTCTAATGGTCATCATTTTGAGGACACTTTCGGTAAAATTGTTGGATATTTAAATACTGGTACCCTTTAAATGGATTGATAAGAGAGTTAATTAGTATATTAATGAATTTGAAACCAATTTCCACTTCAGGTGAAGCCATTTGAGTGAAACCATTACACAATAATTAATAGTAAAACAAATTATTTATTTTATTAATAAACTTTTAGATAATTAACAAATTATTTTAATAATGTTATATAATATTATAGTAAATACTCAATGCTTTTACAAATAAAAAAAACAAATATCTTATTTGTTTTAATAATGACAATCAAGTGTTTTGCATATAATTGATACAAACGTTTCAAACAACTCATCCGTCTTTTTTGTAACTCTGAATTCATACAATTGTTTAGCCGGAGTTTGGCCACAGAGTTGCCACAAAAAGACAGACGAGTCGTATCAACAAATGTAAGTCACAGAAAAAACACAAAATATTTAAAATACATGTGCTTTAAATTAAATATATAATTTATATTAACTAAATTAAATATATAATTTATATTAACTAAATTAAATATATAATTTATATTAACTAAATTAAATATATAATATATAATTAAATATATAATTTATATTAACTAAATTAAATATATAATTTATATTAACTAAATTAAATATATAATTTATATTAACTAAATTAAATATATAATTTATATTAACTAAATTAAATATATAATTTATATTAACTAAATTAAATATATAATTTATATTAACTAAATTAAATATATAATTTATATTAACTAAATTAAATATATAATTTATATTAACTAAATTAAATATATAATTTATATTAACTAAATTAAATATATAATTTATATTAACTAAATTAAATATATAATTTATATTAACTAAATTAAATATATAATTTATATTAACTAAATTAAATATATAATTTATATTAACTAAATTAAATATATAATTTATATATAATTTATATTAACTAAATTAAATATATAATTTATATTAACTAAATTAAATATATAATTTATATTAACTAAATTAAATATATAATTTATATTAACTAAATTAAATATATAATTTATATTAACTAAATTAAATATATAATTTATATTAACTAAATTAAATATATAATTTATATTAACTAAATTAAATATATAATTTATATATAATTAAATATATATTATACTAAATTAAATATATAATTTATATTAACTAAATTAAATATATAATTTATATATAAATAAATATATAATTTATATTAACTAAATTAAATATATAATTTATATTAACTAAATTAAATATATAATTTATATTAACTAAATTAAATATATAATTTATATTAACTAAATTAAATATATAATTTATATTAACTAAATTAAATATATAATTTATATTAACTAAATTATATTATCGGTAATGTTTTTACTAAAAAAAATAACATACCAGTACTTAAATTATAGTATTACATTTATATATTAATATTATATAAGTAAAAACTGAAAAACATTATGAATTTATAAATTAATTTATTTTGCTAACAAATATAAACTAATGTTGATTTCTATTATTAAAATCAATTTACTGTTTAAATTCAAAAAACAGGAAACATTTGGAAATAGAGTTTTACGTTCCGATGAATTTGAATATTAGCCATATTTTAATAACAATATTAAAGTCATGTAATTAATTGAATTGGAAAAACATTTGTTGAATTTTTTTWATTCATAATTATGTCAGGAAATAGTTTATTTATAAAGTTTTTTGTGTGTCTAACATGTTATCAATTTTTGTTATTTTTAATAATTTACAAAACTATTTGTCAAATACAATGACTGTGCGAATAGTTTTGCCATTTCTCATGAGATCAAAACCATTATTAATATCTTGTAATTTAATTTTGTTAGTTATRAATAAATCCAAATTTAAATCTCCTCTCATATATTTGTCCACCAAATACTGTATGCCTTCCCTCGGTTTATACCCGCCATAGAAACTTCCCGTTAGTTTTTGACCGGTCAGTAAATTCCAAGGATTTATTGAAACTTCTTCACCTTAAATAAAATATAAATGTTATATATATTAAAAATATTAATTAAAAAATTTCTGAAACCTTTTGGCGGAAGTCCGACTACAACACAAATACCCCAACGATTAAGTGACTCAAAAGCTGTTTGAATAACACTGACACTACCGATGCACTCAAACGTATAGTCCAGACCTCCATATGATTGAAATAACTGTTGAATGCTATGAAAACCTTTTGGTAATTTCATTGGATTTACAAACTCATTGCATCCAAAATTGTTTGCAACTGAAAACTTATCTTCATTGACATCAACACCAATGATTCGTTTAGCTCCACACTCTTTAGCGGCTAAAATGACTGCTAAACCGATAGCACCCAAACCAAAGACAGCAACTGATGAGTCCTTCTCGACTTTGGCCACATTTACGACATTTCCATAACCAGTGACAACACAACAACCAATTAGACACACTTTCTCTAAATTGACATTTTTGTTGATCACAATTACCGACTCTATCGGCATAACAGTATACTCGCTAAATGCCGCACAACCTATTGACTTATAGATTGGTTTTTCATCCATTGTCCAGAATCTAGTAGTTCCGTCTGGCATTACGTTCATTGTTTCTTGAGTTCCTGAAATTGTTATTTTTAGTTGAATTATTATTAAGTATTATAAATATGATAATAAAAAATCAATACTACAGTACAATGCATACCTTTTTGGCAAAAGTTTGTTTTATTACTGTTACATAATTTACATTTCATGCAATTAGGTATCCAAAGGGGTATTACATGGTCTCCAATTTTAATATCAGTTACATCAGGTCCCACACTCTCGACAATACCGGACCCTTCGTGACCCATAATTAATGGAAATGTAAAATCGTTGGCAATATTGGTGTCTATAATGTGAAGATCAGATCTGCAAATACTGCTTCCGATAATTTGGACTCTGATTTCGCCATTTTTTGGTGGATTCACATATATGTCTTCAACACATAAAGATTGTTTGGGTCCGTAAGCGACCGCTGCTTTGCATTTAATTCGTTTGGTTTCCATTTTTTATTAACAAATTATTATATTAATAATAAAATTTTATTTATTTTAGATAATAACTTAGACACAAATATATACTGATATATTTTATTTATAAGATAAGTTTTCAATTAACAAATTTAGTAATACAGTTATGTGTGATTTATCTAACTTATAAAAATTAGATTATTAATTTGAATTAATTGTTAGCTTAGTATAACTTTACAAAGAATCTAACTTGATTGATGAATAATTWAAAAAATTAATAATATAATTAATTACAATAATAATTAATTGACATGATAATTTTTATTGGAAAACTAAGAACCCAAGATTTAACACAAATGCATAGATTTTTTAATTTTAATAAAAATCATTTATAATGTTTATTAATAATATAATTATTTATAACAATAATTTATTAAAATGTAGTGTTTGTAAAATAATTTTTAGTTGAAAAAATAAACTCCAAAACTTAATTCTGATGCATAGTTTTTTTACATTTACTATGATGTGAATTAATTAATATAGAAAATAATTATATTATTAATCACTTAATTATTACTTTAAATAAAACAATTTAAAAAAAACTATGCATCAGAATTAAGTTTTGGGGTTTATTTTTTCAACTAAAAATTATTTTACAAACACTACATTTTAATTAATTATTGTTATAAATAATTATATTATTAATTATTTACTATATTAATTAATTCACATCATAGTAAATGTAAAATAATTTTTATTGATAAACTAAGAGCCCAAGATTTAATACAGATGAATAGATTTTTTTTAATTTTAATAAAAAGCATCTATAATGTTTATTAATAATATAATTATTTACAACAATAATTAATTGAAATGTAGTGTTTGTAAAATAATTTTTAGTTGAAAAAATAAACCCCAAATCTTAATACTTATGCATAGTTTTTTTAAATTGTTTTATTAAAAGTAATAATTATGTGTTTAATAATATAATTATGTTTGTCCAAACACTAACATTTGGTTTACTATAAAATTTAGATAATTATACTTAACATAAAATCTTTTTAATTATCTTTTATATTCATTTATTTATAATTTACAAAATTATATTAAGAATTGATACATATGTTCTGATAATTATAACTTTTTGTATAAATATGAATCCAATTTCAATGAGTAGAATAGATATTGAAAATGTTATGAATAAAACCAATCCAATAAACAGATCGTCAATAAATTGTAATTCAATTTTTCTATAATTGTTTGTTTGGTAATCATTTGATTCATAATTTTGATAGGATTTCTCATTATTGATAGTTTTGATCTGTAGATCAAAATAATGTCTTTGATTACATCGTATATTAACCCCCGTCTCGACGGCTATTTGTATACTAATAAAGACAACAATAAAAATATATTTTAAAAAACATTACATTACTATACACTACGTAAAAAAGTTAAATTCAAAAATGTATCATGATAACATTATATATAACTAGAGCTATAAATCATATGTTTTGTTTATTAAATATTTACCAACTTTTAGCATAAAAATAGAAAACAATATAATAAATAAAACTAACATTTTATATATTTTATTTCTGACAATTGTATACTTTTTATTGATAGCGTGAGCCAGTAATGAGTAAAAATAAAATTGTTTGCCAATGTCCATGGTCAATTTGTATTTATGATTCAAATATATTTTACTTTGCAATATTGTTGTCCATTCAGACACTAAAACTGCATTTCGTTTTCTCAGATCACTTATAATAGGATTTGTCTAAAAATTAATTAAAAATTTGATTAATTTAATTTAAATTAATTAAAAATATAATATTAATATATTTAATTAATATTAAAGAAATTAACCCAAATTTCTTCAATTTGTTTGAAACGCATTTTTGGTTTTATAGTCTCTAAAATTGGATCCAATGTTATATTATTGTCATCATTTGCATCATTAAATTTACTCCAAAGTTCAGAATTATTGATATTATAAACTAATAAATTTGTTTTCATTAACTCATCAATCGATTCAATAACTGTTTGTTTTATAGTTATTAATGAATTGAGAACTCCGGCTGAAAATCCAGCCGTTAGTATAATTGTCACAAATGACCATAAATTTAATATTAAACCTTTTTTTGATTTTTTATTTAATAATTGTTGATTAAATAAATGTCTTATTATTTCAAAAACATATGCAAAATATGTCTTTTGATTTTTTGTATTATTTTCTAAATAAAATTATCAAATTAATATAAATTAAATTTTTTTAATGACATTTAAAATACCTTTTTGTATTTTATTGATTAATGTGACAGTTATTGAAACAACAAAAATAGTAATTATTAATAAAATCCAAATATTTATTGAATAAATATTTAGCATTTGTATTAAATTAGGCATTTGTGTAATAGTTTGACTTAATATAACCAAATTATATTGTTCTGAATACCAATGGGTTAGCGAAAAATCATATAAATATTCATCGATTGTCATCGGATATAATGTTAGATCTGTTTCCTTTATATACATTTATTTTACAATAAAAAATAATAATTTTTTAAAGATATTATTTATTAAATAGTTTTTACCGGATATTCAAGAAAATATGCTTTTATATTATCTTCATATTCTTTGCTTACAATTTTTAGTGTTATATTAAACCGATAGTAATTGGATATTATATTTAAAAATTCACTTTCAATGTTACACAACCACTAAATAATATGTAATACATTATAAATTTAAATTAGTTTTAATTTATATAAATATTCAATCAATACCTCTTCAGTTGTAAACAAAATAAGTGAATTATTGTTTGAATTATCTCCTAAATAATGATTACCAAAACTATAATTATAACATCCATTTAAATTTAAATTCATTTTTATTACTAATATTTGATTAATTTTTTGTAAAATGATTTATTATTATATTTTATTATATTAATTAATAATGTTTTTATTAATTTTTTATTATAACTAAATCTCAAATAACATTAAAACAATAAATTATATTTTAATGAAATATATAAACTAACAAAAATTGAATAAAATAAGTTCAATAAATATACTGTATATAATAATAATTATTAAATCAATTTAACAAGATAAAATATAAATAACATAATTATTTTATTTATATCATGATTTATGTTTTATATATATTATAGTTAAAATACATTTACATTAATTTAGTACAGTAAATACAGTACATTAGATATAAATTATTGCATAATACAGTATATTACAAACAAAATTATTAAAAGGCAATTACTAATATATTGAAAAAAACAAATAAAACTAAATATTATTAACTATTTATTCACAAAACTTTTTATAATAATTAGTGTATTGATTAATAATTTTTTATACTCTACTAAATAGTTGTTATAATAGTTGCTAAAAAAAGTCAAATAGTTTTTAAAATAGTTATTTAAACTGTATTAAATAGTTGTATATAGTTGCTAAAAAAGCCAAATAGTTATTGAAATAGTTATTTATTTTTTTTATAAATATTTCAACGGATATTGGATGAACTTGTGAACGTATTTGATGTAAGATTTGACTGTCTAAACATGTGTTTAAAATATTTATTTTCATACCAAAACAAACTATAGTGTTATATAATTATTGTGATATTTTTTAATTAAAAGTGCAATTGAAAATGTGGCCAAAGGTCACGCCCGAAGTTCGAGCACAAGTAAAGGCGTTTTTAGACATAAACTGGTCATTTTCGGTGATAATTAAATATTTCGAGTCAAAGGGCATCCCGTTATCTAAGAGTATGATATCTAAGATAAAAAATGCGCCAAAAATAGCGGACAATATCCCAAAGAAACCCTACTTGAGAGGCAAAAAGAGTGTCCTCTCAGCTAACCAATTAAGTCGATTGAAGAAAATGGTGGAAAATCCCAATCCAATCACACAGAAAGCGATGGCACAACAACTGAAAACTAATGAATGGGTTGTCAACTACCAGATCCGCAATGTTTTAAAGAAAAAGTTGGCCAAAAAACCAAGAGGACAGGTACTTAGCGCCGCAACCATTGAAAAGCGGGCAAAGAGATCGTGGCCATTTTATCGCCGTCTAAGAGGCCAGAGATGGACAAAACATATTACATCAGATGAGGCACTGTTCCATTTATCGGAAACAGATGGTAAAACAAAGATACAGTATATCTCCTTTCAACAAACCCGTAAAGACATGGAGGTATACTCGCGAGCAAGTTTCCCGAAAGGTGTTATGGTTTGGCTCGGAATCTCGGCAAATGTCAAAACCGAAGTCCGATTTGTCAAACCTGGAGTCAAAATAAACTCCGATTATTATATAAATAAGATATTAAAGCCATTTCTCCGACGAGATGTCCCGAAATTATACCCGAATGGTGACTATTGCTTCCATCAAGACTCGGCTCCCAGTCATGTGTCTAAAAAGACATTAAACTTTCTTCGGGAACAAAATGTACCGTTCATAACACCTGAACAATGGATGCCCTCTAGTCCTGATGCGGCACCAATGGACTATTTCTTCTGGGGTTATCTCAAGAAACGATTGAATAGAAGAAAAATAACCAAAATATCTTCCCTTAAAAAAGCTATTAGAGAAGAGGTCAAGAAAGTGCCGCAAAATATGATCAACAATGCACTGAAGAGTTGGAGCCGCAGATGTCGTCAAATCTACTATAATAAGGGTCTTCATATCGAAAAATATCGTTAATTTTAATTAATAAATTTAATTGTTATTTAACTTTGAATTTGTTCACAAGTTCATCCAATGTCCCTGTAATTCATTTGTTTTCAGCATATTTACAAAAATGATTATTCTATTGTTAAAAAAGTAATATGAGTTGATAACAGTTTACACATTTTATATAATTTATATAACTATTACTTTTTGTTTTTACATATATTTGTGCTTAATTTTACAATTTAATGCTTATATTTTTCAAAATAACTGAAATAGTTATTTATAAGTTTTTATAGCTTCTAACCCAACAATTAGTTATTTATAGTTATAATAAAATTTCGGAAATAGCGTCCACTGGTCAACTTCGGTGGACATACTAAATCCCAGTTATAAGCGTTGAACCGACAAAATAATTTTTTTAGTTGGAAATCAAGACACTAATAATAATTGTAATTACAATAAAAATATTGTTTAGTATTATTTATGTAATAATTGTAAAAAATTTATATTGTTTTTACCATTTGTAATAAATTTTCTAATATTAATAAAGATTTTAATAGCAAACCTGACATTCAATAATAAAAAATCAATTATTAAAAAACAAAGAAATTGATATAAATATTGAGTCCAATAAAAAAAAGTCAATAATAAATACTAAATCAATTTTTATATAACAATTAAAATTCCTAAAGTCACCATGTTACAATGTATATTATACATTATAGGTAAGGTTMTATATTTGTTTCTAAAACAGTAAAAAAAAGTTATGATTTTGTGAAAATTTTTCAGTTTTCCGCCATTTTGACCATTTTTACGGAGAGATAAATCATTTTTGATTTAACTTTTCAATTCATTATTAGTAGTCTTCTAACCGAATCTGAAGTCAGAATTTCAAACTTAGAAAAAAATGCTACAAACAGACAGACAGACACACAGACACACAGACACACAGACACACAGACACACAGACACACAGACACACAGACACACAGACACACAGACACACAGACACACAGACACACAGACACACAGACACACAGACACACAGACACACAGACACACAGACACACAGACACACAGACACACAGACACACAGACACACAGACACACAGACACACAGACACACAGACACACAGACACACAGACACACAGACACACAGACACACAGACACACAGACACACAGACACACAGACACACAGACACACAGACACACAGACACACAGACACACAGACACACAGACACACAGACACACAGACACACAGACACACAGACACACAGACACACAGACACACACACACAGACACACAGACACACAGACACACAGACACACAGACACACAGACACACAGACACACAGACACACAGACACACAGACACACAGACACACAGACACACAGACACACAGACACACAGACACACAGACACACAGACACACAGACACACAGACACACAGACACACAGACACACAGACACACAGACACACAGACACACAGACACACAGACACACAGACACACAGACACACAGACACACAGACACACAGACACACAGACACACAGACACACAGACACACAGACACACAGACACACAGACACACAGACACACAGACACACAGACACACAGACACACAGACACACAGACACACAGACACACAGACACACAGACACACAGACACACAGACACACAGACACACAGACACACAGACACACAGACACACAGACACACAGACACACAGACACACAGACACACAGACTCAAAAAGTCTTGTATACATTTCAGTAAACAAAACTTTTCAAGTTTTTTTGAAAATTATTTTATTATTCTAATCATTAGTAATACAAAATTAATAACTATATTTAATTATTAAATTTTAACAAAGCAACACATTTTTATATAAATAAAATAAATTATTATAAAACTGCTTTTATTGCAATAACAAACATATTTATTGATCAATTATTTATTAATCACATTTACAATAATAAATTTATCATTAAATAATAATAATAATAATAATACGTTTTTTGTGCAATACTTTTACTGTTGATTATTATACAATAAAAAAAATAATTTTTAAAATATCGGTTATTTATTATCAATATTTTATGTATAGAATGAATGTTTTTAAATGAATGTCAAAATAATATCTATTAAATAAATTCTATTAAAAAATCTTTTATTGATATTTCAATATTACTTAACATTGAATATATTACTAAATGTATTTTTATTAATTCAATTTTTTAATACAATAAAAATTATTTATAAATTAATTAAAACAAATGCTTTTTAATTAGCTAAAAATTTATTAATAAAGTTAATGATTTGTCTTTCAAATCGTCCAACACTTGGATCAGTGACAATATCGTCCCAAAGAGTGACAAAATAGAAAAAATTTGTGTCGACTTTAATATTATTATTAATAATAAATATAAATAAACAAATAATAGTTTATTTTGTTATAATCATTACAGTATTATTTACTATAAAATTGTTAAATTATAGATTTATAGAAATATAGAAATATAGTATAATGAAAAACAAATAAACTAATCAAATTAATTAGTTTGTCTGTTAATTATTTAGTTTACCTGTCATTTAGTTTAATATAATTAAATATTAATATTAATAGCAAAAATAATTTATAGTCTGTAAATTATATACTGTACTGTATTATCTATTTGTCTTATATTAAACATAATGGTGATCTTAAATTGATGTCTTATCTACACAACAAATGTTTTAAGTTATAATTTATTATATTAGTATATCTATTATATCATAAAGCATTACTAAAAACATACATATTAATGAAAATTGAAAATTGTTTTTAATTAAAAATTTAATATCAAACTGTTATTTATAAAAAAGCACAGCTAAATAAAATATATATTGATTTAATAAAACCTTATCGTACTAATAATAAATTTGAATTTCAGTTACTTAGGATACACATTAGGTTACTGTATTAAATTATAGTTAATTAATAATAAAATTTATATAATAATTATTAATATATGAAATAATTTACTGAGAAAGTAGGTAATCGTTTCCGGTCTTCAAAATAATAGAAATTCTTTACTATTGTGTAAGTGATAGGAATTCCTCCCGTGTTTTCGGGTCATCTCTGAATACACCAATCATACAACTGGTTATGGTTTTACTATTTATTTTCTGAACGCCTCTCATACTCATACACATATGACTATTAAATAATAATAATAGTTAATTGATTAATAATAATCATATAATTATTATATTAAATAATAAGTATATCACTCATCAATCATAATACTGTCACTTACGTCGCTTCAATGACAACCCCAACGCCGGTAGGATTGACAGCCAAAGTGATTGCTTCTGCTATCTGTTTAGTCATTCTTTCCTGAACTTTGTTTTTGAAAGATAAAAGCAATAGAGTTATCGGTAACGGGATGTTTGTATTGAATTATAATATTATTAACAAACCTGTTAGTCGTCTTGAATACATTTCAACAATTCGGGCCAATTTACTTAAGCCAAGCACTTGTTTATTAGGCAGATATCCGATGTGAACGTATCCATAGATAGGCACCAAATGGTGTTCACAAAGCGAGAACATCTCGATGTCCTTAACAATGACCATCTCGTCGTGATCTTCATTAAAAATGGCGCCATTCAACAGTTCCTTTAGTTTAACTCGATATCCATTAGTGAAGAATAGCAACGCTTTTGCCGCTCTGATCGGTGTCTTTTGTAAGCCCTGACGGTCCGGGTCTTCACCGATAGTCAGCAATAATTCCCTATAAATTTCAGTTAATTTCATTAATTTTTCAACACTCTCTTCATTACTCTCTTTATTTTTTAGTTCATCGAAACTGTTGTTTGATTTATTATTATTATTAAAAATAAGATTTGTTTTCGTAACACCATTTAAATCCATAATCAGATTATTATAGTAAAATGCTTTCTCTCATATATTTATCAAATATTATAGAATTTAATCAATAGTTTATAATATTATTAATGAATTTATGTTTTAATTATAGAGATCTGCTAAACTTAGATATAACATAATAATAAAGTTTTATATTAATTGAAAGCAGTTTTTATTGAATACCATCAAACTTCTGGTATACGAATGGTTGCAAAAAATCACACATTATTTAAAATAATTAATCTTTAATTTGAAATATAATAATTAATTTGTTATTTTTATATGTATGGGACAGGTGTTTATTTGAACTGTTTTATCAATTAATCTTTATATATAATAAACATACAATACATAAATATATTAAAATACTAAATATATATATATTGTTTTTATTATGAATTTAAAGGATAACTATAGAAATTATTGTAAATAACAGTATATAATATTTATAATTAATTTACAAACGTATGGATTCAATAGTCCATTTGAATCCCGTATATCTGATTGGTGTCAATACAGTGCATAAAATCATGAATACCAGAGATAGACAAATACTTCCTCTATTATAATAAATTATATATTTATTTAAATTTAAGATTTTATCGCAAACTTTATCCATCACTTATGMAAACATTTTTTTACAGTTTGAATAATGATAACAAAATAATTACTGTATTTATAAATAAAGCAAATGCATTAAAGTCAAAAATAATTGAAACAATTGTTATAATTAAATTATTTTAAGTCATATTATAATTTTTATAAATCATATTAAATTATAATATGATAATACTTTAAATTCTAAACTCTGAATATTTAATATGTCATATATATTATACAGTAGAAACTATTTTCTACATAAAAAATATTTATAGTAATATTTATAAAAATTTATTAATTTTAAAGTTTTAAAAAATTCTATATTAATTGTTTATCACTTCTATAAAATGCAATTAATATTAATAAATATGTTTAGCAATAGTTTAACAATTATTGTTATATATTTATAATTTATTTGTAAAAACAGTTATAAACTCAATAAGATTGTCTTTAATGCTATGTTACGATAGATTTTTGAATTTAACTTTATTACCTATTTTATGATAATGTTAATTATATGCATTTACTCATTTACAACTAAACTATTATTATTAAAATTATTTTTTACCCAATTATATTAATTAATTATTATTTTGTTGATATAGTTAATTTGTATGTTTAAAATATTTGTTTTATTAAAAAATTTTATTGTCTAATAAATTTTGTTATATTATATTTGTTTTATTCATTTAGTTTTAATATTTAGTGTATAATTAAAGTTGTAGGGACCAATTAATAATATACAAATCAAAGAATCTATACATTCAATAAACTACAGTATTGTATAATATTGTACTGTATTTGACTTAACTGTAAATGTTTTAAACTTTGTGCTTAAAGTTTAAAACATTTACCGTTAAGTCAAATACAATACAATATTATACAATAGTTTATTCAATGTATAGGACTGTAGATGTAGTGACTGACTGTCAATAAATTTTATATGAATTAATGTTTAACGCATGCGCTGTGTATGTGATTCACGCCATTTGTGTGTTGAAAGGCATAGCAAACACTTGAATGCAATCAATGATTGAATGACTGAACCATTGATTGAGTGAACAATTGATTGAATGACAAGAAGTACTGTTTGGACGCAATCGGCAACACATCGACCGCAGGACATGTGGTGACCAGTTGTGGCCGAAATGGTGGTCACATATAGTGATGCCATATTGCGGACATTTGTGGCCCAAATATGTCGCGACATGGGTTGGCACGCATCACATGAAACACCGCTAGAAGTGCTAACACAGATCACCGCTCAATATGTGCGACAACTGTCCAAACAATGTGTCCGCTTTGCCAACCATTGCGGTCGACAAAAGCCAATCTTTGATGACATGCAATTGGCGTTCAATCACTTCAACATTGATCTCAATGAACTCAAGGATTACATTAAGTGTGTTGAGTCGCAACCTCTTGACATACTTGTCCCGAAGTATCCTATCAAGAATGTGGCCAATCGGGTCATCACTAATACAGGAGAATCAGAGGATAGACCCGAATGGTAGTGCTTTTTGTTTGCTATTTTTCTGTTGTTTTGTCGGATAATGAAAAAATGTAAATACTGTTTAAGATATTACCGATGGATTAATAAATTGATTTTTAAGGTATAATGAATGGATGCCTCCGTTGCGAGAATCGAGACAACCGGAAGGTACTGATGACAGAGGTGAGCAAAATCGTGCAAATGATGAGACATTACAAGATAGTCTGTTGTCGCCGTCATCGACCTCACAAATGGCCGGTGATGTGGGCTCCACATCACCGCTCAGAAGTACTGTCGACACATTCAGTTTCCTTCGAGATCTACATTCATCTATTACTCAAAGAGAAGGCCGACTACCAGATACTCAACGAATTATCGAATCAGAAGAAAGTCGAGAAAATTCACCCGAAAAAGAAATCAAAGTCGAAGACAAACCAAAATTGGAAGAAAAAGAGATAAAAGACAAGAAAAAAGAGAAGGACAAGAAAAAGAAGGATAAGATGTTGTTTAAGGGATTGAAGGATAAGTCTTTGAAATTTAAACACAAAAAACTGACGATTAAACCAATTAAAGGCAAAAAAGAAGTCAAAACTTTGAAGGATCGCATAAAGATTAAAGATTTGCCTCAACAGCGATCATATTCTCCACTTTCTATTAAAGTGGTCGGACTATCAACCGGAACACCGACGGCAACATCAACTCCGACAATGGCTCGATCTCCGGCCAGCATTACCTCACCAAACGATACGCTTAAGAGTACAAATACATCATTAGATTCTTGTATTGAAGCCGTCATCGATCGTATTTGTTGTTCCAATGATAATGAAGTAAATATTAAAGACAAAGAAGAAGAAGGTTTGTTATAAATTTGATTTTAGTTTTGATTTCAAAAATTGATTTTTTATTTGAATTAATTTTATAGAAATTCCTAAAAGGAAATACAAGATTAAGAAAGAAGACTCTATAGAAAAGTCATATAAGAAGAACAAGAAGGATAATGCTTCTAATGATAAGATGATGAACGATATCTTTGATGAAGTAGTTCGTCAATCGGAATCAGCTCTTATGTCTCCAAATAAGCGCTCACCATATCATACGATGAGTCCTAAAGTGAAAACAGAAGCAATAAGTTCTCCGATTCAAAGTAAACATAATGTCCATAATTTTGACGACGACGAGGCGGCCAAGACTTTAGTACTAATGGCCGGCGAAAAGACAGTCTCGAAACGCAAGAAAAACAAAGCATCGATTTCAGTGGTCACTTCTGCTGCCACCGCTTGTTCGTCGCCGTCGAACGATAGCAATTCATCAGCATTTCAATCAGCAATGAGCGCATTCCCAAAAGTATCACCCGGTTCATCACCATTATCACCTAACATGTTATCTACTAATCAGAATCCATTTATACCCACCCGACAACTCTTTGCACGCGGCGATCACTCATCACCTCCATTGTTGACACCAGCTGTGTCTCAATCAATGTCTACAGAGTCTTCATACGGACCGCCGCCTGTGTTGACTAAACCGAAAACTTTGGCTGAAAAGAAGGCATTACCTCCAGAAATAGAGAACGCGCCGTTGATTAAGAAAGAGAAAGACAAAGAAAACAAAACAGAAAAAAAAGAAAAAGAAAAGAATAAAAAGGAAGACAAGAAGTCATTGAAACAAAAGAATAAAAAGTTTAAATCAAAAGCTCATATAAGCGATGACTCGTCTTCTGAAGAAGAAACCAAACCCAAGATTAACATTAAATTGGGTTCAAAAGCATCGGTTCCAAAGGCGCCGAATGATAAACTGGCAATTAAAACAACAGTCGAAAGTAAGGCACCGATCAAAACATTACTGTCACCCAAACATAATGTACAAAATCCAGAAGAAGTACCACAGAAGAAAAAAGAGGACCAAAAAAGAAGACAAAAGATGATATAAAACCAGAAATAAAGACAAAAGAAGAATCTTGTATTCTTATTCGTGAGACAATCACTGTTAAGACAGAAGGCGACAGTGGAAAAGTGTGGATATGTCCCTCTTGTAAACTACCCGATGATGGCAGTCCTATGATTGGTGTGTTTTTAATATTTTCATTAAATAATTATATTATTATTATTGTAAATGAATTGTTTTTCAAACAAAGGTTGCGATACATGCGATGATTGGTATCACTACGCGTGTGTTGGCATTAAGGTGGCGCCCGAAAAGGACGAAAGTTGGTTCTGTGAAAAATGTGTCAAAAAACAGCAACAAATTGAATCAAAGTTCATAAAGAAAAAAGAGGTAAAGAAAAGGGTAAAAGACAAATGACAATTAGGACGTGAAGAGCACAGTTCGACAATTGATTTGGAAACCACTTCTACAGCTAATACAGACAACGTTTCCCTTAAATCAGTAAATTTTATACTCAGAACAGTTACTCAGATTGCTTGCAAAACACACCCAAATTATTATATCTTTATATTTTCAATCAATTACTATAATATTGTTTTTAATGATAATTAGCCGCCACCGACATCAGTRACACCACCGAAAAAAGAGCCAAAACCATCAAACAAACCGCCAGCTATGAGACCTAGAGGTAGACCTCGTAAAGACTCGACCACTGCTTTTGTGGCCCAGAAAATAGAAAAACTTCAGACTTCTGATGAAGAATTAATTAATACATCTAAAGGCAAACACAAACCAAAGGAGCAAAAGAACACTAAAGTACACGAGGAAGAGGAAGAAGGAGAATATATTTGTCCTCAATGTGATAAACCAGATGACGGAACACCTATGATTGGTTGTGACAAATGTGATAAATGGTATCACTGGCAATGTGTCGGTATTTTAACCGAACCCAAAGCTGATTCCAATTGGATGTGTCCGCGATGTAAGAAAAAGAAACAAATAGTAAGCGCTCCGCCAAAACCACTGGTCGTTCCAAAATCGATATCTACGTCACCAATCATTGCACTGACCAAATACGGGGCGAGTGGTAGTTCACAGTCGTCTCAATGGCAATGTCCAGAATGCAAGCTATCGGTGGACAACACAAAGCCATCCATTTGTTGTGATGACTGTGACTGTTGGTATCACTGGAGTTGTGTGGGTATTACTCAGGCGCCCCGGGAGGAGGAGTCGTGGTTTTGTAAGGCCTGTTACGATAAACAAGCCATCATTGCTTACAAATACGCTAAAGTCCGCAGAATTTAATCGAATGGCTGGTCATTGGTTTTGTTATATAAATTATTTATCAATTGTCGCACAAATGGTTGCAATAAATGGCGAACACTGTTCTTCACGTCGTTATWATACAATTGTTTATATTATAAATTCATTTTAACTCATTTTATATTATAATTGCATTCATTTTATATTATAAACGATTAGATTATATTTATTATATACAGAGATATATTGAATATACTTACGAACTAATAATATATATACTACTGTATACTGTAAACTAATTGCATGTAAATTGGGTTTCATTTAACAGTATATTTCATCCAATTATTCTTTAATTATTCTTTATTTTTCATAAGTTATTCTATTAGTTGTTATTATTAATGTTTTCATTTTTACTATAAAATCGTGTTTTAATTATTTAAACACTTAATATTAGAAATTTAATAAAATATTTTTACTTAAACATATTATTAAAATATTAATTATTTTTATCTATTTATTTAAATTAAAAATAGTCAAAATAATGACATTTATTTTATTTGAATGACAATGAATTTGCATTTATGAGTACATTATAAAGATTAGATAAGTTCACTGACATTACTGTTCAGTCAAAATAAATCAACTTTCAGTAAAAATGTGAGAAATAATTAGATGTTTAACATAAGTTATGGGGAATTATATTAACGAATTAAAGACTCACTCATGTGTTTTTTATAATAGTTATTAATACAAATCTATTAAATTATTATTACCTAATAATTTAATAATAACGTAAAAATACTAAAATAAGAAAAAATAGAAAAATGATATTAAATTAATAATAATTATTATTATAATATAAGTTCAATTTGTTTGTTATATAAACTAATTCATATCACAGAATAACAAATGTTTTCCTAATTATTTCATACAATTTGTAAATATATTTTAAGCTCAAAGTGAGAGTCGATTAGATTTTACCGTTAGATTTATTACGAGATTTATGGATTTTTGTGTAAAAATATTTGTTATTAAAAACAAACATAAAATGATATAATAATTACAACATAATTATAGCCAAAGATTGTATTTTAAGTAACTCCTGGAATGCTATTTAGTATTATATTATAATTACCGCATATATTATTATATAAAGTGCTTTTAAAATTTTTTAAAAAAATTACAGAAAATATGTCTAAATTTGTAAATTTCATTTGTTTTTTTACATAATTTTTATGTAAATATTAATCATAATACCTGCAATTCATGATTTTAGATTGTTTAAAAAAATAAAATTGTCATAAATTACTTTTTAAATAAACTCAAAATTCATTTTTTATAACAATTTGTTTGTAATACCCTTTCAGTAATTTGTCAATAAAAGTGATTTGTTTATGGAGTCAATTCTCAACAAAAATAATATATATATAAATAGTAATTAATAATAAAAAATAATTGACTCAAATATTTCCAGTAGTAAAGAAAGGGAATGCACCAAATTGTGAGTTTATCGGTGTTTTGGGTGACGCACATACTGTTCCCAAAAAGTCATCGGATTGCAGATGAGTTCGGTTTAATGTAGGTTCTGATGTCGACCTATGAATTTTGGGCAATGATCGCAACAGATGCTCTAATGTCGCCAAAATCTATTAAAACAATTATATAATTTGAAAATAAAATAATTATTTTTTTAAATAACAATTAATACAAACCTGACGAAAAAGAGGACGTTCTTCTCTATTAAATAGTATACAATCTTCTATTAAACGCGTGAAACCCTTGGGTGTATCGTTTCGACTTATATTAAGATCCGGATGTATTAATCCATGTCCAACCATAAACAAAATCTGATCCTTATTATTAATGTGTTGATACGGCAGATAACCAGTGACTAACTCATACATTACAACTCCAAATGCATAAACATCGCTCTGAAAAGTATAAGGATTGGCTTCTTTCATTCGGATCACTTCGGGTGCCATCCATAGTATAGAACCGGTCGGTTGATTGAATTGATGTGAACCCTGCCATCGAGTCTTAACAGTAGCCAAACCAAAGTCACCAATTTTGACAGTAAGGTCGTCGTGAAGAAAAATATCTAACAAATAATGATTTATTAGTTCAATAAGTAATTGTATAATAAAATGTAAATTACTATTAGATTTCATGTCTCTATGAATGATATTCTTTGCGTGCAAGTAATCCATTCCCTGTGCTGTTTGTCTTGAAATGTCAATAAGTTGTAATAATTCAAATTTGGTTTCTAAAACGTGTAAATGTTTATATAATGACGACCCTTCACACCATTGAGTGACAATAGTAAGCTGAGGTCGTGACACACAACCCATAAATAGTAAAATATTAACGTGACGTGTCTTCCGAAGTACTGCCACTTCATTCTTGAAAGCCTTTTATAAAAATATAAAAAGTAAATATCGATAATATTATAACAATAATTAGATTAACAAACTTGAAGCTGAGCGGGTGTAGGATTTGTGACATTAAGTTTCTTGAGAGCAACAGGTCCGTGCCAATGGCCCCGGTATACTGTTCCAAAAGAACCGGAGCCTATTCGCGGTCCGGTAAGTATCTCTTCAAGAGGTATTTCCCAGTCTTCAATAGATTCTCTTCCACCAGAAACCGGTCTAATCTTTTTTGATGATTCGTCAGCTGATCGGGCTCTGGGGCGCCATTGTTGACGAATGCTTGTGGGGGAACCACCAGCTGATTGCGTCCGAGTGGGCGATGAAGACGGAGACATAGAACCCTGATATCCGGACGTCGAACTGGTAGCTATTGTACCGGACGAGTGAGGCGGCGCTAAATTATCAAATGCCATACCTTTCAATACATCATAAAATAGTTAATATTGTTGTATTAAATTAGCGGTAAATAACAAATATTTAACAGTTAAAGCAACTCATCTAAGCATACAATTTATCAAAATTTCAATTAAACTATAGTTATGATTAAAGTTATATTATATCACTCATAAATACAGTATTGTTATAATAAAAATTATTGCAACATTTGGTAACACCGAGTGCGACACAAAGCTCTTAAATACAGAGATAACACCAACAGTTTCACCTCCTTTTCCTCTAAGTGTCGCATAAGGATTGACTCGACGTAAGTTCAAAGGAGACACAATTGATGGACAAACTATAGTTTGTCATATTATTTGATAATACCATTTCATTATAATTATAACCAATAATTGTTAAATTTATGGTAACAATCATAATATATAATTATTTGAAAAATCCAATGAATTTATAAAAATTAACAAAAATTAGTTATATTTATGATAATTGTAAATAAAAATAATAAACTAAGACATACCTCCAGTTAATGTACGAAATTCTTCCATGGTAAGTTCAGTGTGAGAGACTAGATTGAAACACACATTTGGTGCCGAAGTAGACCTCTCTCTCTGGCCCAAAGGTGTCGACCTATTTTGTGATGCTTGAGATGATTGAGATGCGACTTCTGATGGCTTTGAATTAGACAGATATGTTGACTGATCGTTGAGCGCCAGTAAGTGTCGGTAATAATTAGATTCGACTCGTAATGGTTGACACAGTGAAGGAACGGCATTAGCACACCGTTGATGAAACCGTATGCCACATGTCTGACAACGAAAACCGTGAAATAATAATCTATGACAACACTCGCAAAAGGCTAATGTGAAAAATGTTTTGCGAACCTATAGATCAAAACAAATACCAAATAAAAAAAGATAGTTATCATTAAAATCTTAATTTTCACCAAATTTATGGTAATAATTACGTAATTATGAGAAATACTAGTATGAATGGGAAACCGTTCACGAGATTCAACTAATATTTCCTGTCCTTCAAGTGATGATATATCTCTGTCCCATTCAATGGGTTGTCTGTCAAAAACACAATCAAACAGAAACATACGTATAATGTATTATAAATGTACGATAAAAATGATGATTAAATCATACTTATTATGATATATGAAAAGACTGCACATCTCTGGCGTTAACTTTCTTCTTCTCATAGCTTTAGACAGTGCTTCACGAACTGTCATTCCAGGAGTCACCTGAACACTGGTTCGCTGTTGGTTTGGCAGGTGGGCCCTCATTACAGATTTAAGTGGTGTTCGCGGTTGACTTGAACTGGAAGCCGATCCCGAAGATGCATTGGCCAACAGCTCGTAATTATTGTCAATCAAATCAATGGGTGAGTCTTCATAGTCATAGACTGTCATGAGTTCGAGTATCTTTTCTTCTTGACGTTGAAAATCATTTAATTTAGAGGTCAAGTCTTCATATTCTGCGATATACATGGATGGCGGATGTTGGTATTGAGCGAACCGGGCGTTCAGTGCTTCCAAATTGCTTTTTGTCAGTCGGATCATACTCTGAATGTTTCGCAACTGTTGATCCAAAAACATATTTTCACGAGTCTTGAAGGCCGGTAATGACTGACAAAAAAATGATTAAAACAAATAAATCAATTACTATATAATATCAACATATTTAGCGAGTAATCAAAGCGATTGTCAAATGCAATGAACAACGGATTGCWCTAAATGGTTGACAACTCATCAGTCAGTATTCATTACCGTATAGTTTGCCATCTCTTCATCGATGGCGGCCATTGTTTAGTCAGTCAGTCAGTCAATCAAAAACAACTCAATGACGTAAACAATTGTTTTAATGACAAGACTAGACATGAAATGCACTCATTTTGACCATTGATTGGACACTAAAGACATACACAACAGATCGTAAAGTGCGACCAAATGGTGCACTCAATGGCTATACTATTGATGCAGACATTAGTGACAAACAAATACTACTAATATTTGATGACATTTGTGTCCATTTGCTTACACTCTATGCTTACACTCATTATTACATTACAAATACAGTGACATCTCATGGATGACAATATAAACATTATTTAGTAATTTATATCAAATAGTATTACATTTATTATTACTGTTTAATATTATCGACAATTTGACCGAATTGTTCAATCATTATATGATTGACTATTAATGCCATTCTATGCATACATACAGTCATTACATTACAATCAATATTCAAACATTAATCAAACAAAATCATTATATTTGATATAAAAATTGCATAAACTTGACATTAATATTATAATATAAACAATTTAATAATAATATTACAAATTAAACTAACAGTAATTATGATTATCATTATCTAAACATATAAAATAGGGTCAAATTAGTTGTAAACTATTTTTTAAAGCCTTTTATAGCAATATTTCACAATTTTTTAATTAATCAATAAATTAATTGAGATTTCTATCAGTTATATAGCATTGATTAACATGTGTTTTGAAAGCATATGAATATAACTTACTGTATATAATCGTAAAACACGTTGAGATTATTAAAGACAATCATTTAAACAGACTTCAATTGATTTGATACACATTTCATTTAGTAATTGTTGTCTATATTACCATCGATGATGAAGTTGTTAACACACAATATGTTGACTTCAAAGTGTCTTAAAGGTGTGACCGTTGGATTTCCGCTTAAATTAGTGGTGAGTATCGGATCAGCTGTTTGACCAATTTTTTGTTATTAAATGACTGCTTGGATCTATAGGCCAATGAAGTCAAAGAAGTAAACGTTGATTTCAATAAGGACTTCATCGAGAGGATGATCCCTAAAGTTGATTGGTCTGTACTGACAATCACCGCACAACAGGTAAGCATTAAATATGTTTGTTAATGACTAACCATTTCCTTGTTATCCAGTTTGGTGTCCAATTACCCGATTCATACACACCAAACGATACCGAAGAGGAAGTACTTAAACGAGTACATCACGCTTTGCTTGAGATAGAGGTCATCGACGGAGAGCTCATATGTCCAGAAACTGGTCGCAAGTTTCCGATATCGCAAGGAATACCTAATATGTTGTGTAATGAAGATGAGGTTTGAGTGACAGTAATCGTGTCTAATAATGTTGAATATCATCGATAACTGCTATTATGTTCATTACGATAATAATAGTTTACTAAAATACTACACCTAATAAATCTCTATAATAAAAAAAAACAAAAAATTTACAGCAAATTAGCGGTACATAAATTTATATTATTATTTTATTTAGTGTTCCCGTAATTGTAATTTTATTCAAATAATAAATAAATAATTCAATGACCACCGGTTCACATGTTATATTGCTAATGACTTTTCATTATTGATAATTTTAAGATATATTTGTATAAAAAATTAATTACCGGTAGATACCTTACATCTGCATTATTAGCGTACAGTAAATTAAAATAGATATTTTTAACAAATTTATCAAAATACCATATTTTTATATTATCAAAATTTGTTTTAAAATATAGAGAAATTTAATTAAAAACTATGTAATGTTTAAATGTTAGTCCCAATCATCTTCATTATCTTCTTGACTGACTGATGGTATTGGTGGTGGCGGCGGTGGAATCATAGATGATATGCGTTGCATAGCGGAGTTGGGATCAGCCGATAATCCGGATGGCATGAGAACTGAATTGGATTCTTTTGCAACATTAGTACCACTGATACCTTTACGTCTCATCGCGAGTTTATTGAACAGATCTGTCATTAGGTCTCCACTAACCACTTCTTTTTGTTTGGCCTTTTTTGCCTCCTTTTTGCGCTCCATTACATTCTTTTTAGGCTTTCCGGCTGCTTCTCTGATTGACGCCAATAGATTAGATCTTGAATTATCATTAGACATTTGTACACTTGTTGTTGATACACCTTTGGTTATTGAAGGAAGAGTAGGTGGTGGCGGAGGAGGAGGTGGTACAAAAGGTGGAGGTGGAGGTACTGCAGTTGGTATTGTAGTTGTAGACTGAGCTATGGTTTGACTAATTATTGTCTTGGGTTGTGTAACATTGACAATGTTCTGCGATACAGTCTTTATGTTTGGTTCATCAATATTTGTAATCTCAGGCAATTGTGGTTTAATTTGATTAATTGATTTCAAATTAGGAATTGTTGAACTCATAAAATCTTCATCCATTTGTGTGAAAATAATGTCATCAGCAATGCCTGCAAGTGCTGGCAAAGCTGCCGGTAAGTCATCCATTATTTGTGGCGCTGATTGAACTTTTGGCAAATAAAGAAGTGGATCCTGTATTTCTGTTTGTTCGCTGTGTAGTATAGAGTCTGGCGCTTCAAATATATCATTATTTTGGACATTTGCATCTTGTGGTCGCTTCGACCGTATCTTCTGGTCATATAATGACGAGCCTTTGATATAGATATATACGGTATTTAATAATTAATAAGAAAAATTCATTTACTGTATATTCAATAATAAAAATCTATAAAATCAGATAAAGATTTATATACCTTGAGATCTTCTGAGATATGGGTTGTCAGCCGTATTAAAGACTAAAAGTGATGACAAAGAAGTGATTCTATGCCATGGAATTGGACCCAAAGGTTCAGTTAAATTGAGATCATATGAGTCAAAGTCATCAATGGATTTGTGATACGTTTTGGGAATCGAGAAGAACTGTGTCTTCTCTTTGATCAACTGTTCGTCAAATGGTATATGTTTTGCACTGATTTTGATATCTTCATAAAAACTATTAATCAGATTAGTGTCTACGAATTGACCACTAATTGGTCGGTAAATGTCATTAACTGAAGATAGCTCTTCCATCGGATACTTATAATTGGCGTATATTTTAGTGGCTTTGTTGGCCAACTGCTTGATCTGTTGAATCTTATTGACACAATTTTGTCTCCTCTGATTGATGTCCAATAGCTTCTCATTCATTGACTCAATCTTCTCATCGATTCGTTTGAAGATGTGGTCCGTAATCGTCGACAACTGGTCTAAACTGATGATCACTTGAGCCATCATTTCTTCGCGTCTCATATTGTGTGAAATCAATTGAATAGCAAACCTGTTGTCGTCCATCACTGATGATAATAACGACAATTGCTTGATATGATCACCAAATTGGGTCCAAAGAGATGTGT
Organism: Oppia nitens; assembly: GCF_028296485.1. Classification (NCBI taxonomy): domain Eukaryota; kingdom Metazoa; phylum Arthropoda; class Arachnida; order Sarcoptiformes; family Oppiidae; genus Oppia; species Oppia nitens. The sequence goes on from NW_026533243.1 coordinate 5,612,178, forward strand.
TTATTATTACTGTTATTATTGTCAACATATATACTGACGCCTAATATCTTTCAATACATTACGCAATGTTTGTATCAAAGCTTTGCATTCATTGAGAGCACAACACATGTTATTCAATATATTAATGTATATTAATGTCAGTATAGAAAGTAATACAGGCTGGCTCATCAGGAGTTATTTTCAAAATACACCACTTATTTCAAAAACTACTAATTATATTTTATTTTAACAAAAAATATTATAAAATATGATAAATGGGATTACATATTTTTATAAAAAAAATTTTTAAAATGGCCGCCTTTAATTGCAATTAAATGGCAAAGTCAGGTGTAAAAATAGTCGAAATTGTCCTTATTTATTATATTTTGACTATCAAGCGACCGCTACATCCAGAACCTGTCGCCATATGATGTGCTATTAGTGACAAAGAAATAATTGGGCCTATATTTTTAAGAGAAATTTGTGATATCAGAGATCTACAGGACTTAAATCATTGTGCAGGACATAGGGTCTGCTGAAGATAAAAAGATTGCTTGATTGTTACTGGTTTAAACAAGATGGTTCACGACCTTACAGAACACAAGATATCTTTGAACAACTTAGAGAGTGTTTTGGTGATCGGATTATAGGTTTGGATGTGCCCAAGAAGACTGGCGGCGGAAATGATTTTACCTCCATATTTACCCGATTTCAACACCTGTGATTATTTTTTTGGGTTTATTTTAAGGATATGGTTTACATATCCAACCCTCAATCTATTGAAGAATTCACAAAAATGATTGAAAGTGAGATACGGGCCATACAGCAATATATGAAAGTACGGGTAACATCCAATTTTGTACACCCGACTTTGCCATTTAATTGCAATTAATGGCGGCCATTTTGAAAATTTATCTAATTAAAATATGTAATCCCATTTATCATATTTTATAATATTTTTTGTTAAAATAAAATATAATTAGTAGTTTTTGAAATAAGTGGTGTATTTTGAAAATAACTCCTGATGAGCCACCGTGTACAATATTTATACATATAATGTATGAATTGATAGTAGAGATAGTATTCGGTTAGAGATGTACTCAACTTTCAAACAATTGTTAGTTTTTATTAAATATCTGCCAAACCATAGATTCAGTTTAAAAATGACCAAAAATGGGTATAATTATAGATAATATTATACTCAATATTATAGTACTTGGTCATTTTTGAATTAATTAACAAATTAACTAGATAATAGTATCGACATAAAATAGTTGACTATTAGCTAGTTAATTTTATACACATTAATAATTTATTTTTTATTTATATTTAATTACAATTTACACTTTTTATAACTAACTTTATTTATTACAATTAATATAATAACTAAATAGCATTAACCGCGACATTCATCTACTCTAAATTATAATGTATTGCTATTTTTGGATAAATTACCAATTACAAGTTAGATTCAATTATAATAAATAAAAACAATTATATTTTTTTATTATTCAAAGTGTTTTATTTAGGTACTATAATTATTTAAAAATATAATTATAATAAAAAATATTCAATTGTATAAAATTAATAAATCTAAATTTAGTTCAATTTTGTAATAAATAAATGAATTTTACTATTATTTAATGTTTTTTATTCTACATTGTTTAATATGAGTTATTATTTGAAGGTATATTTAATGGTTAAGTAATTTTCAGAATTAAATTTATAAGATTTAACATAAAATAAAACAACTAAATTCTTATATAATACTTAAATCAAATCAAGCAATACGATTGTCTAAATAAAAAACTTTGTTTTTTAATTTATCATTTAGTATATACAGTAATTCTTTTGAAAAAATAATAAAAAAATTTCAAAAATAAAATTAACAAAAGTCTGTAAAAATTTAATGAATAGTCAAATGAATCGATGAACCTGTGTTTAGATTCAAACAATTGTGTCATTTTTTATCTATTTTTCGTTTATATATAAGTATAATTTATATATAAATAACTAACTAAATGACTAATAAAATCTTATTTAATATTTTGTCACGAAACTAACTAAATAATATTAAATATTTTAGTTTACATTTAAAAATAAATAATTACATTTTCGAAATTAAATATAAATTAATATAAATATAAAATAATATAAATATGATTTATATGTACTTTTTGTTTTTAATAGTTAATATTACCATAAATATGATGAATTGTCAAAAAAATAGACATGGATCTATTATAATTATAGGACATGGAGGTGGAGGAGGTGGTGGTGGACATTACCATCACGGAGGAGGACATAAACAAATAAGTAATTATTTTTGTAATAATTAAAATTTTTATTTACTATATTTTAAAAATATTTTAAATAACAATTTAGTCCCCATACCGATACCAATTCCAGTACATCATGGAGGAGGTGGTGGTGGTGGCCATTATCATCACGGGGGACACGAAGGGCATGGAGGACACGGAGGACATGGTGGACATGGTGGACATGGAGGGTATTATCTTACTTATTTTAATTTGTTATCAATTGATTAATTTTGATATGTTTTATATTTAGTCATGATTGGCGTCGATAAAGACAATAAATTTTAATGACAAAATTATTTTTTTTAATTACATAAATATTATTAAATAATATAATACTTATCTTTAAAAATTGTTTACAGTATAACTGTATTTTAAATTATTTCTAATTTTCAATTAATTAAGTTTATATTAAAATATAATAAACTATAATTTGTTATTTATTATATAAAATATATTGGGTATTGTTTAAAAGTAAAAATTTGTCAATAAAAATCAACTTTTATGTAAAATGTATAATAGTTTATTATTTATTTTAAAAATTAATTTTATTATAAATGACCAAATATATTTTGGTGATATCACTGAATACAAACTAATTTATATAATGCAAGTAAATATAAACTACTGTATTTTAATATGCTAATATAATAAAATCAATAGTTTAATCAAATAAATTGATACATAACAAACATGTTATTTTGTATTTTTACTTAAATTACTTCCATATATTTACTTTTATTATACTATACAGTATATCATACAGTGTATGAATATTGTTATATAAGAGAAAACAATTTTGCTTTATTTAGATGTAAATATAAAATATTGATAATATGTATTATTAAACAAGTTTTTATACAATTTTATAGATATTATTTTATAAAATAATATGTTCTAAAATTAATTTTATTTAAATTTAGTGAAAGTTATAAAGTAACAGTACAATTAATACTACAGTAACTTTCTAATATTGTTGCAAATTATTAATATTACTATTACAATATATACTAAATAATTATATATTATTTTTATATTATATAATAACAATAATAATCAAATACCGGCATACATGTATTACATTATTAAATCTACATAAAATATCATAAAATAAGAAAAATAATATGCATTGAGCCGTAAATTACAATATAATAAATAAGAGTAATTTTTTAAATCAAAAATCATATTTTGTATTCATATTCCGATTTTAACCAATATTTTTAAAAATTTTATTCTCTTTTCTTTTAAAATATATTCAATATATTTTTAAAATGAGTCGATTTTTTAATGTTATATTTTTTGTGTCGTGTTTAATATACTTTGTAAAGTGTCAATTAGGAAACCATGGATCAGATCACGATATTATCATAATAGGAGGTGGAGGCGGTGGTGGTGGTGGTGGTGGTCATCATCATCACCATCATTCAAAACAAATAAGTAAATTAAAACTATCTTTAAATATTTATATTTGTTATTAAATTTATAAATTTTTATTTATTTATATTAAATATAACAATTAGTTCCCATTCCTATACCAATTCCTGTACATCACGGAGGAGGTGGAAGTCATTATTATCATAAAGAAAGTGATATAAGTCACGGACACTTTGGACATCATTTTGGTGGTCATGAAGGCGGTGACGATCACGGAGGGTATGACTTGCAATGACATTACATTAACCAATAATTTGTAAACTATTTATCATTTCTTGCATTTCTAGTCATGGATGGCATCGTAAATAAATATTTATTTTTATATAGTCTTTTTAATATTTTATTTGTATCTATTTAATTGATATGATATAAAACATAACTAAAAATATTGTATTACTTTAAAAATGTATTTATTTTAATATAAAATTTAATTAAACTTTAAAATAAAATAAAACAATTTTTTACGTCTTAAATTTATTTTGTTAATTTGACGTTTTTAATATTTTCATAATTTAATTAATACAAAAATATTTTATTTTGAATGTATTTATGTATTTTAATGAATTATATTTAGGTGTCGACAAAATTAAGAATTTAGTATACATTTATCTGCTATTTCTTGATAATTTTTTTTTTATATTTTTTACTGCTTTAAAAAATAAACTAATATTTTTTAAGAATAAATGTATAATAATTATATATACTATTTCTTAATATTTTGTTAATAATTATATTACAAATATAATTTTAAAAATATATCAAATTAAACTAAGTTTTAAAATACCAAATACCAAATAATTCAAAAAATTGTTGTATTAATTAAATTAAATATAATTCTAAATTTTTAAAAAAGATATAAATAAATAAATTAATTCACGCATGAGTTGGTATACTCTATAGAGAAATAAGTAATAAAATAATAAAACAAAAAAATGTTTTATTTTGTGTTTAAATATATTTATAAATTTAATTAAAAATTTTGGACTGATGTCAATGACAATTAATGAAAAACATGATCAATAGACTATAACTATTGGTTTAATAAACTTCAATTAAAAGGGATGAAACTTATAATTTTTTTATATAATTACCAAAAATTATATAAAGAGTTGTAATATATAAGTGACATTGATTTCTATAGAAAATCTAAACACAAAATTAAATAATTTAAATCATATTTCGAGTTACAAGTGCTTAATAATACTGTAATAATAAAATGTCAAAATTAGACATTTTTGTAGTCATATTTATAATAAACGTTTTAACAACAATTAATTGTAGTCAAACTCCTCGAAAGAGACCAATATTTATATTCAATGGTCCGGCAGTACCCGGATATGGGATGCCTTATCCACAATTCAGAAGTAATGGTCTAATTTGTAGACATTGTTTTACACTAAACAAAATTTTTGAAAGTGGCAAAAAACTTTGCCCATTATATAATAAAATATTTATTATTGATTTAATAATATTTTTTAATTTTTATTGACAGATCCTGTTGTACTACCCGTCCCATACTATTCTAATCCAAATTTTGGAGCCTTTGGAGCCCCTGGTACTGGTATTGGTAGTGGTATTGGAGGTTTTGGTATTACTATACCATCTAATCTTTTAGACAAGTAATTTAAACTAAACTTTAATTTTAAACCTTATGTTAATTTTTAATATAATTTTATTATAGTTTTGATTGGATTTAACGAAAGACACATTTGATGTCAATTATATTGTTTTAAGTATAATACAAATAATCATATACAGTACATGTAGTAAAACTGTGGTCAATTATAATCTAAATTTAGTTTTTAATAATACAGTAAATTTGTATTTACAATACGGGTTTTTTTGAAAAGTGATAGTTTTTGTTTGAACTATTATAAGCAATATTATAAATTACATTAAATTTAACCATTTTGTAGTTATCATATACTTAAATCATTCATTATTTAAATTTATTTGTTTGTAAAAATTTTGTAAATTTTATTAATACCATAAATAAAGAAAATTGTTTGAATAATTGTTATGTTTATTCATTGCCAACTCCTGGTGTAAACTCAACAAAAACTTTTCCGAAACAAAAAGCTTCACAAACGCTATGGTTTGAGATCCTAATGGATCCAAAAATCGTTGTCTGAGTGGTAACTCCTTTACCATTTATACAAGCATTTGGATCAACCTTATTGAAGACCAACTTTTCAAACCTGGCACCGGCACACATACCCTGGTCTATTATGCCATCTTGTGTAAATATTAATTGACCTATATACATTTGTTAGATTTATAAATTTAGTATTTAAATAGATTAATCATAAACATATTATCAGATGAAACATACCTTTTACATGTGCTGTCATTGTATTGATATTATTAAGTATAAGCTGTTGTTGTTGACCATCACTTGTAGTCATATTGAATGATGTATTCATTTTCTTATAAATCCAATCATTACACGATATTTTGGTAGGAAATTGTTTGTAATAATTTAATTGTTTGATATTAGAATTATCATTGCATTTAAATTGTTGTATTAATGTCTCATTTGTTGCTATCATAGGAGTTAATACTATTGACAATTATAAATAAATTAACAAATTATATTAGTTTTAAAAATTAATTTAATCAATAAAATACATATTAATACAAACCGATATTAATGTCTTTTTCGGGAAACTTGGCCTCTGAGACAAAATAAGTGATAAAAAATATATAAACTGTTAATATTAAAAATCTATACATTTCTAATGTTAACTGTTAGATAAATTACTAAGAAAAATATGATAATTTTTACAGTATATTAGTTTAAATAATGAATAATCTCATTATCATAAAGCTTATTTTATACGACTAAATTTTTTAATAATTTGAAATAAAACAATTATGAACTAAATAATAGCAGACATTAGTTATTGACACAAATTATAATATCTAATTATTGTTATTCATAAACTTACAAGTTTAAATAACTTATTGTATAATATTTTGCAATTAAATAAATTTTTATTTTACTCATTTAATAACAATTTAAGTATTTGTATTTAGCATTAGTAAACATTGTGATTGTTTTAATTAATTTTTTTGTTAAATAGAAGACATGATATTCAAAGAAAACTATTATTATTAAGCAAAAGTTTTATAATAATATATTTTTATAGTACAGTAGAATAATGCTTATATATACTTGAAAATTAAAATAATAATAATAAAACTATTAAATAGGCTTAGATGATGAGGTCATATAAAATAATCTTGTTTATATTGTTTATAATTAATAAATCAGTTTATTATTGTGGGTCAAAAACTTTTTTTTTGTATAACTTTTATTACATAAACATTAGCAATGTTATATAGTTCAAATTGTATAAGTATAATATTGTATTTTAATAAATTTATATTATAAATAAAATACTGACTTACATATTATTAAATGACATATTTAAAATTATAAATTGTGCAATTTACATATATCAATTTTATATTATTTTATATTAAATACTATTTAGCATATGTTGGTCCTTAAATTAAAGAATAATTTAATAAAATTATTTTATTTCAAAAACACTATTTTTAAATATAGTATGAAAATTATATAAAATATTTTAGTTTTTAGTTCATTTGTTTATATAATTATTTTTTTTGTAATAGCAATGAATAGTTTATTAATGTTTATTATCAAAATTTTCTTTTTGACATTAAATTTTTGTTTTTTATTTAAATCTGCATTTTTAAATAAAACTTAATATTTTTACTGTATCATCATATTTTATCATACTTTGTGTCATCTAATATGGTATATAAAGATAAACATATTTTAAATATAAAATTATTATTAACAGAATATTATTATTATTATTATTGTAGCAAATAATTCATCAAATGTTAATAATATTTATTTTATTACAAATTAATGGCATTTATAATACAGAGAAAGATAGACAACAAGAAATATTTGTGAGAAAAAATGTTAATGACTTGACATTCAATGAGTGGAAAGATTTCAAACGTGGTATTAGACTAATGAAAGAGAAACACATCCGAAATCCATTGGGTTTTTACTTTCAGTCAAACATTCACGGGTGGAATGAATACGACGGTTCCGAAAGAGCCAACTATATCGCCGATGCCTTCAATTGGCACAAGTGTTCGCACGAACACTACTTCTTCCTTGTCTGGCATCGCATGTATGTCTACTTCTTTGAGCGCATCCTAAGACATGCCACTAATAATCCTAGATTTACACTTCCATATTGGGATTACACTGATCCGCGACAACGAGAAATACCCGAACCGTTTCGGGTTCCTAACAATGAAACATTAAATCCATTGTATGAAAGCAAACGATGCAAAAACATAAACGAAGGAAAGCCGTTAAATGCAGAAATAACTGATCCAATGCCAGCTTTGTTCAGCAAATTCTTTGCCGCAAACAAAAGCAATGAATTAAATGTTTGTCATTCATTAGGTGGCGGACGTATAGATAAACCATTATTTAGCGGTAACAGAGAAGGACTCCTTGAGCGTATACCTCACGATCGTATTCATATATATGTTGGGGGACCGGGAGGTTATATGGCTGACCTGTGCAATGCAGCCAGAGATCCTGTGTTTTGGATAAATCACGTCATGATTGATAGGATATGGGAATCATGGCTTACAATGGGTGGACAAAACCTGATGGAAGAACAGTATCTCAATCAAGGATTCAAGTTTTACAATGAATCGGGAATTTTGGACACTTATTATGTGCGGGACTTTCTTGACATTACAAAACTTAATTACAAATACGACTCATTAATCAAAATTGACCACAAAATAGAAGTGACTGAAAATGAAAATCCAAGACTTTATGTATCCGTCGATGAAAGCAAAACTCTTGATATAACTAACAAAAAGCGTTCAATTATTTTAAAAATCAAACAAAACTTTAAGTCATTATTTGAAAACATAGCAAAAGGAAAAGTACCAAAAAACAGGATTAGGTTTACTCTCCAGACAGTGATCGCTGGTTCACAAAGTGGTCTATTCTTTCAATTATACTTAAATTTGCCGAAAAACACGATGCCATACGAGGACAGACCTAATTTTTTGGGGACAATCGCCAATTTTCAGGCTAATTGTATCCCTCGTCAAAATAGAAAAGCAATGGGAATTACACACTGTTTTGACATAACTAACAATTTGTTTACAATCATACAAAATGATTACAACTATAACGGAGTACTTCCTAAATATTTTAATCTAACAATAGTTCCCAAATCATGTGATGATATCTATTATCCAGAAGACGATGAGTTTATTATTGAATTTGACAGGACTTTACTCATTCATTATTATCCATAATTAAAAGTTATCTTTAATTTATTTTCATTTAATCAAGTTTATACATATTTCTATAATTATTTGTCATTTAAAAATTAATTTTAATATCATTAATAAGTATGCATCTAATTTGTAATCCAATATTGTATATAAATAATATAATAACTAATAAAATTTAACAGTAATTTAATATTAACATAGATATAACCACAATAAAACTTATTAAAATTTTTAATTGTTTTTTCATTTAATTTATATATATATAATTAAATTCTTGTAATAATAATAGTAATACTAGTTGTTTAACAATATTTAGATTATTAATAATAAATTATTTGTTTCTGAAGTAATATTAATAAAATGATTGAGAAATTTTATGTGATTAGTTAATCATGTGTTTTGATTGCGGAAATAAATTCAAACATTAAATGTCTTCAAATATAAAAAGTTCACTTCTCTCAAAAACATATGTCATATTGAGAGCATTTATATTTATTTTTTAAAAGTTAAATAAACTCAGTTTTAAATTAAATTTTTATGTTTTACTAAAAAATTGGTGTCGATTTTTTGTCAATAAGATTTACAATTTTTTATTGTTTATTATTTTTGAAGTTTATTTTGATTTAAACTTAATTTACTAAAACAAACAATTGATTTTTTAAAGTTGTGTTCTATGCTTAAAGTTAGGCTACAATTTTTGTTTATGAATTAACTAACTTTAAAACTATTTTTTTTATTGAAAAAGCAATAATTAGCTAAAATACTTTTGTTAACGAAAATAGTTAACAGTAAAATGGTATATTTGTTATTTTAATATAAAACACAATTATATTGTAATTAAATAATTTTTTATTTTATAAAATAGATATTAAATTTACCATTAATTGCAATAATATGTATTTGGTTAGCAGAAGCTAAACTTTATGTTAGAAAAAATTATAAAGATTTGACATATAAAGAGTGGGAATTATTCAAGAGAGGAGTTGCTATTATGAAAGAGAGAGACACCCGAAACAAGTACGACCCGACGGGCTTTAACTTTCAGGCCAACATTCATGGATGGCCAGACTATGATGGCTCAGATAAAGCTAACAAAATAGCCGATAGTTTGAATTGGCATAAGTGTCAACACGAGTCATATTTTTTCCTAATTTGGCACCGAATGTATATATTTTTCTTTGAACGCATTTTAAGAAAAACCATCAATAGTTCCGACTTTGCACTGCCCTATTGGGATGTCTATGAGAAAGACTCCCGATCAATGCCTATACAGTTTCGGCAGCCGGCAGATAGCGGTAACCCATTGTATGTGAGTGAGAGATGTGCAAACATTAATGAAGGAAATTCAATTAGCGAAAGATTAATAGATCCCTATCCGGCCTTAAGCACCAATTTCTTCACAACACATAAACAAAATAATGAATTAAATATTTGTCATAGTTTTGGTGGCGGACGTATTGATAAACCACAGTTTGCATCGGATAGGGAGGGCCTACTCGAGCGTATACCACACGATAATGTACACCTGTTTGTTGGCGGTCCGCATGGATTTATGTCGGATTTGTGTAAATCATCGAGAGATCCAATCTTTTATTTACATCACAGCAACACTGACCGCATATGGGAGTCGTGGATGAAAGCCGGCGGCAAAAACATTATTGAACCTAAATATCTAAATCAAACGTTTGATTTTTACGACGAGACGGGAAAGTTGAAGAGCTATAGAGTGGCCGACTTTAATGTCGACTCAAAATCTTTGGGCTATACTTATGACTATTTGATTAATGCGGATAAAGTGAAGCCAACGCGTATTGATAGCCCTCAGCTATACGTACCGATCGATGAAAGAGAGGGACTGAATATAAATTACTACAAACGCTATATATCTTTAAGAGTTAAGCCCTATTGGAATGATTTCTTTATTAAGTATTTGACGGGAGAAATGAATGGATTGGATATTAAATTTACGCTACAATTTGATTTGGATTACTTGTCGCCAAACATTATATTTCAAATTTTCCTTAATTTAGATGAAAACACATATCCAGTGGACACTCACCCAAACTTTGTGGGAACAATGGTTACGTTTGCACCCAAATGCGTGCCGCGAATCAAAAGGGAAACCCTAGACATCAATAAGTGCTACGATATATCGGAACAAATGTATCGTATTTTAACAAATGAATACAACTTTAAAGGATATATTCCCGATGTCTTTAATTTAACATTTGTTCCCAAATATTGTGACAAAACGTTTTATCCAAAGAATACAGAAAATTTGGTCAGTTTTTTTCAAATACTTCTTGTCGTTCATAAAGAGGATGACTACTACAACCACAAGAATAACACATCAAACCTATTAACTGATCCATTGAAAGATAAAGAAGTGATTTGGAGTAGAACTATAAGTGCCATTCCTCACTACATACCCACACCTGTTATTAAAAAGCAAAATGCATTCAAAACACATAAATTAAAATTGTAAAATCTTAATAAATTATTTTACTTAAAGTTGATTAAAAAATAAACTATATCTAATTATTACTAATAGATTATATATTTTACTAATTATAATAAGTAAGTTTAAGTCTAATACAGTATCAAGAAAATAAAGTTTTTTAGTATTACTTACTATGCAATCATTAATGACAAAAATAATACAAAACTTATACAGTATTTGAATATTTTGCTGTTGAAAATCAACTTAGTTTTCTATACTATACTATGATATACCGGTTTATTGATTTAGTCTAATATTTCAAATAATTTATAGATTAAAAGTTATAGTTTTCATTATAGTACTAATAAATTAGGATCTGTGCAAATATTTGTTTAATTATACAGTATTTGTTATTATTGAATCAATGATCTAATTGTTTAGTAAGCAATAATGCATTTTTCCATTACAGTCATCATCAAAGCAATTGTATTAATATAATGTTTTAGTTAATGTTAACCTTAATACTATTAATAACTTATTTATTAACATTTATATAATACATTATAATATATAATAATTGTTTGACATATGGCTAAAAATGATTAATTACTGAAATAATACATTGAATACTGAATAATGAATTATTTATTTCTTTATGATAATAATTATTCAATGTTAATGAGTTATACTCTAAAAACTTTATAAAATTTTATAATTATGAAAATAAAAATTATTTCTCACATACTATTTATTATTTAATAGATTGAGTATTATACTGTATATTAAAATTGATTTTTTGATAATTTATCTGAAAATTAGATTTTAAATAAAGTTTTATAGTACAGTATTATCCAACAACWAATTAAATTTATTTATTTACAAGAGATCGTTAATTTTTTATACAATAGTGTGGTTCAAACATTTAAATAATTAATTTATATTTAATTAGTTTTCTAAACACTATAAATTATARATAAAAAATAAAACAAAATCAACAAAATTGTTCAACAAATACTATTTTTAATATACAGGTATTAAATATTATGTTCATTGACTGCAACAATAGTGTTATTATCATTGATGACCTCATTTGTATCATTGGCCCCACAATTGGCAGTACTATTATCGGTGCCGTTATTAGATGTAGTCGTGATAAGTGGTGAACAAATATTATCCATAGGAATGATAATCATGTTATCAATGAGTGATTTGTGTGATGTCTCGTATTGAAACTTCTTGTGGTACTGACGGGCGGCACATAAGCTGAAGCATATGACAAATATCATCAATACAAACACCGATAGTGTCAACGCCACCGCCATATTTGACACATGACCTGTTAGGTGATCAACAATCAAACATATCATACATTTAATTAATGTATTATTAATTATACATATATTGTATATTTTATTTATATTCAATAAGTTGTATACTAATTATATTTTCAATATTTAGAAATAGGGTTTCAATTAAACAAATCAGATAAACATATTTTTTGACCTAAAAATCTTTACTTTTTTTAATTTTTACAATAATGTTAGTATTGATCTGATTATAAGTCCATTCAACTAAATCTTTTATCTATTCTCACACACACACTCACACACACACWCACACACACACACACACACACACACACACACACACACACACACACACACACACACACACACACACACACACACACACACACACACACACACTCACTCACTCACTCACTCACTCACACACACACACACACACACACACTCACTCACTCACTCACTCACTCACTCACTCACTCACTCACACACACACACACACACACACACACACACACACACACACACACACACACACACACACTCACACACTCACTCACACACTCACTCACTCTTTTATTACAGTCTATAAGATTTCAGTCTATCATTAAATTACATTAAGATCTCATTTCATACAATAGATTGGCGTTAGTGTTGTCTCATATCATATACGAGTCATATGGTTGACGATCCTCTAAATCATTGAAGCCTTTAAAGGCATATCAAACATATAGATATGATTGTGTGCAAAAAAAATAATAATTTCACACAATATCTTAATGTATAATAATATGAATTAAACTTTAAATTTTGATTCAACTTAAACTTATAGTAAATATAATGTATTTGTCTAAACAATAGAGAGAAATGTGAAACAGAGCTGACATTTATATAACAGATTACTGTAATGTTGGCAAAGACTGTCTAACAATACAATACTGTACTCTAGTCTACCGTATAATCAATTACAGTGTAATCCAGAGGAGTGTCGGAGACGGCACTGACTATCAGTTTTTCAAACCTAAAGTCAAACTTTCTCAGCTAAATAAAGCATATTTTTGTGACATAAAAAAATATCACTAATTTTGTGTAATCTTTTGTGTCAAAAAATAATCAGTTGTGTTATATAATAACTATGTATACCTGTCATGGATCCGACCATATATGCCGGTGCCGTTTGCACTATAGTACACGAGAGCTGTACAGAACCTGAGATGTCATTATCGTCATCTCTAATAGAGATACACATCTTGTACTTATGATTAGGCATTAAGTTATTGATGGTATAGGAGCGCAGATAATGATTAACGGTAACGGTTTCGTATTTGGTTATATTAGTCGACAGATTATTGCTATCAATGCGATGATATAGTATCTGATACTCCGGGAACAGATTACGGGCCGTTCCGTTCCACACAAGTGTTACATAAGTCGAGGCAACGTTTATGGCAAACAAATGCAGATCTATATCATTGACCAACAGTTCCATCGATGAAAGTGCTATTCCGTGTCTGTTCTCAGCGATACACTTGTAGACACCCGAGTCTTTCGGTCGCAAATGAAAGATTCGCAAACTTCCCGGTGTTTTGAGCTGAATATGAATCTGATTTGACGTCTCGTTCAATACATCGCCTAAAGAAAGTATAGATTTATTGTTTTCATATTAAAGACAAAATGTTATGTCAACTGTAAATGGTTTTCAAACTTAATTATATTAATTAAAGTTAAGTAAAACAATACAAACAAATAAAACAAATAAAACAAAAATCTTAAACCAAAGGACAATCACAATGTAATTAATGTTTTAGTCTTTATTTATTTTGTTTTGCTTTTATTAAACAGAAAGATATATAGTAAAGAAAAATTAATTAAAACAAAAACTAACCGTTTGGCAGAACCCATATTATTTTAGGCACCGGTAGACCCAATGCCTTACATTGAAATACATGTCTGTCACCTATTTTCTTGTGTATCGTCACATTTGCTTTGCCTATCGTCACAATCTTTGGCGTACATTCTTGTGGTATTAAATTGTCTGTCAATTCAATTAACTTAATTTCCGACAAACTCTTTGGTTGAAAGCACTGCAAATTTTTGCCGTCAATTAATTCAATTTTACTACTGTTTGGATGTTTGAGGCACTGAAATAACAAAATACAAAATGAATTACTACTGTATATAAATTTACTATAAGTACTGTATWTATGGTACAGTTCTGTATAAAAACCACAACATTGTTAAGCCTTTATAACTTTTTGTTGGTTTGAATCTCTTTATAATTAATTATCTTAACATTCATAATACAGTGATATATACTGTACTTTTAGTATACAAAACTCTATTATAATAAATTGCATTACAAAATCCTATTATACATTTAAGATCAATGATAAGGTTTAGAGCCTAAAACTCATTATAAAACTAAGAAAATCGTTAATAATAAACACTTTTTATATAAATATATGTAATAAATAAAACTTAAGCTTAATATTACTTTTTTAACGATATATATTTTATATAAAAATGTAATCTTAAAAACACAAAAAAGCTTTCAAAGAATATGTGAGTAAATTGTTTGCAAACCTGATATAAGTATTGAATATTACAGTCACAAAGTATCGGATTTCCATCAAAAGTGACTTTAAGTTTATGTTTTGGATGAAACTGTTGGTCATTGAAGACGTAGTCAATTATGTCGTGTTGAAACGTTTTGAGACCACAATCGTGTAATTGGAGTGAATGAAGAAGTGGTAGTCCGAGGAAGGCCTGAGAGTCGATGTATTGAAGATTGGGATTGGAGTGTAGGATAATGTTGTTGATGTTTGGCAGATCCCAAAAGGCTCCCTTATCTATAAGTACTAATTGCTTACAATTAGCAACACTTATATGGTTGACAGGTATGTGTACAAAGTCTCCGGTAGACAACTGTTCCAATGGATTCGTGTCTATATTAATAGTGATAAGTCTTTTCAATGATTGCAATGCTGTCGACGGCACGCGGATTAAATGATTGTCATTGAGATACAGTTCCTCTAAAAGCTCTAAACCAACGAACGCGTTGTCATTAATACTAATTATTCTATTGCGGGAAAACACTAGTTTTCTAAGGCCTGTCAACGACGCGAATATGCCTCCCGTCAAGTGACTGATGCTATTGCCACCAACATTCAGCACCTGTATTCACATAAGGTATACCAATATATATTACACATCATACTGTAAGTAATGGTTTTGCATGTGGATATCCATTTATCTATGAGTAACACTATGTTTAGTCATTTATTATAACCATTTATTGCATTTCCCTTAAGTAGTAATACTTTTAATGGAAATATATTTGAATTTGATTTATGAAAAGTCTATTTAGAGTATATTTATAGTTATATTATATTAATGATATGATACATGTATTTTAATAGTTATTTGTTGTTACATTTATTGATATATTGGCTTCATATTTAAGTCCATTGTATTGATATATTGAAAACATACAGAATAACGTTGTATTTTGTTTCAAAATTATTATATTTATCATTTATATTATTTATTTCTACTAAAATTATTAAATATAACTTGTATAATTRTAAATAATATATTTATTATTAAAAATAATAAAATGCAAAAATATCAAATATATGTGATGTTTGTTGAAAATATGTATAGAAAAAACTTACGCTAAGATTAAGTATACTTTGAAAGAGCTCCAAATAAATGGACGACAACTGATTATTTTCAATGTTTAACTCCTTAAGCATATCCAAGCCATCAAAAGCGTGTTCATCAATGTATTTGATGTGACCATTGCTGAGGTCGAGTATTTCCAATCGCTTGAGTCCACGAAACACATCAGCAAATAGTGTACGGAATTTGTTATGAGATATATCTAATAGTTTGAGATGAGTTAGGTTTGCAAATGTTTGTCCTCTTCCTAAATGATTGATCTGATTGTGTGACAAATAAAGTTCTTGTAAGCGATCGAAGGCCGGCAACTGATCGTAAAGGTCTTCAATTAAATTATATGTTAATCCCAGTGACTCCGTATCAGTTGGTATTGATTTGGGCACTGATGTTATCGATTGAAACGAACAGTTGACTGCTTGAACCAACTCTCCTGACTATATGGATGCCACAGACCAGTCATTAATGAATAAAATAGGAAAATACATTTGAAAAGCATTGGAATGAGAGAGAAAATGGCAATAAGGGTTGGTTAGGTTGTGTCCATGTGTTTTGGAGATTAAGACAAAGAAAAGAAAACAAAAATTTATTGTTTTAGTCACAGGAAAACAATCTTTATATATATATATATATACTGTATATTGCTATATAACTATTGCTTATAGCGTTATTTTGTCATATATTATAACTAAATTATAACTTATTGCCTAACAGTTTGTTATTTATATTAAGATAAGACATACAAGACATACATATATAGATAACTGTAGGGAACAGAAGCATTGTTTGGGACACGAGATAGTGTTCGTCCAATTAGTCCTATGATTGTCATTAATCACTTCAGGTATGAGAGAAGGTGTAGCACATGAACCCAAATGAATGAATATTATGGCAAAAATGGTGTGAAACCAATGAACCAATTGCTTGATTGGCATTATTTATTACACATCAACTTATTTATATTTATTTACTTATTTATCATATGTAATGATATATAGTATACTTTATATATGTATATAGTGTGTGTCGACAATTAAATTTTAGGTCAATCGGATAACTCTAGAGTTGAGTCATTTAGACTTTACATTCAGTCGTTAAATGATTGATGTAATGGTAATCTTGTATTGGATTCTTGATTCTGACTTTTGCTGAATCTATAAAAATCAAACAAAGAATAAAAACAATAGGAATAAGAATAACACAAATATATAAACAAATTCAGAGAAAAGCAATTCTTTTATTTATATTGATTTTCTTTACAATTACTTCTACTGTTAACTATAACTCAGAAATACTGCAGTCATTTAAAATATTTTATACTATAAGTACTTAATATTATATCAAATAAAAACAACAAAAACTTCTTTTTTTGTATTACAAATAGTGTATTATGTTTTAACTAAAAATATATCATACTATGATCTATCTAATTATTTTTCTAAAATTGTAATATTTTATTTTTAACCAAAATTGCTTTAAAATTTAAAACATTCAAAAATAAATTAAATAAATAATTTTTAAATAATGTATACTGTTATTAGTCCTTTTTAAAACAATAATGTGTATAAATTATATACAATATATAAATATATATTTACATTTTTAATATAAATTTTTAATTTTGCAAAATTATAGATAGTAATTTATATTGTAATTTTAAACAAAATGAATTTTAATTATATATAATAAAATACAGTATTTATTATTAATTTTAAACAAGCAAATGTTGCTGTAGTTGTTACAGTAATATAATTTTTTTAGAAAAATCAACAAAATTAAAATCATTTTAAGTTTTAGAATTATATATTATAATTTAAAATTATATGATGTTTAATCAAATAATTTTTAATTAAACTCAAATTTTATATAATTATATTAATTGTTTATTTAATTTATTTTTCATTATACATTTTGTAAATTATATTAAAAATGAATTTTCATATGTATGTAAACATGATATTTTATTAATATTTTATTTGAAAATATTTGTATTTTGCGTGTGTTATGTCCAGAAAAATATTAGAATATATAAAATACAAAAATTAATTTGAAAATATATTATAATAATAATATCGATTTATTTAATGAAATCATCCACACATCACATATAAAAACATTTATGTCAATGAAATCTATATTTGATTAGTATTTACTTTCATTTGTGACTCCACTCCCTATTATAAGTCACACTATTCATAGCACTATAATTGCATAGACGAAGCATTGTATGTACTATTAGTTTCTGTCTTTATTTTATCGATACCTGCCATCCGTGTCATCACTTGACTATATGTCCTTTGAACACACACACAGCCCTTTGTAACTATAGGGTCGCCCAAAATAATAAGTTATATCATTTGAGTGAATGCAATATACAGTGTATTTTGTGTTATATTTAAGACATGTTTTGTGATCCATAGAAAAAGTTGCGATAAAAGCCTTCACGAGATTATTGAACCAATACTTTCACATATAAAGTGTCTGTTATGTACTCTTACTGTATATTATTTTCTATAAATAAAATCCGGATCTCAGACTTAGAGAAAAAGAGAAAAATGAAAGAAAGAGAGAGAGGATTACATAATGATAACCAACACTACTGTGAGCACTGATACCAATTTTACGACTGTTTGTGCATTACTGTAGAAAACTAATGCAACAAAAATGCACACTTATTTTGAGGATTTATTATATATATATATATATATCAATTATCACTATATATATAATTATCTAATTTTAATAGTTGACATTTTTAGTACTCTGTAGTTTTTTAATCAAATTATATAATTAAATGTAGTTTTATAGACCAGTTTATGAGTGTCACTGAACTATATATTAGTTAAAACCAATTGCTAAGTGTTTGTGCAAACAGTGCACTCCATATACCGATACATATACAGTACAAGCAATGTTAGTGTTGTTGTGTTTTGTTTTTATAAGTAATCAATCAATTATCCAATAATAGGCAGATATGAGAATACGATTGTTATTTTGGCACTAATTTAATAGCAACTCAGGACTCAATAAATATGTCATTTGATAAGTTCTAACGTAAATATCAGAAATAATTTTTTATTTTAATTATATATATTTTGTGTATTCAGTAGAATCATAGTTTAAAATAAGTTTTATTTCAAGGTCAATTTTCAATGTATTTTTAAAAATTTGATTGATTTATATATATGTTTCAATTATTTTATAATATTAAATAATATTTTTGTAAACTCAATGGCAATAAATTGAAAATAGAGATTTTAATATATTTTATGAATTTTTTAATTGAAAATGATTTTATAATAATTTAAACAGTAAACACTTTAAGTATCTTTGACTTATCATATTATGATATATGAATCTAAAAATTATTTCAATATCACATATTATTTCAAAGTTACAGCAATTTGAAACATTTCAAACAATATCTCTTCCGGTTACACTATAAAYAACATTTTTATATCAATATAAACATTTAATTTTGTATAAAATAATATGCAAATAGCTATGACAAAAATCTGAGCTAATTTTTTCAATTTTCCTCGAATACGCCTAGGTCATTTGTGCTCATAAATTTTGGTATTAGTTTTTAACGCATAATTTAAACATTTACCAAGTTTATATACATTTCAATTGATTATAATTATTATATTAAGTACATGTTATGTCATTTTTATTGAATAAATAGTAAGAATAACAGTTATATGATCTTAGAATTAATATATTTTTTGATTAGAGTATATATAAATTAATTAAAATAATATAAATATTCATAAAATAAATAAATTGAAAATGCTTAGAAATTTTTACACTAAATTTTGTGTTTAAACTTATATATACATAAATTATATACCATATTTTAAATGTTTTTTTTTTGTCAAACCTCCAGAAAAATTTTACAGTCATTTATGTTAAATGTTTTAAATGACATTTTACGCACAAAATAAAACATTAAATGATATTTCAATACAATATAATTTTTTCCATTTATAGTCATTAAAGTTTAATTAAATGATTTATGACATTATAATCAATTTGTTGCAATTTTTGGTTAAATATTACACTACTGTTGCCCTGTATTTCACTGTTGATTGATTTGTATGTGGAGTGAAGTGTAAAAACAAAATTTTTTATTGAATTGAATTTTGTATTTTAGTTTTATCTAACATTTTTGTGTTTCGTGAATAAAATTTTGTTTAGAAATGACTTTTATTTGATTTATAGTCAAAAAATCGTCAGCCGTTTTACGGTTTGAAGAGTTTGTTGTGATTTAAGCATTGATTTTATAATAAAATAATAGAAACTGAGAAAAAAGAGATTGAAAGACAACTTAAATTGAATATATTATAAAACAAATAAATAAAATAAAATTTTTATATAATAAAAATTTTGGAAACAAAATAAATCACTAACAGATATCACTACTACTAATACTACTATAATTTATTAGACACAATATAAGTATCTTTGACTAATACATGATTAGAATAAAACTTTTTTTATGTCTATTATTTAGTATTTCATTTATATTATTCTTTAAAAGACAAGTTATCATCAAAATGTCTTAACAGTTACAATATGAGAGTCCTATTGTCTCAACTCATGTAAAACAGACTTCAATTTATTTAAGCGAAAAGCATTGACAATACAATGCAATGCAATTGTAGATTACATAATATAATGTATTTATGGATATGTGTAGTGAACTTTGTATTTCTGATGTGATGTACTGTTTCGTACCATAGTATGTATATTATGTATGGAAAGGGAGGAAAATTGCAAAAAAAACTTGTTATTCATGAATATGTTTTAGTCAGTTGGTGTGTATCTGTCGTGTCATTGCATTAGTGCTCGCAATGCACTTAACAAACATTCAATGCTGTTATGGATTGCATTTTGAGATCAATAAATGAGTGCAAAGAGTGTAAAGGAAATCACAAATTTTATCACAAATCGATTGATAACATGTACGCCAATAGACCCGTTGGGAGATCACACCAAACACTACAACACCAACATATAAATACATTAAACCATTGCTTATTTTATACTTCAATTAACGGCATTCAATCACATAGTCTCAAACAAAAACTCATTTTATCTGTTAAAGAGTTTTATAGACAAAATGTTTTCCAAAAAACACAATTTAATAGTTAACGATACTTACCTTAAATTGAATTCAATATTTCAATAGTACAACAATATTCCTAACTATTATTTCTGGTCAATCTCTAGTATTTATTTTAAATATAATATTATGTATACTATAATATATAAACTATTATATTATATATTTATTATAATATTATATACTTAATATTCTTTTAATGATTAGCTAAGTAAACAATATAATATATTTATAAAGATAAACTTGATACAATATATTAATATTTTATATTTAATAATATGTATATTAACAATAAAATTTTACATTAGTGGGAGATTCACATATTACGTTYGCACTAGGGGGGGGGTTCGACCAAGCGAACTTTTGCGAAGAACTATTTATATGCAAAAAATTGCAAACATAGGGGGAGGGGGTCTATATTTCTTAAAAAGTGCAAACGTAATAAGGGAATCTCCCCTTATCATAACATAAATTATCAATAATATAAAACTAAGTTGTAAATTTTTATAATTTGTTTATGAAATCGTAAATTATGCTTTAAAAAGTAAATTTATTTCTGTGTTTAAAACCATTTATAATAAACATCATTTATAATAAAAACAATTTAGTTTGAGTTTAAAATACATTAGTTTTTTTAAAAACTTATTTTAAAAAATTCAAATTAAGATTAAATAGTTAAACAATTCTGCTTTTATTTAAAAACAAAAAGCGATTAACTATTGGCATAATAAAAATTGTTTTTATAGTCACTATTGAAATAACAATATAAACTTTTAAAAATAGATTAAAAGTCTTCAAAAAAGTTAATTTATGTTTTCTAATTAGTTGAATGTAATATATATACAATATATATATATATATGTCATTTATATTAATTTTAAATTTTGTTGGCAATTACACAATTTATATTATATAATATACTATCGATTATTTTGGACTCATTTTCAAATATATTTTGGTTTAAAATTATACTGGATG
Source organism: Oppia nitens (assembly GCF_028296485.1). Classification (NCBI taxonomy): domain Eukaryota; kingdom Metazoa; phylum Arthropoda; class Arachnida; order Sarcoptiformes; family Oppiidae; genus Oppia; species Oppia nitens. The sequence continues at coordinate 5,634,747 of NW_026533243.1, forward strand.
AATAGTATTATACTTTATTTAATATAATGTACACACAATATAATACTGTATTGTACTGTACTGTATATACAGTAAAATCAAACTTAAAATTGAGTTTTTTTGAAAAAATGATGTTTCGCTGCAATACATTGTTGTCTAACGGGAAATCTGAAACCTTTATGCTTTATATTCAATATTCAATATAACTTGATATTCATATACTAGAATATCACTAAATATAATATATTGTATGATATTTACAGTATGTATTCAAAATTTACTTAAAATCAATAATGCATTTTTTTACAAATACCATATAAGGATAACTATACGATAGCATATAAAAAAGTAAGGTATCTTTACATGGCTAAACCAAATAATAGTTTTATATATTGTATTTATATAATGTATATTATACGATATATATTGTACAAAAATATTATACAACTTAAATTTATGTAACAAAAAAATATGAATGAATTATTCACATATGAATAAAATAAAAAGTGTTACATCAGTAAAGAGTCGTCTATTTATATGATATACTTTTATGTTTTATGATTACAAAGTAGTAAAAAACAATTTTTAATACAAAAAACATATCACAGAAATCATATAATATGCACAAAAATCCATTTATATACCGTATATAATACACTATATTTTATATTATAACATTTGCATCAATGTTTAATTTTGACTAAATTTTTTATATTAAGTGTAATTCAAATAAAAAAATATTTTGTTGTATTTTATCGATTTGTTTACATTTAATTGCCTTAACAATAACAAATACAACTTATGATTTTAATTAATTAGTCTTATTATGATAGCAAATAAAAAATTGTAAAACTATTTTTTTTGTTGATAAAAATCACGTATTTTTGCCAATTTTGTTATAACCTAAAGAAAATTGATCACAATTTTTATCAGTGCTTTTTTATAATAACTTTGTGCTCTATTTTTTCTACAATTTTTAATATTTGTTTCTCTATCTAAACTGTGAAGTTTTAATGATATTTGAAGTCTCAAAAACTATTTTTTATTTTTTACAGATAACTCACATTTTTATTGCATATTATAAAAACAAGTCATGACATGAATTTAAAAAATTTCAAAACAAAAATAATAAAAACATAAACTTATATTCAATTACATTATACTCAATACAATTGAGAACAAATAAAGTTTTTAATATATATAATATTATACAGTAAATATAAAATATTCGAATAGAAATTTTGTTTTAGGCCCCAGGTCTCAATTTAAAATAAAAAATGACTTTAATTTAACGTATATAAAATACAGTATTAAAAACTTTATTTTTATCTATAAAAGTTCTATAATATGATACAAAATTATTATTATATGAAATCAAATTAAATTGTCTTTTGAGTTGTTATATCGTAATAATATTTGTCATATAATTTGTCATGAATTTAATGTATTTTTATTTTATTTTTGTTATTAAACTGTAAATACATTATTAGTTACTAAATTATATTTAAAACAATAATAATAAATTTTTTATGCCTTCAAGTATTTGATAGAAATATACTGTGTATTAATATTCTTTAGCATTTTAATGCATTTTGATAATATCGTAACAAATAATACAGTAAAATATAATAAAAATAAAATTTTTTACTATTTAAAACAATAGTTATTTATTTATATTTTTGTCTGTTTATCTCTTTGTATTACATGTATAATATATAATGTCTTCATCATAATAATACATAAAAATATGAGCTTTGTATAGATTTATAATACATTTATTTCTACTATAAAAAAAATCTTCATTTTTAACTCTCTTATCTTGAAATGACATAAATATTTTACATAAGAAAAATTTGAACAAAAAATACAATAAAATACATCATTTGATAAATAAACTAAATTTTTTGCCCTTAAGTTTTTTGCATAAAATAATCTTTTTTGTTGTAGTTTTATTGGTATAATATACAAATGTATATTAAGGACAACAAAAAATAAAAGTAAGTAAATACTGTACACTTCATAGTATTATTATTATTATTAAGAGTTAAGTTATAATTTGCTTACATTTAATAAACACTTAAGATAAGTACATACATAATATTAATATTATGCCATAAATTTACAATCATTGAATTATATCGAAAAAAATTCTGTTTAATGTTTATGTAAGTCGTGATAATAATTTATAATATAATTTAATAACTTTAATCAATAACATTTAATAATGTTAATAATTTTTATGGCTATATCAAAAATACATAAATTATAAAAATTTATTATTTATCTTTATATTAAAATGTTTGCTAATTTTTATAATAATCTAAATAATTAATTAGTATTAAGTCTAAGTCATTATTAGTCACATTTTTATTTTAAGTTTTAAAAAATTAATATTTATAATAAAATATAAGAATAACTATATTGTAAAATAGTAATAAAATTTGATGTATTTATTAGGAATATTTGTTAAATTATTAATAATAATAATTAAATCAATAAATCAAAACAAACTAGGAATTAATGTAAACAAATGTGAAATCCTTTTAGAAAACATACAAAAACTAATTTAATTAAAAATAAAACAAATAATATTCTACCCCTATATTAGTATTACGTAAACAAACATTGTATTTATAATACTGTATAAATAAAAGTATTACTGATATTATTATTATTATATTTACTCAAATATTATAAATATTTTTCATAAAATATTTTAATTATACTAAAATCTAAAAAACTAGAAAAATGAAAATACTAAAAAATTATTTAGCATTACAGAAAATGACTGTTATTATATTAGATTATTTACAAAAAATAAATATATCATAGTTAAGATATTATATATTATAATATATAAAACAAATATCACATATTGTTATAACATCATTATAGTAGTGTATATTTATTTAAACAATACTCAGTATTTAATACTCTGCAAAATTAAATTCATCAATGGATGTCCTTAAAGACTTAGCAAAAAATAATACTCATTTGTTTTACTTTATCTATAATATTATAGTAAATTATAGTATTATATAAAACTTATATACGATATAATACTGTAGATTATACTCGTTCTCTCTCTCTCTCTCTCTCTCTCTCTCTCTATATATATATATATATATATATATATATATATATATATATATATATATATATATATATATATATGCAGTATATGAGTCCACAAGAATATATAGACAGCAAATTTCCTAAAGAAAATGTGTTAAATATATATATATTTGTCTAAACAACACAAAATCTATTGATTTAGTTGAGAGCTTTTAATAGTAAAGAAGACATCTTCAAAAATATATATTACAGTTTGTAATGTGTTGTGAAATAATGGTATAAAGCATTTTAGTTATGATTCAATGAAAAATGTTGATATTTGTTTGACATTATTGTTAGTTTTTTATAATATTTTGACATTACATTTATTTTGATGTTTTTGACAAATTAAACAAATTAGTAAAACACTAACACACACACAAAAATTAAATTTCCAAATAGTTTATTTTATTTTTAACTATATTGATCAATTTTTATAATTATTTATGTAATAAATTATTATTATAGTATTTTTAAATTTGAAAGATTTTGGAAACTTAACCCAAAATTATAAAAACATGATAAAAGATATTTTTTAGTTAAAGTAATTTATCAATAAATCTTTTGCAATTAATAAATATAAAACGTTTTACTATTTTTAAGTTTTAGTTTTTAGAACAATTACTTTTATAATAAATGTATTTATTAGATAAGTAATAAATTTATGACAAAAAAGATCGCATTATCTATATTTCTGGTCAAGTGAGTCGACTAATGGACTTAAAGCAAATCATAAATCATATTTTAATATTATATATTAAATCTCTTGAAACTTACTGTTTTCATTAATCTACTGTATATTTAAAGGTCTATAATGAATGACAATAAAAATGAAAAATGACACAAACAATAGTTTTGGGATTAAAATATTGGATTAGTTTGCTATTATGAATCTATCAAAAGTCTAAATACCCGGTACTGTATACTTTATTTTCACTTTATACAGTATAAATGTACTRAATTTATAAATGCAAATTTTAATTAGAATTTTTAATTAGTAAAAATAATTTTTATATTTTAGAGTTTTTTTTAATTATACAAAAATAATAATTATTATTATGTCGTAAATTTTACAGTAACGTATATGCAATGTTTACTGATTGTTTAAAAAATGGTTCACAAATTTAACACTTATTAATTTTTTTAAGTTTAAAGCTTTGAGTAATTAATATTTTATAATTAATATAATTATTTTTATTTTAAATAATTATATTTTTATGTTTTATATAATTTAAAATATTAAATATACAGTATGTGTCAAATTAGAATACTTACAAAAGAATATTAGAAAATATACAAAAATAACAATATTGTAAATTATTTACAAAAATAATGTTTATGACATATATTGATTAAATTAAATTAAAATAAATGCATATATTATATTATTTTATATAAATTATAAATATGTTATCATCTTATATATTATAATACAGTATATTAAAAATATCGAAAATATCAATAAAGTTTATTGTTATTATAATTTAAATATTAAAAAAAATAATTATTTATGTATATATTAAGTAATCCAAAATAAATTATATTTTTTTGGCATTAGTGTACAATATAATCTTTAATATGGGAATCTGTAAATAAGTTCCAGATTTATTGAAATGTAATAATCGGTTAACAAACAAATGAAAATTTTATTTAATTGTGTTAAATATTTGATGCAAATTAATAATATATATTCAAATAAATATGTATAGACCTTAATTTATATTTAGGTTAATACAATATAATAAATTCTTAAATATAATTATTTTATTGTATAATAATTTCATTAACTGAAAGTACTTGTCAAAAAATAAAATAAATAAAATTGTAATGAGATAATCGTATTATATGAAAAATTAAAATTATAACTTTTAAAAATTTAAACCTATTTCTAATAGTAAACTGATTTTTTCAAATATATGATAACAAACTAAGTGAAGTTAAATTTGTTAAGTTTTTATATAAAATGGTCCATCATAAATCTTATTTATTTCAATTCCTGACATGTCCTTTAGTAAATAAATAATATACTGTAGATGTTATTATTTATAACTTATAAATTTATTTTTGCACCTTGTTAAAAAAATAATGATTAGATAAATACAAAAAACACAATTGTGCATATAATAGTGTATACAGTATCTATAGTTTTTAAAGATTTATATAATTAATAATACAATTCATTATTGTYTTTATTTTTATTATTACTGTATATTCTCAAGCATTCAACTAAAGTAAAAATTTATATAAATTATATTTTTTAATTAATTTAGTTAATGTTTTTTTCTTGAAAACTCATTTATAGTTTATATCGATATTTTATTTAATGTTTGAGTCATTTAATTTAATTTAAACTAATGACAGTATTTACAATAATAGATAGTCATTGCATAACACATATCTAAATATATGATACTTTACTGTAAATACATAAAAGACATTTTTGTTTTATCAATAGCATTGTTATGTTATTTGAGTATTTTATGATAATTCAAGTCATAGAAATATATAAATACATTATATAATACATTATACTTTATTATTTATTTAATGTTACATGATTTTACACTCATTTCAATAAATTTTAATATTATCTTAAATATAGAATAAAAATATAGAATTTTTATACTTTAATATTTAATATATTATTATTTGAATAAAAAGTATAATAATATAATAAACTATAAGATAATTTGTAGGATTTTTTATTTATTAAAATTTTTAAAAATTTATTAAAAAATTAATATACTATTGGTTGATGTAATGTAAAAATATTTCTATTAAAATTAATATATTTTTTATATTCAAATCAAAATTATTATGAGACCAAAAGTCATTTATTCAAATCTATTTATTTCTTCTAAAAATTTCAAATAAATTTTTAATGTGTAATTTATTTACAAATAATATCTATTTATTAATATTTTTTATAATATATATATTATTTTTATTTAAAATTATTTTAATATATATTAAATATATATAGATCTGAGGACASACTTAAATATAACATAATAAAAAAAGAAATTTTAGAAATCGAAATGTAATTTAATGTAAATTTTGAAAACAAAAACTTCTAGAAAATTTCTAATCTATTTTTAATTTGGTATTAATTATTATTATTTTTTTATTTTTTACAAATATAATTTGGGAATTCTATTAAATGTGTAATAATATAATAATTAATATCATTTAATTATTGTTTAAATTGAATAAATTATATAAATAAATTGATTAAAAGGTAACAAAATAAATAAGTTATTTAATATACGTTTAATTTTAATTTTTGTGTCATCACTTATTTATTACCTATAAAAATACAATAATATAGTAAATAATAATTTTCTAAAACTATATTTTAATAATAGCATTAATTTAGATTAATTATGTGTATTAGGATCCCATAATAGTAGTGTATCAAGGTAGTATAAATTTTAAATATAAAATAATAAAATTTTATAAAAATCTACTTATTTAAAGATATTTATTTGAATTATCTATTTTCTTATGTATAATTGAAACACTAATCACATTCAATGAAATGTGAGTACAGTATATACACAATATAGACAATCCTTATTTATATTTTAAAACTAATGAGTGTTTCAAAAATTTAATGCATTATTATTTGTGAGTATTGTGCTATTTACTATCAATTATATATATAGCCATATAAAACACAACTCATTGTTTATTTGAGTTTTTTTGTTGTTGTTTTAAACTTTAAATCTAAACTTTTATGGCATTTCATTTGAATGTAACTATAAATAATAAAAGAGAACTAAAACAACTGGAAAATAAATTAGATATAATTTATATTAAAAGCCATACAAACACAGCTGTAATTAAATGTCTAATTTATAGTGAATATGCAAATAAGTTAAATAACATATATATTATAAATACAGTAACATTTAACTATTAAATATTTAAGTTAATAAATGTTCTCTAATATAAATAATTAAAATATTAATCTTTTAATATTATTACAATAGAAATATTAAACATTTTTATACATTACTAATTAAACAATATATTTAGTGACTATTTATGTTTAAATATAAAACAAAAAAAATAATAATTTTTCATTGTATAAAAATGTTGATTACTATTTAGAGACAATTTTTTAAACTGTAAAAAGGAAATTAAATAACAATTTTGTTTCAATTAATTATCTAAATACTAAAAAAAATTCTTTAGTTTTGTTTTGTCTACAAATGAAAATATAAAAGCATTTTGTTTAATAGTGCTATATGTATGAACAGTTGGATAACATTTGGACAGTTAGATAGTTTGGATACACAGACATTGTCGTGATAATGATATATAACACAATACCATTTGTGTGTAGACAACAAAACACAACGAAAATGTTGATAAAACAGTAGTCTCTGAAACAGTGGGTCACAAAACAAATTTTCTTAATATCTCTCTCTCTCTTTTTTCTCTCTCTCTTTTTTTTCTCTCTCTCTCTCTCTATTTCTTTCCTTCGCTGTTTCACTCGATTACAAATGACTAATAATAAGTGATTTAAAAGAAAGAGAGAGTTGAGCCATAGTTTTCAGCAATTATTTCTAAAAAATAATGGAAAATAAATGTGGTTTATATAATTATTGCACCCATAATACACCAAATAAAACTGTTTTTAGTGAAAGCTTATTTTATCAAAAATTTTTATATTATTACAAAATCTAGGGTTTGCGTGACTTTTCAAATTTTTTGAAATTTTGCTCCAAGTTTTTATTTTGATTTGATTTTAGTTTTTTTTTGTTTTGTTTTATTGAATAGGTTGTACCCATAAATAATATAATAATAATTGTAGTGAATTTAAGAATAATGGTCCAAATATTTTTCTCTTGTTTGCCAATTGTATCGTATTTTTCTTTATATATATGATTTCAAATTGATTTTTTGTGTGTAATTGTTTCCTAAATATTTTTTCAATCCATAAATTGTTTTTTACTTCAATATAATGCCATAACTTCCCAACAATTTATTCTTTAATAAAATATTAAGTACTTTATATAATATAGTAAAAGAATAAATTAATATATAATTTTTTATACTAATAATAATAAATATATAGTAAGTTACACGAAATAAATGCATTAATCAAACAAACTTTCTATGTTTTATTTTGTTGATAAAAAAGAAAGCATTTTTTGCTCAAAAGTTTAAAGTTTAAAAGACTAACAAATTTAATATCCTTTAATATTGCCATTTCATTATAAACTAATTGTTGTTTGTGATAAAAATATTTTAAAAATTGCTTTATATATATATATTTAATAGGTTATGCATTAGCATTGTTATGAAATGYATTTTGAAGTTCTCTGTTTGCTTATATAATGCTAGTCCTCAACACATACACGCATAAAATATATATATATATATATATATATATATATATACAATCCCTATGTGCATAATTTAATGAGATTAATATCATAAATTTAATCTTAATTAAGTTATATATTATAATGAGTTAACAGAATAGTCGTGTCAATTCAAAGCAAGTTTTAATCAATTTTAGTACGATTTTGAAAAATAAGTTATATAAGAGTCATCATTATTTGATTGTAAATACTTTAGTGCGAATAAAATTCAATAAATTTAATTTAAGGCAATATTATTCAAATAACACAAAAGTAAACACTAGAAAATTAAGAATCAATTTTAGACAACTTTTTATGTAATCTTATATTTGATTTTCAGAATATTCTATGGCTTTATGTATGCATTTATCGAGAATTTAATGTAAATTTTACTGGTTTTACTTATAAATAAAATATTTTATCATCAAAAATGCACTAAATTTTGTAGAATTTTTAGGTTTTATAATAAAAATAATTTAATAAAATTAGTAATGCATTACATATTTAATAAAGTCAGAACAAAAATACTGTATAATATTATTAACATATAATATTGCATTGATTTGATAATAAAATATTTATTACATTATATGAGTTACACGGCATGCACTACAACACTATATCATAATTCATAAATCGTGTAATATATTAATATATATATAGTATTATTCTATTTAATAAAATATTTTATTCATAATAAAAGTTTATAACACTGTATTAATATATATATAATAAATTAATTATAAATATTTTTTGACAAATTATTCATTATAATTAGTGTTTATTTTTGAAATAGAAAGCAAAAAATAAATTAAAATCCAAATTATGTTGAATAAAATATTAAAAGATTGTTAGACACACAGGTATGCAATAGTTTGAATGGACTTACCTTATAAATAGACAGAAATGCAGTCATTTGTTAAATGCTATGAAACATTGATTAACATTTAAGTATCAAATAAGACAACCAACAAATCAAAAGTTATTTTTAAGAAAAATTTCAATTACTGGCCGTTAAATATGTGATAAATATGTGATAAATATGTGATAAATATGTGATAAACAAATTGTTATCAAAACAACATTAATATAAAAAGTCTGAATTTATAACACTATTAAATATAAAGTATAGATAATATACACGGATATACAGTACTTCACTACCACATGACTACTACCACTCCTCGGCGGCTATCATATGAATTATTAAAAGTGATGGATGTGTTAAACTCACGCAAACTAATATATTATGGTTTTTTATATAACGGTATTTATAATAGAGAAATATAACAATAGAGGCGACGACCAAAAAACACACCGTTCCTATTGTAATGGTATGTACAGTAAAGTACAGCACTGTTACTATTAGGAGTCAGTGCAGTACCAGTGCTCTGATGTATTCAGAAGAGATGTATTGAAGACTAAAGTTTATGTTTCTCTTAGTGTTTATACTCTTTGTTCACATCATATGATTGTTCGCACCATTCGATCGAAACACATCTTCTGTAGTCTCTCTTTCTCTTTCTGAGAGCACAGAGAGTCTCACCAGTCGTCGTCTCCCACTCTGACCGACACTCTCTGAGAGCACAGTTATGTTGAAGTTTCCCAATGTTTCGGGTTATGCGTAACAGTACTTAGTGTTTGCTATTTATCTCGAGAGCCAATCAATATTCTCAGCACTCTTTGGTTTATCAATATTTAAGTTATGTTTTGGCCATAAATTTACTTATAGTTTATGATTATGTGTTTGTGAATAAAAAAATTCTCCCTTAAGTTATTGTCTATAAAATAAATTTAAACATTTTTATTATCTTATGTTTTTTAAAAGAAAAACTCCTATTTGAATAAAAAAWWTTTTATATAAGTTTAATAAATATATTTCTAATCATTGTTATTTATTGTAAAATTATGGTAAAATATTAGAATTAAAATTATTTTTAAATAAATAATCAAATTAGTTGACTTATTCTGAGTTAATAATCTAATAAAACAGATAATTAAGACAAATATTTATTGATGTTATATAAATCATATAAACAACACATTATATTTAATTTGTCAATTTAATTTAGTTTTATTTTAAACATAATTATATTATTTAATATGTTTAACCAAATTAATCTAAATATAGTTTTGCCATTTCATTATCATTAATATATTATAAAATTTAAAGCAATCATAACTTTTGACATTAAACTATAACTAAGGTTTGAATACTTGACTCATATATTTATTATAAGATTATTTGTAATTATTTTTAATTAAAGATTGTTGTATTGTTAAGACATAAAAATGACTGATTTATAAAATACCTTTTATTAGATGAGGTGTTCAATATTACTAAGAAATTTAAAGAATAAAAATATATTTTTATCCATTAAGTAATTTCTTTATAAAGTTAAATATAATATTTAAATCTAATAAAGTATTGAGTTAATAAAGTATATACTGTATATATTAATATATAAATAACAAAAATTTGTAGTCTAAAATATGTTACAGTTTAAATAAATTAAACAATACTTTTATTAATGATGTTTTTTATTTTAGATCATATTAAGCCATAAACGTTTTTGTAGCAATTTTTATATAAATTCAAAGTATTATATAAAATATTGATTTTCAATAAAAATTTTATATACAAAAATTTATTTTTAAAAATTTATAATATTACCTAACATACATAAGTAATGTCGTTTCAAAAGTACAAAAACTAGTTTTATTTTTAAACGGCAAATAGAATGTCAATTGTTTTAGTGTACTAATATAACATAAAATTATCTATATTAGGTTGACTAAGTAGTTTTGGATTTTAAAAATTAAATATGTCAGAATTTTGTTTTAAGACCTTTGAATATAACTTGTATTCTAAGTAATAATTAACACTTTCGAAAATTTTAATCAATTTCTAAAAATTTTACAATACAATAGCTTCATGATAAGCATCATAGCAATTTTCAGCGGGCGATATCTATGATTTTATTGAATAAAAAAGTTTCATTTTCAAAATATTGATCTGATATCTCGTAAACAATTGTTTATAATTTATTATTAATAAAGAAAAATAATAATTTAAAACAACATAATTACAATTTAACTATCTATTTTTAAACTTTTAAATGAAAAAATTTTTTTTCAATGCTTTATGCCATCCAAAAATAACGTTACTTTTTGTACAATAATAACGACATTACTTATGTATGTTAGGTAATATAAAATGTAAACAATTTTAAAGTAATTATTTATATAATCTTTTTGAACATATGTTTTACTATAACTTAAACTATTACATTCAAACCAGGCATTACAATTTTTTAAATTGTTGAATTGGTTAACAATAAAACATTATTATAATTTGTATAGTATATTTAATTTTATATTCAATGTAATAATTAAATTATTTGATTATAAGTAAATAGTAATTTTTATTTAGTTTTAATGATTTTAATTTGATTTTATTTAACTTTAAATGCTATTATATAAATGAATTTTGTTTAAGTGCTTATTAATTGCTAATTTGTTTTTTATATTAATTACTAATATAAATTTTGTATAATTTTTAAAAAGTTTTGTATAAAATATAACATATATTCAATAATAGCATTTGTACTTTATTTATTAAATACTCAGTACTTAAAAATTTAAATTATTAAGTATGAACATTTGATAAATTTGGTTCAAATTGTACATAAAAAAAKTAAAATAAAATAAAATGTGTGTTTAATAAAATTACTTAAAATTATAGAAAATATTTTACAGTTTAATTCTATTTATTAAAATTAATTATTTTATTTTTGCATCCATAATATGTATAAAAGCTTTGAAAAATTAAAATTTAAGATATCGTGAAAAAAATATATTGCATAAAAGCATTTTAATAAACAAYAATTAATTTTAAAACAAAGCCATTAAAGAATTTACAGCAAAATCTTGTTTTTAAAAATTGCTTTTTTGTACATAAAGTTATTGATTAATAGACTATTAAGTATGAGATTCAATAAATAAATGAAAAAAGAAAGGGATGAGAGTTTTGAGGRAAAAAACGGAAAGACTTAATGAATARCATTCTTCTGTCTAAAAATTTTTTCTAAAAACTCATTAAAACTTTTTCAATCATTTTTTACATTCATTATTATTTTCAGTAAACATTATATTTGATATAAAACATCAGCAAAACTTTTCTAAAAATTTATGTTATTTTATATTTTATACTATTTTATTATATTTAACAAAATTAATAATAATTTATAATTTTAATATAACAAAATGTATGAYAAATACTAATTAATKCTGTTTAACTAATGGTAAACTATAAACATAAAAAATTTTAAATTATTAATTAAACAATTTATTCATAAAAAYAATCTGTGAACTATAATAAATTTACATCTAAATTAATTTATTTGCATATAAAGTCATTAAATCAAATATAATGCTTTGATAATTCAAACTAAGGTATATTGAGTTAATTAAAAAAGTGTTTGACATACAATATTAATAATATTTACAATAATAAACTATAATAAATTAAAAACAATATATTAGTATCATTTTTAGCATTTTTCTCATTAAAATGTGTTATATTTGCTTTTCATAAATTATAATTTTCTTAAATTATATTTTATACGTTTTGTAGATTTTGAATAATGCATAATGGTTTGAGTAATGAATTAATATCCAAATATAATAAAAATAAAATATTATTAATATATAATATATTAATATTCAATTAAATTATGCATTTTATCATACATCTGAAAATATAATCGCTATACAGTATAATCACAATTATTTTAATGTTCAAACATAATACTAGTATTAATAAAAATAGTACAATAAAATTAAAATTTAAAAATGGTGTTATCCTCTCTATTGAATTGTTATAAATGCTATAAAAATGATATTTTTAGACATTCAATGGTCTCTATGGTCATAAACCCCGGCATATTATTGATGTGTTGGCACTTAACGCGCATAAAAACTTTAATATTATATTACATGATATAAATCATTATTTTTAAAATATTTTTAGTGATCTTTTATAAATTATAACTTATATAAAATCCATTTTTTATTGTTTAAAGATGTCATATTTATGAATTAATTAAAATTATTAAAATTATTAAAATTATTAATGATAAATAGTAATAAATTATAGATTATTTATTTTTTAATAAAAATTAAAACAACACTTTACAAAATATTAGAATAAATTTATATTAAACTATACATAAAATAATATATTTAAATTGAATGCATCGTTACATATAAATTGAAAAATTTATAGAAAAACATATCAAATGGATAAAGATATCTGAATTGCATTGTGTAATGATATGACAACACATTCTCTAAGCATACTATTCATTGATGTGATGTCATTGGTCTCAATATATTTTCTGTGAAAGACATATGAAATGAAATGACATTTGAATATTCAATGCAATTCTCACTTAACACAAGTGAGTGAGTGATTTGAAGAAAGAAAGAAAGAAAGAGAGAGAGAGAGAKAGAGAGAGAKAGAKAGAGAGAGAGAGAGAGAGAGATTGAAAATATATATTCAAATTGTATTTGAATTACAAAATCTCCATAAATTCAATTTTACTGTTATACTTAACTGAAATATATATTCGGTTGCAAAGTTTTAATCTTAAAAATCTCAAAAAAGTAAATGATATTAAATGATAAATATAAAACTAAAAGTTGAGTTAAATTAAAATAATAAAACATATTTATAGATTTTTTTTTGCAAAATTTTTAAGAAAATAATGTGTTGTTTTTAGTGCCTAATACTACTATATATATTATATATAAATTTATATAAGAACAGTGCTTATTGTATAATATACATGTTATATTAAATACATGTACTTTAAATGTGTTGAAAACTGGTCTCTAGTGCTTTTTATACACTGTATTTAAATATTTAAATTTATTATACTTTATATATAAACTAATTTATATACTGCATATAACTAATAAATAGATATATATATAAAAACTTTGACAATTCAATTGAAAGAATATCAATAAAATTATAATAATAGTGACCCCGATATCGAATAACTATAATACTATTGTGTTGTATATACTCTTAATAATTGACTTTTTGTTTTGATATTCAAATGTTACACAAGAGTGCTGTTGTATTCATCGACCAATTTATTTGTAAATTCATCGCACGTCTCATTGTATTCGTTAATATATAGATATAATATATACTAATATATACAAAATTCATACATTATTGAATATATATACAATACTATATGTATATACAATTGTTGTACAGTAAATAAATTGATATCAGATTATAGGAATTTGTTTTAGACAATAGTTTTTGTCTTTATTTTATTTTAAATTTATTCAATATTAAACTGATGGCGAAAATTCAACACAGAATATTCTGATTAAAATAGTAAATATTAGTTTCCAAACATTTATGTGAAACTATGAATAAACACTAATAATATATCTATTAAATTATATTAATACAGTAATATAATTTTAAATAGCATTTATTTATAAATGCAACTCAAAATTATATATTCTGTATTTTAATTATATTAAAGTGTTTGGTCTATTGCTATGATAAACACCAATAGTTATGGCAATAGTATTGTGTGTGTTTATAATAATTGAAAAAAGAAATCTTTAAAAATATATTATGCATTAAGGAATAAATTGTAGATCTTTTAATTTAAATTATTAGATTTTAATTTTTATTAAAATTAATTGTAAACTACAGTCTACAGAAAACTTACACAAAAAACAAATAAAACTTTATTGAAAAACAAGATTTTTTTATTCTAAATAGAATTAAATATATTATAATTAATTAGAATAATTATTTCAAACAATGTTTGCTTAGTATTAACAGTTTATTTATATAAGGAATAAAATTATTTGCATTTTAAACAAATTGAAGTTTTTATTTTTGTAGTGTTTAAAAATATGAATATTTGTTTTTATATTTTGTTTGAATATATAAAATATAAAAAATTAAAAACTGTTTTCAAATAAAATCATCTATAAAAAATGTAAAGAGTTGTTAATCAAAATATTATATTTACATTTAACGTCAAATTATAATATACTAAATATAGCGACATATAAAAATTATATCATAGTTTTGCATATTTTATTTTTCAACAAAATGCACATATCAATATAATAATAATTTTAATTTAATAAATCAAGTACAATAATATTTTAAAAATCCTATCATTTAGTGAATAAATATATATTTTTAATATTTTATGTTTTTATGTTTTTAGTACAGTTATTTATAATAAAAAACAATGATAAATTTTAAATTAATTGAGACATAATACAGTAAATCCTAAGAATATAAAAAATGACACATAATTTTTAACATCAAACTAAAAGACAAATTATATTAAAAGGATTGATATTTGTATGCCATTACAAATCAATGCGAGCTCTGGTACTCAAAGAGATTGGATCCATGAACTCAACAAAAAAAAAACAAAAAATCTTTTAATGTGACTAAAAGTAAAACTAAAAATGAATACTAAGCGAGAAAATGCAATTTAGTATCACTTATATCATTGACTAATGTCTACAAAAAAAAAACTTATTCTTGTTGTTCACTAACTTCTTATTCAGTCATTTGTGTGCATAAAATTGAGGCTCAAAMCCCTTAACGTATATTACATCACATTTTGTTGGTCTAAATATTAATTTAATTTGTGGTTCACTTTCTTTTTTGCCGAAACACACACTTTTATATTATAGTCTTTTAGTGTATGTGTAATACTGTATATGAATATATATATACATTATAGTTATATAGTATATGATATCTATGAGATGTTAAGGAAATAAAATTATATTAAGAAAAAAGTCTCACCATTTGGGAGATGGCTTTCATTCAATGAAAATGTTATGTAATCTAATTTAGTGTTCATTTGAATCATCAAAAGCATAACAACGACCTTAATATACATAAAAATTCTTCATTTATATGAAAATCTTGACGATTACTATAACTGAATAATTAGTGACAAAACAACAAAAATGAGAAAAAAACAAAATATAATAAAAAAGGAAATGTATGTCATTTACTCTTTTATTACATCTTTTATTTAATTAAATTTACACTTTAAATAAGTTGATAATAATCTTTAATAATTTATATTAATTATATATATATATATATTTGTTTACAAATTTAGTTTTTAATTAAATTAAAAATTATATAATTATGATTATGACAACTCATTGAATGTCATTTAGAAATTTAGATAAATGAAAATATTGTATAGATTTAATTAGTCATATTAAGTGATAAATCACATGTCATTTAATATATTAAACTTTTTTAAAAATTATACTTTAAAAATTCATGAAAAATGTAATAATATTCATAAATATTTAAAAAGCAATGTTCATTAAAAAAGATATTTTTACTCTAAATATCTTAAACACAATTTATATAAAATGATGCCATAATAATAAAAGTCATTTAAATAATGATTTTAAATTTAGGCACCATTTGTGTTGAATGACATAACTGTTATTTATATTAAATGCAATCTTTTTTGTATAACATATTACTTAAAATTTTATACTATATATGATGTTATACTATAAATCTCTTTTTTCTGAACTAAATTTATAGCATTTTATACATTGATAAGATCACCATTTTTTTATCTTTTAAATATAAATAAGTTTTTTCTTTTATTGTCATAAAAATGATATCTAATTTACCATTAGTTATGATTTTTTTCTGTACATTATTTTGTATAGAATAAAACTCTAATAATAATTATATGTAAAATAAAATAAAAGTCAAATTGATTTCAAACATTTTTATATGAGATTCAAAGATATTATTCTTTTTTTATTTTGTATGAATAAAATAGAAATGGGTTATCATTTTAATCTTACAAAAAGTGAGTGGCATTTGATATGATTTTTAGAGACAAGAATATTCATATAAATATAAAATATAATTTATTTTTATAAGATATATATATATATATATATATATATATATATATATATATAATGCTGTTATTATTATTATTATTATTTTCAATTTTTATATGTATAATACATATAAATTGTATGTATAGTATAGTATTATATTGTATCTTAAGCTCCAATTTTTCTAATGTTTTTGTGTCGTTTGAATGAACTAAAAGATAACTATAATACTATAGTTTGTGATAATAACAACAATGACTGTCATTTCACAACAATATATGACAACTTTCTTAACTAACATTTTATTTTTATTGGCTACTAATAATAAAATACTAAACTATCCATACATACCATCAAAAATCAATATTACTGTATATTTACGTTAGTTAGTTGTATATCGGAAATGTCGGTCTAAAGGATGAAATGCCATTTATGGCAACTTTTCATAAAATTTCATTTATTTAATTTTATTGTAAAAGCAATTTATTAATTTTGATGTGTAGAAAATTTAAGTATAAAATGTAAATTTTTAACTAATGATATGTAAAATAATAATATAATTAAGGAAATAATATAATTAAATTGTATAAATAAAAATCAATTCTATTGTAATGTAATGCATGAAAATTTGTAAAAATACAAGTTTAGGCCATCAATAGAGAGGACGAGTAGCTAATTATCTCAAAATTTCACGCTTTCCTCAGCTAATAAAGCTTTGCAGAGATACTAATGGCTGTAATCTTTTGGACGGCATTTATATCTCTCAAAACTGTTAGCAAAAGGAATTAGTTTTAAATTTTTTTGTTAAACTAACTGTCCATTAGTGTCATCACAACATTCATTTCCTTTCAAAAGACTTAATGTGTGACTATTTATTTGAAGAAAAATGTTTTTAAAATACTTTTATAAATTATATATTTATATATATATATATATATATATATATATTATATAATTTCTACGAATCTTTATTCAATTACAGTAAAGAATATTTTATTTTCATTTTTTACAAACCTATTTTTTAATTAAATTAAATTTATAAATAATTTTTTGAAATACATTATTTTTAAACTTGAATGTGACCATCACCATTTTCAATAAGTTTTTTTTATACATTTTTGATAAATTTTCAGCATTTAATACGTGTTTTTATATTTTTTCAACAATGCATTAATGTTATAAATAATGAGAGCTCAGTGTTTAGACAGTACTTATCAATGCATTGCTTATATAATAGTTGAATAAATATTCGTAGAAACACTGTATAATGACATATCATTTGTGAAAAATTACAGAAATTTTAATTTCGTTAAATTAAGTGAATATTTCATAGAATCATGTGATAAAATCCATATAAACCAATCAAAATTGATTTCATTGTTTAAATGTCAAAATTGATAGTATAGTACCTGAAAAATACAGTTAATGATTAAAATATAACAAACCAATAGCACAGTCGTACTCTTAATCGGAATATTGAGTTCGATTCTCGCTTGGGTAACATTGTTTTTGTGCTGCACTAAGCTTTAAATTTTATATTTATATACAAYACRCAATTAGATAACTGAATCCAGAACTGTATAAACATCAGAAATGAATAGAATTAAGTTATTTTAATTAAAAACAAATCTAATTATCATCTAATGGTAAAAATGGAAATTAAGAAATTTAAGTTAAATTATATAATAAAATACTAATTTTAGTGCGATATGTATTGATTTGATGTATTTGATTGTATGAATTAAAACTGTATTTATTTGTTTATTATAATTTAGACTTACAGTATCCCATTAGCTGAATAAAGTGTGTATTAGGTTCTAGTAATCATTTAATAGTAAAAACAACAAAATTCTAAAAAAATAAATCTACTCATTAAATRATACAAACATATCTTAATTTATGAATTAATTTTTTGTTACCTTATTTTTGTTACACACTGTACTATACTTTATGTAATAATGAAATCTTCGATCTCTATTGTGATTGGTTAATGAATGCGTATACTTAAGCATAAGTTTAATGTATTATTTTAAACACTTGTGATTCTAATAATAATATATTAATTTATTAACACTACATAACATTTACAAAATATAGTTAAAAATTATTTATCTGTACTTTAGTTAAACTTTATTTTAACACAATATAGGAATTTAAAAAATTAAAAAAAACAGATTTCCAATTAGTTAATATTAATAGATTTTCAAATTATTATTATTATTATAAGAAGTCTTAATTATTCTTTGAATTAATCAAATTTTTAATGAAAACTATATTCAATCAAATATAACAATAATTATGATTTAGTATTTTTATTTTAATTCTATAACTAAATTCTTTAAATTTACATAATTGGAAAAATTGTAATCAATTTTATTTAGCAAATAATTAATTTGCATATATTTTTGTTTAACATTTTTTATTCAAAATGTTAATAACAATTATTTAAATTGGTTTTATTAATAATCTTAGTGTAATTGAATATTCAATGTATTAAATATTTATTCTTATTTAAGAAAATAATAAGTTATATATCATTAAATTTTAGACAAACTTAGAAATTAATTATTTAGATAATTATTTTTCAGTGCAATACTAATGATTGCAATATTGTTATATTGCTGTGACTAATCATATGTTGATTACTAGTTTTTAGTCTTGTATTTACAATCAGTATTATACAGWTATTTTAAAACTTATAAACAATTTAATAATTAGATTTAATTTAATAAAATAAATATAATTTATTTAATATTTTTTATTTTAGTTTAAGATATGTCATGTGATACTTATTATTGATACTATTTATTACTAGAAGTGATAATTTATTTTATTAATTTGTATGTAATATAAACTTTGATCAAATAATCTGTTATATTCTAATACAACATATATAGTAATATATAGTATATATAATACTGTATTATAATATACTGACATAATATTATAGTGCAATAAAATATTTAATTAAAAAACAAATATTTTATTGGACTATAATATTATGTCAGTATTATTATAATATTACTGTATAAGGAATATAATGATATTATTAAGGTATGTATAATACAATACTTGTATAATATATAATCATATTATTTAAGATGTGTTCTATAAAATTATTATAAAATATAATTAATAATAATTAATTATTATTAAATTTTATAAATTATTTATTATAATTTGTTATATTAGATTTGTAAGTTTAARTTTTTGATTACATTGCTATAAATTTACAAATTTRATAAATAATTAATTACAAGTGTCATCATAAAAKGGATTACATAAAATAAATGTAATACTATTTCTATTGCATTATTGATAATATAGTTGATGTTTAAAAGAAAATAATAATTGCATTTACATTATAATCAATTTTTTAAGATTTTAAATATTAATAAATACATGTATTGAATATAATACGGTAGTATTTATTTTAATTAAATGCTAAAATTAGTTATCAATTGAAACATAATTATTAATTTATATTCAATGGTATCTAATTGAATTGGATATCTAAAAATAAAATAAAATTCCATAATTTGTATATTTAAAAATATAATAATTATTAAGTTGTTTAAATAATTTTTATTAAAATTATAAGAACATAATTGCAGATTTAAAAATAAAAATACTTGAATTAGTAGGAATTTTCAAGGACTATAAAATGTTTTATATAATATTAATTGCTAGAAATTGCAAATAATTTTTTTTCATTTTTATTTAATAAAAAACTTATTTTTAAATGAATTATCTATATCTATGCATAACATTAATATTAAAAAATTATTTTGTAACGCTTATGTATGCTAATATTGTCAGTTATGAAAATTAAATAACACATTAATCATTACTAAAATGATTTGTAAAACAAAATTACAAAAGCTGTAAACAATTAAAATAAATTTATTTAATTAAAATTAAAATATTAACATAGAAAGTGTTTATATTTAGAAAAAATATGACTAATGCTAATTCATTTATAATGTGTCAAATTAACATATAATATATATATATATATAAATTAATATTAAATTAAATTTTCAAAATGATTTGTTTAAACAATTAATATAAAAGCAAACAATTCTAGTGTGATATTACAAYAGCCTTCAAATTACTATTTAGAAAATTAATTATTATTATTATATTAATATTAGATGCTATATATAATTTATATATATAAATATATAATTTAAAAGACAGCGAACCTGACATTCAAGCTATGAATTGAGGCTATTATTTAGGTTTGAAAACCACTGGATCTCGAGAGTAAGTGTGTGTCTCAGCACAGGTATCCTTGAGGGCCTTCATTCAGTATTTTAGTGTCATTGAAATAGAAACTATAAAAAAGCGTTTGATTTCACAAATCATTTTTAAGCGAAAGTTTTATAGTTTTTAAATCAATCAAAAATGAAAGGTTTATATTTATGGCTCGTTTTGTGGGCTATTGTTATGTCAATTCAAGTGAGCGCTCAGTTGTACTTTAGAGGAGGTGGTGGTTGGGGTGGTCCCAGTTATAATAGTCGTGACGGACAGGGATACAGTGGAAATGGAGGAATTGGTATTTTATATTTTTTTAAATAATATTATTAAATTAATAATAATTATTATTATTTATCAATTTAAAGGTTTACGACAAACAGGTGCCACTCTCGGCAATGTATTGGGTGGAGGCTATGGAGGAGGACTAAGAGTTATAGCTCCCGCACCCCGTGGAGGTTATTGGGGCTAATTTGATGGTTAGTTTATATTATATTACAAAACTGCTAAAGAAAACTGCCAAAAGTAAATTGTGTTATTTTGATTCATCAAAATATTCATTATATAAATATTCATAAATTATGAAAATAATATTGTAAAAAAATAATTTGACTATTGATATCATTAAAACTATTTTTAATAAAAGCAAAAAATTGTTTTGTTTAATATTAGTTTAGTTTATTAAATATTTATTTATAAATAATTGAATAATATTTATTAAGATACAATTATAATAACAAATAATATAAATCGATTTATATGATTATTTAATGTTTAATATTTTATAATATAAATACTTTTTTATTTTAACATTATGATAAAATGTGTTAGTTTCTGTAATAACTAGTTTATCAAATTATCATTTATACGATCTTAAAGTTTAATAATATAAAATAACAAAATATTTAATATTTAATATTACAAATATTGTATGTAATGAATAATATGCTGTGAAAGCATAACGGAAGTTGACTTTGAGATAGATATTTAATATTATCTATATATCGTTTAATTAATTTATATAAAAATGCAGGTTTTATAGTTTATATTTATTGTATAAATGCAGTAAACAATTTATTATAGATTTTTACTCTAAAATACTGTATTTATAAAACATTGCATTACAGTTAGACTCAGTAATATTCAATAACACTAATTAGTGGTTATCAAAAAACCAACTTTTATGTGGAAAATACACTTTGGTTTAACCCATAACCTACCCGTGCACTTAATATTTGATACGTAAAAACTGATAAATAATTATTCAAAAATACATTAAAAATTAGGTTAAACTTAATATTTTTTCTCAATATATTTCTGACTGACTAATATTTAAATGTATTAAATTCAAACATTAACATAAATGTATTATTGTGTAAAATATGTAGTAAAATAAATTCTAATATAATATCAATTTTGTTTATATTGTACTACTATTATAAAACAAATACTATTGATATATATATATTATAGTTTGAATTATATTTTATTTTCTAAAAACAATACAAATACACATTTTTTCAATGTTTACGTATAGTTCAACAGCAAAAAAAGTTTATCGAAAATTCATTTGGGAATCCAATCCAAAACTTTCACTCACTCTTAAAGTTTGTATATTTAAACTGTTTTATGTGTTTTGGCGATCGATAGACGATAGACTTATACATAGAGTATATATAAGTAAAATTTTTATTTGACTTTATTTTTACTGAACAGTTGAAATATATTTCTTATTTTATTTTTTTATAGAAGCGAGAAAACAAATATTTTATTTTATATACTATTCAAATAAATTATTCATTTGCTGAAAAAATAGTAAAATATAAATTCAATTCACTATATATAATATAATGAATATTTAACATATATTTTAATGCATACAACTGTAGGGAAAATTCGTGTCAAATAAATAAAGTACTTTATAATTGCAATTTACTTTTTGCTCTCTCTCTCTCTCTCTCTCTCTCTCTCTCTCTCTCTCTCTCAATTTGTTTTATTCAATTTAGTTTTCAAAGGTTAAAACAATAATTCATAAAATAATATATTTTGAGCTTACTTTTTGTTTTATATAATATATTCTGATATTTATTTATTACTATAAATTGTTTAATTATAGACTCATATAAAATTATAATTATAAGCTATAAAAACTACTAATTTTTTTATTATTTGGCGTTTTACAAATATTATCAATTTTTATATTAGTTAGGTATTATAGTTTAATAAATGAAATAAATTTTTAATAACTAAAACTAAGGTATAGGAATTGTGAAATATTTTATTTTTGAAGTAACTTTAAATGTAGTTTTGTTAAAAATAATAATATTTTAATGTAAAAATCTAATTACAAAACATTGAATCGTTATTTATTATTCATTTTGAATAGTTGTATAATTAGATATTTATAGATTTTCTTTATCACTTAGTTATTCTTACTAATATTTTTTTTATTATAATAATTATAAATATGTATAATATTTTTTAGATAAATTGCCTAAAATTTAATTAATAAATTGTTATAATTAATGACGTAAAATTGTTACATATTAATTAATTTTTCTACAATTATTTTATTTATTTAATACAGATATTGATCTAATAATAATAATAACATTATTATTGTTATTATTATCATAAAATAGTCATTATTTGCAAAATGATAACAATCGCTAATGATTTTATATAATTAATGTTTTGTTTTGAGTTTCTTTTACAATAAAAATCATTATAAAGTTATTTATGATTCATGTATTCAATATTTTCAAAGTATATATACAGTAATCTACTATAATATATATTTCTCAATATTAGTGTATTTTTAATTTATTTTTAAATTATGAATATACAGAAATTATTTTATTGAATTAAATTATTTAGATTAATTAATAGTCATTCAAAATAATGAAACAATATAAGTAATATTAATATTATTATAAATTTATCAATAATTAAATACATTGTTTGTATTTATGATTTTTTTGTGACAAATGTATATTTCATTGATTTGTAACAGTCTTTTTCAGAAATGTCATTAATATTACATACAATCTCTTTGAAACAAAACWTAATTTTTTATTAATTTTTACAATATATTTAATTTTAATAAAACCAATGCACTAAATATCATAAATATTTCCATATCAAACTTTATATCAATGTAAACAGTAATTCAGTTTATACTGTTTATACTGTTTTTAGTGATATATTACAATCCATATGAACCCTATTTTTATCACTCATCTATTTACAAATGATTTATTTTCTATGTTGTATATGATATATATGATAGTATTTTTTATGATTGTTTTTTATTTACAAAAAAATGTATTATTTTATGTTATGTCAATAGATATATGAAATTTAATTTTTATGAACCAAACTATTCGCTTGATTTAAGATAAATACTTTTTTGATTTTACAGATGACTTGTCGAGAGACCAAAGACTTTTGTGACTAATCTCTTGATAAAAGAGATCTACACTTCACTGCAATTGGTTTTTGTAATCAATCATTGATTTTTTAAATGACAAAAACAAATACTTTTTATTTCAAAAAATATTTTTATCTATTGTATACTAAAAACATAAATATAAATAATATTGGATTCAATGTTAATATGTCAATAATGTCAAAATAACCCAAAATTGACATTACCTAGAGCATATTTTTAATAAAACCATATTTTTTGCAATAAAAACTTTTAAATTAAAAACTCATTTATTCTGTTTGCTATAAATTGATATTTCGTAACAAAAGAAATGTTTGTTTTTTTGTAAATAAAAAAATTATAATTATTTTATAAATAATGTTATGTAAAGTAAATTTAATTATTTAATTTTTTCATATATTTTAGTCAATGTGCTAGGATAAAAAACATATTATTATTATTAATGACTATATTTTAGTTTCATTCAGAATAAATTGAATAAATAAAATAAAAATAATTGCAAAATCTAGCAATTTTAAATAAATTACATATTTTATAGTATTATAATTATTGTTAATTTATGAATAGATAATAATTATAGAGAAAATGTTATAACAAAAGTTGATTTCAATAAATTGTGTTGACTTAGAGTGAGATTAACTCTATTAACAGAATCTCCCCAAACATCCCTCAAAAGTGTGTCCTCTTTGTCGATCACTTTATGATCAAATGCAACACTAAATAAATTGGTGTCAAATGTCATAAAAAGACTGTCAGTGTCTTTACCGGTAAACTTCAATATAGATTCAATCTGTTTAGGTTTTGGATGACTTATAAAATGTAAAATCAATGGTTTTATCCATTTTTTTAGTTCGTATTCATCTTTTATAATAATCTTATTTATTTTTCTGTTAAATTCAATACTTCTCACATATGTTTTGACGTAAGCTTCAGTAGGATAAGCACCTGCAATGTCAGCACTAAATTTAATTATATCATCAGTGGCTGAATAGCTGACATTTGATGCAACGTATTTGGTTCCATCCTTTTGTAAAACACCATTAATGGTGGGACAGTTGTGCCATTGACTTTGCATTAACCATATTTTGTACCTATCCTTAGCAAATGTCTCATTTGTATAAACACCGACTCCAACATCAATAATAAAAGGCTTTCCATTGAAATATATGATGAAATTTCCGATATCATTGTGATTATGACTCTCATGATTAGTACCGGCTTTTCCCGCAAGAAACAGGCCATCACTCGTACCTAATAGTAATTGTAATAATTTTCAAACTTATTTTTTAAATAATCAAAATAAATATTTAAAAAATAATAATATAATACCAGTTTTGGTACGACTGGCAAACACTTGAAGATCTTTAAAATGAACATCACATGGAAATGGAGAACTTGGTTTGATTGTCTTGATCTCCGAATATGTTAACAAAGTTGATATAAAAACCGATAGACTGCCTAAAAAGTCAGACACAATATTAATAGATTTGTAATTGTCTTGTTTGGCCACATATGACGAGAACTCTTTCATAACGGTGTCGTTAAAAAGTTTTCCGTATTTAAAGACAGCTGAAGCCTCGGGAGTGAGTATTGCGTGCGCGTCGGCAAAGTTGATGTACTTGTCTTCAGAAATATGTACTTTAAATATAAAAGAACCCATCGATTGAATCAATTGATTGTTTTTCCAATTAATCTTTCCATTGGATACAGTAGTTAATAACTCTAAGTAATCAATAAGTCTTCCCGCAGCCCAACCCCAATAGGTCGGCCCTTCATCACAACCGCCATCATTGGGATATTGATTAATAAATATATCAATACTGGCTATACTTCTATTGACAATCTGATTGCGAGACTTTTGATCGTCAATACCTAACAGAGCTGTTTTCAAAATGTTTGAATTATCCCATGAATTATGATTATTAACTCTCTGTCCTTTAAATCCCATCCAAAAGAACTCGTCGTTATGAAGATATGGATAAGTTATGCGACGATTTAGTTCATAATCAATACGTTTGATAAACATTTTATTGACTTTTTCTAACGACTCTCTTAACAATAATTTAATTATCGATACCGTGGCCGCCATTTCACCCACTCTTAAATCTATTATATTTTCTTCAGGATCTGGAAGGCCGGGACCTATTATGCAAGCAATTGTATTGTATTATTAAAAATCAAAATCAAAGATAAATTTACATATTTATGAAATCAATGTATGAATAAATAAATAAGTTATAAATTAGTATTGTATATAAAAATAATTGAAAAGCACTTCATTTATAATTTATAAGCAAAATCTTGATTAAGATTTTAATCAAAAAATTATCTATTAATACAATTGAGTGAAATAAGAGGACAGTCCTACCGGCTTTCTGTATGTTCATATGACCCGGTGTTTCCCAACTGCTCTCTTCCAATATAAGCCACAATCCGTTACATATTTGGCTCATATAAGTGCCATTTCTGGTCAATAACTCTCCGATAACCAGATTAACCAAATGAACTCTTCTTTCAGTATCAGTTGTCTCAAAGTTAACCCGATTTCCGGTTGTCATAAATTCAAGATATTGTGAAACCTTGTCATACATATGGAATGAAATAAGATTAAAGAAAATATTTCACCAATAAATTTGTTATATAAATATATAATATATTAATATTATATTAATACCAATTTGGAGATCCACTGCTGTTTGTTTGATTTGTCTGCCTTTCCTATCAAATATACTTTTATATCGTCAGGCAATTCATCGAGACTTTTCAATATCGACTTCTTATAGTTTTCTCGAAATATATTAATGTCATCAAAAGCGTCAAAACCACCGGCGCTTTTGAATTTGTCAAATAYATAATTACGGTTTTCATCACATCTATAGGAGACTATAATTGAAAGTAAAAATATTGATAAAATTAGAATAAATTTCAACATCTTTTATATTTCTATTTTTTTTAATTTCTAAAGCAATAAATTAAATAAACTTATTTATATTTAAGTTTATATACTGTAAATTTTATATATAAATTTTAATACTGTAGTTGTGATTAACAATTTTGTTGACAATTATACCTTACGGTATTATGCTTACAAAATTGATATGATATTATCAATTAATCTTTACATTTATAATATTTTATTTATTTATATCAATATTATTATTATTTAATTTAATACTCAAGCCATGAATCTCATAGTTTAATACTTCAAATGAACAGTATTACAGTATACTTATGATATTTAAAATAAAAAAAAGTTTATTATTTGAAGGTTATTATTAGTAAACTAAACTGTATTATAATTTATATCATAATACCACATAAACCTAATATTTTTGCACTGATGATCATTAGTAATATATTTTGTTTAAGTAAAACTAAAGTAAACTAATTAATAATTAGAATAAACTTGATTAGAATTAATTAGTTAATTTGCGATGGGTTTAAAATTACAAAAATTATTGATTTATATAATTTTCTTTTCAAATAAATAATTTTAACATAATTTTTCTAATTTTATTTTTAATTAAAATTAATTTACTATTTAAATAAAATGCTAAATAAATTTTCATTATTTTTGTACTTATTTTTTGTATTAAATAAATTAATTTTTAAGTAATAATAAAATTCTATAYACAAGTTTTATTGCAATATGTGTTATAAAAATAAATTGCTCTAAATTTATCAATTTTTATAGTTATGTAAAACACATTTTCGGTAAAACATATTTTTAATTTATTAAAAATTTTAATTTACTAACAATGATCAATAAACAAATCATTAATTTTATTTTAATTAGTCTATTATTGATGTTTTTAAAGTTTGTTGAATCAGAGGTTATCACTGATGACATCCAATTTGATGATTCAACAGAATTGAGTAAAGAAGACGAAGAAATTGAGGTCAACTATTCTGATGATGGTATGGATACTATTTTGGCTTAAATCTATATTATAGACAGCCAGCAGTTTATGTTAGTTTTATTACTTAATTATTAATTAGTTAGGGTGAGTGTGAGGTTAGGAAGTGGTTGGGTGGGTGGGGGTGGGTTTGGAGCAAATAATTTTCTACTGGCTGTCTATAATATAGATTTATTCCACTATTTTTATTATTTATTATTATTATCTTAAAACTTAATATAATTAGACTCTGAAGGGCTAATATTTAAAGGCGATGACAACACTAAAAGGAGTATGTATTTGATGTAAAATAAATAAATTATTAAATTTAATAATTAATCTAAAATTGGAGTTAAAATTAAAAATATAGCAACAAATGTCATAATAAGAGAATACTATTCCGGTTGTGTTAATATCAACAGTGATGTCGACAAACTAACCACCAATTTGTCGGTCATAAGCAATGAAAGTTGTCTTACAGTCTATAGATTTGCCGCATTTGAGATCGTTTACGACATAGTCTTTAAAAACGGATCCATTGGTCAGACAACTGTTGATTTGAATTTACAAGACAGTGAAAGAACCATAGGTTTACTCATCAAACTTAATATATGACTATATTTTTAAATATAATATATTATTTATCTATAGACACAATTACAGTGACATTAACAGGCATAGTAAAGGACGGGTACCTAAAGGGCGCTCATTTTCAAAGCATTATAATATATCCTGTTATTAATGACAGTAATTGTTTAGCAGAACCAGGAATTACAGAATTGCAATCAAACTCTGCATCCGTGGCATTCATATTACTGGTCAAACCATCAGACGATTCCAATGATTTGATATCAGGTCGGACTCCCAAACTTCCCGAAGCGTTTGACTGTTTTGGCAACGCTTCTATCAATTATAAGCCGGGACTCATTAATATAAATCAATATTTTTTTTAAATACTACTATAATTATGCAATCAATTTTAACTAAAAACTCAATATTTTATTTATGATTTAATTTATTAGAATATTATTAGAATATTAATAAATAAAATAGATATAAAAATAAATACATCAATTGTTTTAAACTTAACAAATATAGAGATTAAATCTCAACAATAATTTATATATTAAGGATAGTGTCAGTTGATATACCACTACTGAGCAATGGGCTATCATTGTACTCTGCATTAGCATCGGCCAGTGCGCCGATAATGTCCAGTAATAATTGGCGACTGAGGTCACGTATTAGTGGCAATCGGGCCACTTTGGGGAACGACTGTACTATAAGATTGAGGGCGTGTTTCTTCATTTCATTTGCTTTGATTTTATCGGACGCCTCCAGTATTTGAATGACATTATCTGCCGTAACATTAATTTCAAGATTTTGCTTACAAAATGTCTGCAAACGATTGTTTGTAAATCCATAGAAGTTGGGAGCAGTAAATAAATATAGACTATCCTCTGGAGGCATATTGACTTCACCATAATATATATAACGCAATAATGTCTCAAATGATTGAACCGATGGCACCAATTCACCGATAGTGACGGTCACCATATTGTTCTGTGGTGGCAATGACCGAAACATGGCCTCAAAATAAGCTGAACGAGCAGCTAATACACTCTTATGAGTACTAATTCCGTGAGATCCTACCATAAGAGTAATGTCGCAAAACTCTTTACCAGAAGACGTAAGAAACAGTTCCATATCCTGTTCAAGAGTTGTGCCAAATGTTGCCGGTTTCCCATTAGTCTTATCGCGACTAAGACTAGACGTATTTGGATTACAATGCTTTGAGTCTAAATTAGATCCAAATGTACGAACGTTTGGCATTTGTTTTCGTCTAATAATCTCAACCATTAAAGGCTGAGATAATGTCTCAAATTCTTTGCTCATAACAATGTGTGAATAGTTTTGCTCTTTCACTATAAATTTCATACAAAACTCCTATCAAATATAAATCAAAACATTATTTCTATTAATTTAAAGAATCAAATAATTTGCAAAATTAAATATTACTTTAATAAAATCCAATTTCAATTGAGTGGCATTTTGAATGGCAACCAATACATTGGAGTGATTGATTGCGGCGTTCAGATACAGTACACACAAGTGCTCTAATCGTTTCATTTGAAATCGTACGGCAAGAGTATAGACATCCATCATCAGTAGGACTATCTTATTACTTAATGGATCCTTTGATTTCTTGTTTGGATCAATTCTATCCGTATAGATATAGTTAAGCACCAGTTCCAGTGCATCCGGATTCACATTCTTCAACATTATCTGCAGACGTGGCTTATCATCGAAACTATTTTGTCGATCCATTGATGGCAAACCAGAATCTAGTCTTAAGTCTTGTGCGGCTCTTATTTTATTTCTCAAGTAATGAGATCGCGCGGCACAGAAAGCTATGTGTGCCGGGATTGTCGTCACTTGTGTACTATCATTGTTGCTGACAATAAACTCCAAGTCATAAAAGTTTACCTCTTCTTTTGTATGTTTCTTCTCCAGAAGTCGTCCAAAATCGTCATGAAGAGTACATTTTGGATAACATGAAAATTGAAATCGAAATAATTCACTGCTTCGGGTGTTATTGTCAATTGTTCCGCCAAACACATACATAGCGTCACTGATAACAGTGACCGCATGAAACAAACGACTAGATGGCACTTCACTATCAGATGATGGCTGAACCACTGACCAGGTTTTGGTGTCCAAATCAAAACTATATAAAATAATATTCAATAAAATTTAAATAGAATTAAAACTAACAAAAAATAATTACCGGTATATGATTAATAGCGATAACCTACCTGTGCAAATCACTGGGAAGGGTTGAATCAACTGCACCTCCAAACACATATAAGTGTCGATCAAAAGCAACCATTGTATGGCCATAACGTCGAGATGGCGGCGGAGGTGCCCTCTCAAGATGTGTTCAGTTGTGGCAATTCTGGTCCATCTGTTTGTGAAATTTTTAATAAGTTTTATGAATTAAAAGAATTTAAAGATTAAATGACATTACGTTTTGGTTTTGAAATGAAATTGAAACAAATCGTTTGTCATTTTAGCTCCCGATTGACCGCTAAACACAAACATACAATCGCGGGCAACGGCTACAGGAAAATTACAACAAGTGGGCGGACAGTCACCGATTTGCTGTACTTCTTCCCAAACTCGATGATCACCGGTCAATGGTATTGTCCACATGTCATTAAGCCGAGCATTGCCATCATAACCAGCAAAAATCCATAGCTTTTGGTCATAAACAGCGCATCCATGTGCTGATCGGGGGACAGGCATTAACTTTGTGTCAAACTTCCACTCTGTCCAGTGGCCAGAAGTGAATTTGTATTCATATAAATCGTTGCGATTTGTTAAGTTTGAGTTGGAGTGTATATCTCCCGTATAACCTATTGGTGACAATTAAATYAAACATTGATTACATATATTAATGCCAATAACGACAAATGCTTACCGCCGAAGACAAACATCGAATTTTCGTAAACAACAGCCGAATGATGATAACGACTGGTCGGCGGAATTCCTAACGTGAAGGCCCGACACCAAGAGTTGTCGATGACATCAAATCGCAACAAATCATTCAACATATGCTTTCCGTTGTCGCCGCCGAAGACATAAATCGCCGACTTATAGCTGACAATCGTATGTTTGGACCGACGGCTGCCCACAAATTCATCGCATTCACAACATCGTCGCCATCGGTGGACAGTTTCCATTGGCCCGAAGTCCAGACTCAAGTATTCAGAACCGCCGGTACTTTGTTGGCCACCACTGCGGACATTGGCATCCATTGAGTACAACACTAATCACATCGACTGACAATTCAATCAATATTTACTGTTAACTCAACTCTTCATTTAAAGACCACTCAAATGTAATAACAATTACAAACTTTTATATATATAATGCAAACATTATATTCAATACAATAGTATTATTCTAAAAGTCCCAAAACACACAACAAGTATTGACATGACTTTATAAATAACATGTGTTTTAGTCTTAAAAATGTTTTGAAATAAATATTAAACTGTTTTTTAACAAACATTTGATTTTTAAATATTTATTAGTAATTAGTGACCAAATTGTCTGTTAATTAATAGTTATTTATAACTATAATAATGAGTCGTTTAGTGTCGGCTTTCAAGACATTTGGTCAGCGCTTGTCCTCTATATCACTGCCTCCTCTTCCTGAGAAACTTCGCGGCGGATCTATTGAGAGAGGAATGGAGTACTTGAAGAATGTGGTCAATGATTACAAACAAGTAATGATTGATACGAAAGACGAGTGTCGACACCGACCTCTTAAGGCATCCGTTTATGTCTCATTGATGTCGGCTTTTGGCTACTGTATGGCCACAAATCCTAATGAAAAAGATTTGACACAACAATTGGTTGAGTGTCACAATCTATTGTCAGCGGTTCCCAAATCCATAACAAACACAAATTCCTGTGATTTTGTTTTATATTTGAATCAATTAGTGAACGAAAAACTCTTGATTCACCAAAGTTTTGGATTTTTTTCAGTCCTATATCTAAGTGATTATCCCGAAGATTGTTGTCTTTATGAAAATCAATGTCCGTATTTGCGATCAACTATAAAATCATATATATTTGACCGCATTGTTGATATCGGTTTGATTGGGAAATACCGGCTTTTGGACACCAAAATGATTGACTATGACATCAATCCTCTTGAGTGGCAAACTTCATGACATTAATAGACTACACTATAGTTATAATATGTACCGATAAGTGGTATTTAGTTTTGATTAAATCATATACAAGTGTTTAATGCAAACTATTAAATATATAATTTATTTGTTAATAAAATTATCATAAATTTATTTGTTGGTAAAGTTTTTTTTTACAAAATTGATTATTAAATTACTAATAAATACTCCAATTTATTACAATATCTATTTTTTTTAGCTAAACAGTTGTAAATTTTTCATAACTAAATTTATTTGATTTTAATAAACTATAAATAATAATAAACTCACATTAACTCAACCGACACCTGCTATTAATCAAAAAGGATAGTCAGCTTTTTAGATATTTTATTTGTAATTTTGCAAAAAAAAACAATTTATTTAGAAAATTGATTTATAATATAAATTTTATATTATACAACAATTTTATTGATATTTATATTAAGTATATCGATATAATTTATAAACAGATAGTTGATGTCTACTTTTATACCCGTCATAAGGTAAACATAATTTTTATTTAATTGTGGTATAAGTTTGATCAAAATCATTGACCATAAATTGATCTATTCTAAGGTCATTTTGAACTCAATTATTATTTATAAATTTAAATATTAATTTTCATTAAAAAAGGATTGTCTTATAAAACTTATTTATTTATTTATTTTCATTAAAAACACATTTACTGTAATTTAGCGCAGAAACACATGTATAGAATATTCATAATAATTTTTAGGAAAAATTTTTTGTTATGTAAAACAACTATATTTATTATCTGTGCATATTTTAAGTGCAATTATTTACAAATATAATTAATTAAATAATCATAAACAGTTATGATATGAATATGAATATTATAAGACAAATAATAAATTAATATAAAAATAAAACAATTTAAATATTACAGCAAAACAATTTCAAATAAGTTAAAGTCAAATAAGTTTATAAAAATATATATATATTATTTAAATTTTATTATATTTGATTTTTAATGTTGATGATATTTAATTTGACATAATTATATAATGAAATTAAATGTTAAATATATACAATTAAGGTATACTAAGAGTTAATATTCTACAATATTATAATTTATTACTTATAATTAAATTACGTAATATAAGTAATCAATGTAGACTACCTGTACACTTTTGATCTTAAATTTATTAATAGTAATACTTTTATCTATAGTGTAAGACTTTTCTGTGATACAATAGTATAATAGTAGTACTTTTAATCAGTATTTTTTATTTTTTTCATATTATTAATGATTAAGTGCACAAATAGTAAGTTTATGATAGAGTAAATAAAATGCTAAAACTAATTAGTTATTAAAGATGTTTTTGACGTAATAATGTTTTTTTTGCTATAAAATTGTCTGTCGAATGGATTCATTTATTAAGTTTAAAATTTTGTTGCAATTATTTTTAATTTCATAAAACAAATAACAAATAATTTGTTAAAAATGACTAAAAAGTTGACCATTTTGTTTGAGACATTGGACGGCGTCGGACATGTAAACGCCTGCATTGGTTTGGCTCAAGTGCTTCAAAAGCGCGGACACAGAATAGTGTTTGTCATCGAAAAGACATATAAAGGAAAGTTAACTGAATTTGGATTTGAAGAAGAAATTATTGATGACAATGAAGTAGATGTAACTCAGACACAGCCAACTAAAAGACCCGGAGAAGATGCGGCACAAAAAATGCTTAAATCAGGAATATTTTCGGGGAAGTCATCGGTAGAAAAGCTTAAGATGTTTCAGAAGAGCCCATTGTTTGGAATGATGATTGAAAAGGCCAGAAAAGATAACTCCAAGTTTGCTGGAGTTGTGGCTAAACTTAATCCCGATGTCATAATCATTGATGACTTTATTGGTCGACCAGCACTCATACATTCTGGTAAACCATGGGTTTCTGTTTTTAGTGGCAGTCCATTGTTTTCTATTGATGACGAAAGAACACCACCACTTGGCTCAGGTATCTAATTGTTTATATTTTATATAACTTATATAAGTTAATATAAATATGAAATAAATAAATAAATTATCCTAAAATAGGTTTCCCTACTTATGGCGATAAAAGCGGTTGGAAAGAGTTCAGAGAAATTAGAAAAGAATCGTTTGGAGGAAGTGTTGTAACAAAATATAATGAATGGCTTCAAGAATTAGGTCTTCCAATTCATAACTCCGATAATTTTTTGCCGATATCACCATTTCTTAAC
Organism: Oppia nitens; assembly: GCF_028296485.1. NCBI lineage: Eukaryota > Metazoa > Arthropoda > Arachnida > Sarcoptiformes > Oppiidae > Oppia > Oppia nitens. The sequence continues at coordinate 5,670,730 of NW_026533243.1, forward strand.
ATCTATGGCTATCCCGAAGAACTCGATTATTTAGACGTCAGACCACTTCCCGACAACTTTTATCGAATCGATGCGTTTAGAAGAAAAGACCCGAAAGAATTCAAAATTCCCGACAAATTGGAAAATAGAGACAAAACTAAAAGCAAATTAATATATTTATCGATGGGTTCAATGGGTTCAGTGGACGTCAATCTAATGAAAAGATTTGTTGAAATACTTTCAAAATCCCAACACAAATATATTGTATCGAAAGGACTTATGGCAGATAAATACGATTTGGCAGATAATATGTGGGGCGAGGCATCAGTTCCGCAGACAAATGTGTTGCCATTAGTAGATCTGGTTATAACTCACGGCGGGAACAACTCTGTAACCGAAACCTTCAGTTACGGAAAACCTATGATTGTTATGCCTTTAATGGGCGATCAATACGATAACGCACAGAGGATTCATGAAAAAGGGTTTGGTATTAGATTAGAACCCTATATGTGCTCTGAATTGGATTTATTGGATTCAATTGAAAAACTCTTAAATGACAAACAATTAGACGAAAGACTATCGATTGCATCCAAACGTATGCTTAACTCCGATAGCATTAGTAARGCCTGTGAACGCATTGAAAGTCTCGTCAAATAAATTATTACTTAACATTTAATAACTTACAAACAGTTAATATGTATAAAAATTTTATAATTTATTATTAAAATTGTTATTAATATATTTTTAATTTATCAATTGTAATACTGGAAAAAGAGTAATAATTTTATAATAAACTTTTTATTATTTATTTCAAGATTCAACATTATTTAGTAATTGTAACATAAGTTTACTACAATATTACAATAATTAATACATACTATACTGTAATATTAAAATATACTAGGGACATTCAAAAAGTTGAAAAATTATTTTATTAAATATTACTGAATAAATTAGAGATTATTAAATACAAAAAATATGATTTTTTCTGTCAATTTATTTAAGCAATTTCTAAATTACATTACTTGTATTCATAATCATAATCTGGAATTATATTAAATATTTGTAACATATAATTWATTTACTGATAAATATTGATAGTTTATTATAAACTATAAAACATAATTTTGCAAAATATGAAATATGCTTATCAATTGTATTCTGTAAATATGATATTATACAGTGTATAATACAGTTAACAAAATATGATTCAATAAATGGATTTCTACTGCAACTACAGTAGTTATATCCATGTAATAAAATGTGTATCAATAGTTAACACGTGCAACAATACCCTCTCTCTCTCTCTCTCTCTCTCTCTCTCTCTCTCTCTCTCTCTCTCTCTCTCTCTCTCTATATAATATACAGTGTATTATAAAAAGTATATGTAATGGATATTTGAAAATTAGAGGTTATTTTTAATATGAATGAGTCAAATGCTATTCAAAGAGATTATTCAATATTCAAATAGCAATCAATATTCATATTTCAGTTAAAATTAAGAGTTTATAATATATTTTATATGATTTATAAGTTTAAAGATTATTGAAGTTTAATAATTCAATATTCAGTTATAATTAGTACTCAATATTCAGAGAATCAACTATTCATATAATATAAGTTTAATATCGAGTAATTCAATGAAAAAGTTATGATAATTAGTATTATTTAAAATATTTTATATATTGAATCAGATTTCTAATATTTATTGTAAATTTCCTAATCTAATGATTAATGCAATTATGAATTTATGTCTATATAAGCACTTGATTATTAAAATGTAAATTCAGTCCTAGAGTTAGTCCTAAGAGAGAAGTCATAAAAGATAGTCTAAGAGAGTGAGGACTCAGAGAAGGCGGCCTAAGGAGGTCCGACCTAAAAGAAGAGAGAGAGAGAGAGAGAGAGAGAGAGAGAGAGAGAGAGAGAGAGAGAGAGAGGGACTCAGAGCCCAAATAGATAACATCAATATCTTTATATATATTATCATTTTGTATACTATTTAATTTAATTTATTATAAATAAAGTGGTTTATTGTTAACGAAATGTGATGTGATTTAGATATTGATTGTGAATAGAGTTAAGATATAGAACGCCTATCAAGTGATAGTGTGATTACGAGTAGTGCTACAGAAGAGATCGGAATCGTGAGGACGCGTGACATATATTGGAAGAGAGTATTCGACTGCGATATTGCGAGACCAGACATACTGTCTGAATTAGATCTAAGAGTACCTGAGCTTTGAGCTATAGTTCCTTGTCTATGGTCGGCGTAAAAATACCGTCCATTACAAGTGGTGGAGGCGCCGGGTAGATGTTAAAAGGCGCCTAAAAGAAAATCAACTGTCCATTACATATATTTTATTTATTTTTTATTTAATAAATTAAAATTATTAATAATCGCGCGACACATCAAAAGTAATTGTTTGCGTCACAGAAAATGGCACAAACATTGAATAAATTATATAGTAGTATAGATAAGCATTAGTTTTAAAGATGTTTTATTTTTTAAGCATTATTTAACTATAAATAAACTAAAATTGAGTAAATATTTTTTAAAAAAAGATTTACATTTGCTATTGTTTATAGAAATTAATAAAATTTATAATAAGCTAACTTTTTCAATAATAAATACGTTATTCGATAATATGAGATTAATTTATTGACATTTACAAAAAATAATTATTATCATTTGAAACTTTGTAATAGTATTGCATTATAATAAAAATAAAATGACGTTTATTTGTCCCTTGTATTAAAAAAGTAGATAACAATAAATTATCTATAATTAGTTATATTGCAACTATATTTATGTCAGGGTTGGAAAAATACAAAGTTTTGATTTTATATAATACAATGTATTTCATGTAAAGTGCAAAAAGAATGAGAATTAGTTAATTGTGTTTAAAATTAATATATATTTATTTAATAAATTAAATTTAAATAATATTTCAAATTAAATTAGTAATATATTGTATATACGGTATATAATGACAAAATAACCAATAATTAGTTATTAATTTTTGTCCAATTGTCTGCAATTGTCTGCAATTGTCTGCAATACACTTTTCTAATCTGGAATTCATATATCCCCGATTAAACACACATATGCTTTGTGTGTATTAAATACTCGATTAGAAAAGTTTGTGACACTAGGCTTTTGACACTAAGTGGTGCTAAATTTTGTTTGTATACAAAATTGATCATGTATTATACATTATATTACTGTATTATACATTATATTACTGTATTATACAAACATTTTGTCTCTGCCAACACTGATTAATATATACAGTACAGTACTTTGTACTCAAATTTTTTGTTAACTTAATTAATGATAAGAGATATTTCTGACGTAAATTTATTTTGTATTATAAAAGTTGTGTAAACTTTAAATATTGTTATTATATTTTTATTTCATTTGAATGTTTAAATTGAAACACATTTTTCAAAAATTATTTATAAAATGTCGAAAAAGTTAAATATCTTAGTGTCTGTAATGGATGGCGTCGGACACGTGAACGCCTGCATTGGTTTGTCTCAAGCGCTTCAAAAACGCGGACATAAAATAACTTTTGTCATCGAAAAGGCATATAAAGGAAAGTTAGCTGAGTTTGGATTTGAAGAAGAAATTATTGATCGCAATGAAGAATCATCTGATGAAACAAAGCCGAAAACAGACAAAAGACCCGGAGAAGAGGCGGCCACACGTTTAGCACAATCCGGACTATTCTCCACAATGTCTTCTCTGGAAAAACTGAAAAAGATGTCAAAAATGCCAATCTTTGAAAATGGTGTTCAAAGAGCTAAAAAAGACAATTCAAAGTTTACTGAAATAGTAGTCAAACTTAATCCCGATGTCATTATAATTGATGACTTTGTTGGTCGTCCAGCACTTATATATTCTGGTAAACCATGGATTTCAATATTTAGTGGAAATCCATTGTTTGCCATTGAAGATGACAAAACACCACCATTTAGTTCCGGTAAATATTTTTAGATAAAATTTTAATTATAGTTTATAAAAATTCAAATTAACAGGTTATCCATCAAACGGTGATAAAAGTGGTTGGAATGAGTTTAAAGAATTGAGAGCTCAAGTATTTGCAGGACAGGCACTCAAACTATATAATGATTGGCTTCAAGAGTTAGGTTTTGATGTCTCTCAATCAAAAATGGTTGTTCCCATCTCACCCTATCTCAACATATATGGTTATCCTGAAGAACTCGATTATACAGATATCAGACCACTTCCCAACAACTTTTGTCCAATCGATGCGTTTATGAGGAATGATCCGAAAGAATTCAAAATTCCCGATAAATTTGAAAATAGAGACAAAATTAAAAGTAAATTAATATATTTATCGATGGGTTCAATGGGTTCAGTGGACGTCAATCTAATGAAAAGATTTGTTGAAATACTGTCAAAAACTCAACACAAGTATATCGTATCGAAAGGACTTTTAGCGCATACATACGATTTGGCAGACAATATGTGGGGCGAGGCATCAGTTCCGCAGACAAATGTATTGCCATTAGTAGATCTGGTTATAACTCACGGCGGGAACAACTCTGTAACCGAAACCTTYAGTTACGGCAAACCTATGATTGTTATGCCTATATTTGGTGATCAGTACGATAACGCTCAAAGAGTTCATGAGAAAGGGTATGGCATACGACTCGATACTTATTCATTTTCAGACAAAGAATTATTGGATTCAATTGAAAAACTCTTAAATGACAAACAATTAGACGAAAGACTATCGATTGCATCCAAACGTATGCTTAACTCCGATAGCATTAGTAAGGCCTGTGAACGCATTGAAAGTCTCGTCAAATAACATATTATTTATATATTGAGTTTATAAAAATATTTTATATAATAAGATAATAAATTAATTTTGTGATTTTTATAATTTTTTAGTAATGTAAACTACTATTCGTATAGTAGACAAATTTTAAGTATTTTTTACAAATTACAAAATTATTTTTATAAATWTAATGTCCATAATTTATAAATAGGCAAAAAAAGACAAGTCTAGTCAAGTCTTGTTAATTAATTTGTGTTAATATAATGGTTTTTAATTGTTTTTTCTGTAATAATTAATTACCGGTAAATATTTTATTAAAATTTATATAATTATACAAAAATAATTACAGACGAAATTTTTTATAACAAGTTTATTTTTTAGTTTTTAATTTTATGTTATTTATAAGCTATTGCTAGTATTGTTATGTTTATACAATAGTATTACAGAATATACTATACTTTATATATAATAAGAAACTTAAACTTGTAATATAATTGATACTAATTTACTTTATTATATTATAATAAAAAACATTTTATTAAAATTAATTATTAAATAATTTTATTTGTTTATTTTTATTAAATTATAAATCATAATGTGTAAATTGTAATTCATAAATTAATTTTAAAAATAATAAATAAATTGATTTAATTTAAGTTTAAATATTATAAAATAACAAGTTTGAAACCATTTTTCTATTTGTTTGATTAATTGTTACTTATAATTAACCCGTTATTAACTTTTAAAAATATTACAAAAAATGTTATGTTTCTAATAAAAATTTACTTTAATAAATTAGCGAACAGTATTTTTTTAAAAATACGTTAATGTTATTTAAAAAATCTACAGTATGTGTAATATTATAGTTTAAAACTAAATTAGATTTATTAGTCTATTATTCATAGTTTAGACACAATTAATTATTGAATAATTATGCGCTAAAAAAATTTTGCATCTAATGTGTCTTAAATATTTAATAAAACAGTTGCAATTTTTAAAAATATTTTAATGTATTTTAATATTATCATAAACTAATTTAATAAATAAGTGCATTAAGTTTATTTAAATTAAAATATATAATTTATGTATCAATTATTTATTATTACAAAAATATTAAATAAAAAAATTAATATTTGATTTTAAGTGATAGTTAGTCCTTGATTTTATTTTATATTATTATTGCATATAAGAAATAATATGACTACAATTTGTCACTAATGTACTAAAATAATGATAATACAGTATTAAATAACAGTATATATAATAATTAATAATATTAATAAAAATAATCAATTTTTGTCTCCAATGTTTTTTATCTCAAAAAGAGATTTTAGACACTTTTAGTARTAACTAAATTTTCATTTAGAAAAGTTATTGTTTTACTTTTTTTTACTTTTTATTTTATTATTTAAACGAATTATTGGATTCAATTGAAAAAWTTTTAAATGACAAACAATTAGACTATCGATTGCATTCAAACGTAACTTCGATAGCATTCATAAAATCTATGAACGCATTGAAAATCTCGTAAATAAATATTTTTGTTTTTTATATAAACAGTACTGTATATCGTTTAAAATATATACCAATAATTATATATCATATTAGGTCTYTTTTTCGGTATAAATCGTAACAATAAAAAGAATTCAATAAATTTAATTTTTATTTAATATTTAATACAGTATATTATAATGTTATTGTTTGTTATATATCCAAATTCATCAAAAACACATAAAGAGGTTTGTCTTATTAAATCAAATTAATTTTTAATGAATTATTGATTATTAATATATACTTTCATTTTACAGTAAAATCACTTAAGACTACACAAAAGTATTCACTTAATTGAGACAATAAATTTTACATATATCGATTGAAACAAGTATTCTTTGCGTTGCAAAAATAATGAAATTTTACTTTGTCTTTGTGAGATCTATGTAATGATTAAAATTTTATTTTTTTTGTAATTCAACAGTTACATTATTGAATTTTAACTATGTTATTAAACATTTAAAATAAAGTTATTAATAAAGTCGTTACATAGCTTAAAGTCACATGACATCATTTTCATATATGCTCAAAAATACCTATATCATTGATTAAATAATGCAATAATGGAGGCCAAAAATCTTAGTAAGGCTTCTTATGAAAAACTAAATGTAAGCATTAATTTGACGAATAAAAAATGATGGAAAGAAGTAGAGGTTAATGTAAAAGACAGAAAATAGTCAGAAAAACTACCTAATTTAAATACTAAAATTTTGAAGGATTTAGTGAAGTTATATCCAGACTTTTGATGATAAAAGATGAGAAAGATATTGGGTATTGATTTATGAACTATTATAAGACATTTGGACTCAATTCGCTGAAGATATGTGGCATTAATTTAAGTACTAAATAATTTCACTTCTTAACTATAGGCCACTTAAGTGAAAATAAACCAAAATTTTTTATACAATTGAATTATAATAAATTTATAGGATTTATTAAAACCATTGATGAATCATTATATTCACCATATATTGCTTTGTCAGATTACTATTTATTTGAATAAATAAAAGACTTCTTAGATAGTGAAAAAATTAAAAAACTGGAAGGAGTCAAAAAATCTTTTTCGGTTCAAAATCAGATGAAATGGTTTACCAAAAATAATCAAAATTTGACCAGTGATTAAAGAGATGTTATAGATTTAAATGACAATTTTACAATTTATTAAATTTCATTAACTTTTTCAATAAAATGAATTTAAACACTTTTATTTTACACGCAAAGAATACTTGTTTCGATTAATATATTAATTTAGCTATTTTTAACTACCACTTTAAGCTAGTATATATTTTTTACAATTATTTTATAAAAAAGATTTTTTTAAAATATAGTGCTAATATTTTTACATAATTGTTGTTTTGTTTATTTTTTAGATTTTTATATATTATAGTTTTATTATATATATATTTTATATAAATTTGTAAACTCATGTAAATTTAATATCTAAAGATTTAATACAATACACCGAATACTGTCTTCTAAATAAAAAAAATAATCAATTCATTATTTAAAATATATTAAAGTGTAAATCTTCCTTATTTTTATTAAAATACATTTACAGAAATATCATTAATTTTTATTAAATATTCAACTATTATGCCAATAATAAAAATGTGATTTTGATGTTTAATAAAAAATTATAAAAAATAAATTTAGTCTAAATTATATTGTTTCTTATATTTGCAATATCATGTAATTGTCCTAGATCAATTGTTTCAAAAGAAAGTCAATTTTCAGGTAATAAATTTATTATTTATTAAATATAAGATAATTTTCGTATTTTTTAAATATTAAAAAATTAYAATTATTTGCATATAGTTTAGCTCACAAATAATAATGTTTTGCACTAAAAAATTAATGCAAACCAAAAACCCCTTTTTAAATATAATTTTAAGGCACTATCATAATGAAAAATTTTACAATTAAAATATAATAATTTTTAAAAAATTAGATTAATTTACAAAAATGTTTGCATGTTTGCAATGTAATGCATTAATATTTCAACTAAAAAATTATAAAAAAATATTGATAAATACAAAATACAATTATCGTTAAAATATTTATCACATGATAATAAAAACAAAATATACATTTAATTTTTAACCATTTACCCAGTTCATAAATTACTACGGTAATATACCGTATGTAAGTATTTTTTCAATTGAAATAATTATTAAATTTTATATTAAGTTATATTCAACAAACTTAATCATATTGTTTACTTAAAATAACAATTGAATTTAAATGAATGTATTACTCAAAACACAATTATTATCAATAATTGATACTGTACAATTAATAATAATTACTCTTAAAATATACAAATTTAAGCAAAAAATTACCGTGCTAACATAATTTTGATAAATTAAAAAAAATCTTAAAATTGTATAATTAACTAAAACATAATTATGCAAATAAAACATCAACAAAAAAATGATTTACAGAATAAAAAGATTAATAAATATAGTTTATAGTAGAGTTAAAATCATTTTTTTTTAATTTTTAGTTTATAAAACTGGTTTGAAATGGAAGACTAGAGTCGACAGATTGACAAAATAATAAAATACTAAATTGAAAACTAAATTTATGTAACAAATTAATCTATAATTGATTTTTGCCCCATTGATGAACATTATATAACTCATCCTCGGAACTGGAGGGCACGTCTTTGTATTGCTTGACATCAATATATGGTTTATCATTAGAAGCTTTTTCCTCCAATTCTTCTTCGTCGTCATCGTCATCATCGAAGATGTGTAGACCATCGGTGCCTATCCTTTGGAAACCTTTCTTTTTATATTTTTGTTGCATTAAAATATTGTAGACACACAACGACACGACGAGCACCGTTAGCATAGCTGAACCGCATATAATAACAAACACTGATCGAGGAATGCCAGCAATTCTAGTGTCGCTCATCATATCGATGACAAACAAGTTGTCTCTATCGGTGCTTATGGTCACCATTTTAGTTGACGGCCAATAGCCGTCGGCATCAATATTGAGCACATATTTACCATCAAACAGTGGTATCCTATAATGACCATCGCTGTCAGTAGTATACACTTTGTGGGCTATATTTTCAATATGAATATTCGCGTGACTGATTCCCAGTCCGTTTTCATCGACCACTCGGCCATGAATGCCATCGTTTATATTGCCTAACAATTCAATCAATGGTTTCTTATGATTTCGCCATAAATCACTTAATTGAGATTCTGGAGGACTCGCACAGCAGCCAATATATATGTAAAGTTCATAAATGTTAGACACATTATATCCATAATCAAGTAGTGTCCCATTAGTCGGATGCCAAATAGATCCAGTGGTAAAACCATTTTTAATAAGACGATTTCTATTGTTATGACCGCACCGGGCGATTCCCAAATGCATATCCTTGTGTGCGTTGGCATAAACCATAGCCAAGTGTTCAAATGACTGTTTATCTAACTCGGAAAGTGGTCTCCGATTTTTATCTAAATACAGAAATAAAATAAATTAATCCAAAAATAAATAAATAACAAAATCAAAGCTCTTACCAAAATCTGTTGAACTGAATGGATAAGTAATAACATTACCACCAGTTCTTAAATTTAGTGAAATCAAAAAGTTTTCGCTTTTCGTCCAATTTTTGATAGCTTGCGTTTCGGGCGGCACTAAGACATCTGAATTATATATATTAAAAAAAATAAATTATAAGCTCAATATAAATATAACAAAGATAATAATATTTTTAAATACCCGTATAAAACGATTGATCCAAATCAATGTCCTTAGCATTGGTAAGACCTTTAGTACCGTCACAGCGAYCTATTTGTGCTAATTCTGCGCCGTCCGGGTTGGCCATCGGTAGTATATGAATGTTAGCCCTGTCAATCAATTGAGTTATATACGAATCCTTCTTATAATGGCTTAGAAGATATTCAATTAATTGAATAAGTATTTCAGTGGTGGCCCTCTCATTGCCGTTGAGACCCCCAATAAATCTAATGATTGCTGTTTCATCGCCTCTTATTTTATTTTTAATGCCAATCTTAAAAACCAATAATTTTCGTTTTTCAACGGATTGCCCAATGCTATCAAACAGTATTAAAAACATATTATTAAACTCTATATATCAGTCTAACATTACGGGTAATATTGTAGTTAATATTAATACCTATACACTGATGTGATATCTGGATATTGTTGGGTCAAATTGGCCATAACTGTAGCCATTGCATCATAATTATGATATCTCAATGATAAACCAATTGAATCAAGAATTACATTAACTTTTCTATTTTCTTTGGCAACAACCGTAATGTTTAACGTCTTGTTTTCATAAGCGGGAGCTGAGACTAAATTTATTAAAAAAATAATTAAAACATTTACTAAACATATTAGTAGGTAATTAATGTTAACATACTGTGCAATCTATAAACGCCTGGCTTTAAAACCAAATTAAAACGACCAGTTTTTGGATCAATTTCAATGACCTCATCAAAGCCATCCATATATACCGATAATCCTTTGGGGACACCATTTAAAGAGTCCAATATATAACCCGTTATACCTTTAATTTCAAATAAATTATTTTTTTAAAAACCTCAATATCTTTAAAACACTGTCTCTCATAATTACCAGTAATACTAGTTTCGAGAAAACTCATAATTGATTCTAAATTATATTTCCAAAGCATAGGTATGTTATATGGAAATGGATACGAACAGCAATCAATAGATGCCGATATCATTAAAGTTTTATATTCATTGAAAGCATAGTCTAATATTGATTGGCCTTTTGTGTGAATGTGTGACAACTTTTTATAAGTTTTCGTTTTATATGATGCATCACAAGTGGAACCGTTAGCTAATTCAGGATTATTATCAAAGTAAGCACTATATAGTCTTTTATAACCAACAGATGATAACGATTTGTCATCCAGTTCTTTGGGATTAACCATTAGAGGCAACTGAATCTTTAGATCAAATGACTCAATGCTTAATCCACTGACATATTTATAGATCATAAAGTTTTTCTTGAGTGCTTCGATTGGATCAAACTTATTGTTGTAATCTTCAGAAAATTTGTCTTCTAAATCAAGAACGGAGTCCATCGAGCGATTGCATTGTCCGGCCATTGATTGTGCAAAACCTTTATCATCAACTGAAGGCATTATATGAATATTAAGTGTTTGCAAGAGATGGACTACTCTTGGATCGCGACGTTTAAAGCCTTCGATGAGATGTCTCGCAAATCTTATCAATAATTCTCTACCAACCGGTTGGTCACCGCGTAAACCTCCGATTAAAGCAATATTTGGTTTAATATTAATGGATTCCGTAGTTTTAAAGTCAGAAATAATTATAAATTGAAGTGCTTTTTGTTTCGATGGCGACGTATTTGAAAATATTTTAACAATATCTGAATTATCGTTGGCCAGCGCTTCCAGTGTTTCGTGCAATTGTTTGTTATTCAAATATTTATCGGCCATCAAATTTGGTTCAATGTTGTAATCATACTTTTGTGACCAATCATCGTAACCGGATTCTATCGTAAAATTGATTTGTGTGGCCAAACCATTGGTCACACGAATCTTCTGAGTTTGTGAACCGAAACCCTTCTTGAAAGCATTGATCTGATAAAAACCCGGCAAAAGAAGTCTCCAATAGTCTCCATCAGTAGCTGATTGAACGTCATGTGCTATGCCTTCTACACGAATGGTTGCATTGGGTACTGGTTTTCCATCGGTGTCGACAACAAATCCTTTGACACCTTTATGAACCTCTTCCATGAATGTGACCAACGGTTTCTTGTTTTGATTCCAAAACATTTTAATATCCGATTCGTACGGATATTTACGACAACCCAATTCAAGTGTAATCTCAAAACAATTTGAGTGCAAGTAATTCCAGTCTTGCATTCCTCCGTACAGTGCATACCATTTGGCACCGTTGGTGATGCCATACGTAAAGTTCTCGTTCATAATACCGCAATCTTTTGGACACGACTTTCCCAAATGCATTGTCGCGTGATTCTAGTTATTAATAAACAACAATTAAATTATAAACAATAACCGGTAATTAAATTACTTAAATATTAGTAAATTATTATTAATTTACTTACCAAAGAATAAACTAATGCTAAATGTCTGAAGAGTACGTCATCAGGAGTTTTACTATATATGCCATCTCTTTGTTCAACATTTCCATCGTAGGGATAATTGGCAACCAAAGAGCCGCCATGAAGATTGGCTGATAAAACAAATGGTAACGATTGGATCCATTTCATGACAGCTAATGTCTCCTTTTCTTGAACTCTATTCTCTTTGAATGTCATATATTGATCCGGAAAATTGCGGTTAAGATCAACTCTATGAGCGTTTCCTCTGCCATATTCTGAACTACAGTCGCCCAACAATGACCGCTCGTATCCGTCGGGATTCATGGTTGGCATCAAATGAATTCTTGTCGTATTAACTAAATTAGTGATTTTATCGTCGGATCCATAGTTTTCGAGCAAATATTTGGCAAATAAAAGTACTAATTCGCGACCAATTACTTCATTCCCGTGCATATTAGCCACGTATTTAAATTCGGGTACACCTGGTCTGTGTACTCCAGGTTTGACACTAATCTCAAGAACATACAAATCTCTATCATCAATAGATTTGCCGATTGAGTAAAGTCTAGTCATTTGAGGATATTTAGCGTTCAGTTTTTGAAGATATTCTTTAAGTTCAGTATAATTATGGTGTTTGTAATCAGTTTTTGTTAGGAAATCATTTGTTTCGGTTAAGTTATGACCCGAAACAAAGCCATAATCCMTATGCTGGCCCTCTAAAGTAGGGACACTTGTAGTTGAACTTTGGTCTAATTTTCTATGATTATCGACACTAACTTCGGCTTCACTTTCGGGTGTATTTTCGCTCGGATATCGGATGCCACCGATTGGATTCAGTTTAAAATCTACAACAACGGCATTAGTTCCTGAGCTATCTTTAATGACGACATCTTTTTTGATCATTGGTTCATAACCGGTCGCACTGGCAGTTATAATATAGACACCGGGCATAGCCAGACGCCAATATTCCCCTCTATTAGTTGTGCTAACATTATGGTCAATACCGGCAATATTAATAACGGCTCCTTCAAGTGGTTTATCGGTCAAGGAATCTCTGATAATGCCTTTAACTCCCATTTGAGTCTAGAGATTGAAATATTTTTCAAATTAATTTTATTTAAATTTACGGTAAATTATAAAGAAAAAGATGAACTAATTATATATACCTTTTCAATATAAGTAAGAAGAGATTCTTTGTTATTAAGCCATTCGTTTGGCAGTTCCGACTCGTGAGGGTATTTACAACACGACAACTCAAGAGTAATCTCAAAACAGTTGCTGTGGACATAATTGAAGTCTTGCATTCCTCCTAAGCAAACAATGTTTTATTAGTCAAGTTATGATTAAAATCTAACTAAATTGTAGCCAATTTTTTTCTGGTGACATACCGGACACATCATACCATTCGGCGCCGTTTGTGATGCCATTAGTAAAGCTATCGTCCAAACAAACGCTTCCATTCTTCATAGTCTTGTGTTTCTGTGAATAAGTGATCGCCAAGTGTTCAAACAATGTATTATCAGGAGTCGGACTTTTGTGACCACTGATAGCGTGTGAGCGCGAATCGTCGTACGGATAACTGGCCACTACTGATCCGCCGTGAAGATTGGCAGACAATACAAAAGGATTGGACACAATCCATGTCATTGTGGCCAAAGTTTCCGGTTGTCGTTGGCCGACAGCTTCAGGTTTCATAAACTGATCGGGAAAATCACGATTAAGATCAACATTATTGGCATTTTGTCGACCTGACTGTCGGGTCGCACCGTAACAGTCGCCCTCTTTGGCCGACTCGAAGCCGTCGGGATTTACTGACGGCAAGAGATGCACTTCAGTTGTGTCTAAAATTTTCGTCACTCTCTTATCTGATCCATAGTTTTCGCACAAATATTTTGCCAAAACTAACATCAAGTGTCGACCGAGTGCTTCATTACCGTGAATATTGGCCACGTATTTGAACATCGGCTTCAAAAGTGGCCGAACTTGTGATACATTGTTTGTCACTTTGATTGTCATTAGATCTCTGTGTTGGACACTCTTCCCAATGGATGACAATTGCACTAAATTTGGATACTTTTGGTGCAATTCATTCATATAATCAATCAGTTGATTGTGTTTTAAATAGTGTTTGTCGACATCGTTAGTGACCGTCGATGTCGATGAATAACTGACCAAAAGATTTAAGACATATGTCGTGATAATTAAGGCAAACATTTTGTTATTGAATGACATTTTTTAACGATTTGTAAATCATATATAATATATAAGTCACACAACTTTTTTCATCGAAAATAATTTAGTATTTTTTAAAAATATAATATATATAAAAAATAAAATACAATTTGTTTTAATAAATTAAAAAATTAATTTTTTTAATAATATTTTAGTTGATAACAACAATTTGCATGATTTGCACGATTTTTTAATGAATTGCATAAATTTATATCATATTTGAATGTAAATATCATATCATAACCACAATATATTCATAACTTTATAAATAATTATTTTTAAAACTAATAATTGTTTATAATATTAATTAATACTGTAACCAAAAAAAATTTAGGCATTTAATTCAACAGTAAATAAATGAAACTTGGTAATTTTGTTTAAACACACATAATCAAATAATATAAATCTGACAAATAAATTGATTTAAAAAAATTAATACAATATGAGTGGGTGTGGGTGTGGGTTAGGGTATATATATATATATATATACAAACACAAATGGCTATGACATTGTCGATATGTCATTGATCCAGGTCATCCATATTTTTGTTTAATTGATATGTTGACCAAATTTTTGTGGTTATCTTAGTTTTTATATCGTTATTATTATTATTATTATTATTGTTATTATTATAGCACTCTTAGCCCAACTGGTTGTGTGTCAGTCAGTGATCACAACAACAGCAGTGAACACGACATCGCTTTCAATGTTTTGATTATAATAAGTAATACAACATTACATTACATTTACAGTATGTTTGTGTATGTAATAAAGTTATGAATGCAAACGTCAAAACACAATATACTGTATGAGTGAAACTTATTTAAGTGAAAAAAGTAATTTTTATTTAGCACTAAAATTCATTAATACATTAATATTATCAGTACTGTAGTCAACAATCAGGTATATCCTGTACGGGTGTTTGTGAGCAACATTTGAAACTTTTTTTATTACTTATAAAGCATAAGTCACTTATCAAAAAAAACTTGAAAAGTTTTGTTTTCTGAAATCTATACGAGCCTTTTTAGTGTGTGTGTGTGTGTGTGTGTGTGTGTGTGTGTGTGTGTGTGTGTCTGTCTGTCTGTAGCATTTCATTTTGCGAATTTTGAAATTCTGACTTCAGATTCGGTTAGAGGACTACTAATAATGTATTGAAAAGTTTAATTAAAATTTTGATATCTCTTCGGGAACATAGACAAAATGGCGGCCAAAGTAAAAAAAAATTAAGAAATTTTTTTTAAAGTATAGATTTGAATAAAGCATCAAAAACAAGAATAAAAATATACATTAAAATTTTGATATCTCTTCGGGAACATAAAGAAAATGGCGGCCAAAGTAAAAAAATTAGGTAAAAATTTTAACGTTTATAATTGTAAAGAGTATCAAAAATATGATATAATAAATCAGTATAAATTTTTTTAAATGGCGGCAAAAGTATAAAAAAAATTAAGAAATTTTTTTAAAGTATAGATTTGAATAAACCATCAAAAACAAGGATAAAAAATATGCATTAAAATTTTGATATTTACGGGAACAAAAAGAATAAGTATAAGCGGAAAAAGTATAATTATAGATGATTATTTTGTTATACTAAATCATTTGAGTTGTGTACCACACATGAGTAGTTGATTATTTTGTCAAACCG
Organism: Oppia nitens; assembly: GCF_028296485.1. NCBI lineage: Eukaryota > Metazoa > Arthropoda > Arachnida > Sarcoptiformes > Oppiidae > Oppia > Oppia nitens. Next base: position 5,687,048 of record NW_026533243.1, read on the forward strand.
AGTCATTTGATACCATACAGCTCTTTGCAAAAATATTAATAATTCTATAAAATTAATTTTAAACATGTTTAATAAATAATAATTAAAAATAATAATAAATAAATAATAATTTATAATATAAATAAATCAAATAATAATAAATTAATATTTAATCTTGTCCCCGTTGGCCGCGATACAGGCTTCAACCCTGCGCGGCATGCTATCAATAAGGGACTCTGTGTGATTGGGGACAACATTGTCCCAAATTTTTTGGATTTTTTCGGTCCAATTGGTTATGGAGCGATCCGGGTCTTTCTCCAACTCGGCCTTCATTATCGCCCAAAGGTTTTCGATTGGGTTAAGGTCTGGAGAGTAGGGTGGCCAGTCCAATACAGTGTACCCCTCTCTCTCCAGCCATTCCCGTGTGGATCGAGCCTTGTGGGCCGGAGCATTGTCTTGCTGAAAGACAAAACCATCTGGGTATAATACCCAGATGGTTTCCATATGCTCCCCGAGGGTTAGTTGGTAACCCTCGGCATTAATAGACCCCCTGGCCATCATGAGGGTTGTGGTAGCTCTTGAAGAGATACCACCCCAAATCATGATAGCCGGGCCGTGCCTCAAGGCTGATCTGGTGGGTCTGGTCCGCCCCCAGAGCTTAATCGTGTTGCGGAACAGCTGAAAATAACTTTCATCGCTGAACGCAACATTGGACCAGTCCCGATTCCGGTTAGAATGGCACCATTCTAACCGGGTATTTTTTTGCTCAGGGGTCAGGACTAATGTCTTCTTTGGCACCCATTTCTTGAGCCCTGACCTCTGTAGAGAGCGCCAAACCGTTGACTGATTCACAGGAGGGCTTCCTCTTCTGTGAATCTCTGAAGCGATATTCTGGCTGCTTCTCAGAGGGTTATTGAGTGCCAATTGGGTGATCCGTCGCTTGTCATTGGCATCCAATTTTGAAGGGCGGCCACTTTGTGGAGCTCTTTCGGCTCCCGATCCCGCGTTAAACCGCTTAATACAGCGGTAAACGGTGGCCGGGGGTATGTTTGTTCTTGAGATGAGGTCCTTGGCTTTGACTACCCCCCGCCTCCAGTGCCAAAGGAGTGTTTTTCGGGCCTCTTCTTCTGGTCCACACATGTTATGAAAAATGCTTTTCAAATGGATTTTTAAAATGATTGATATATCATGTGATATACCAAATGAAAGGATATTTAATCCTTTATTTAAATATATAAAAATAATCCCCATATCTTTAATGATATCAAAGTTATTTGAGTTTAAAAATTTTTAATATTTTATCAATATATATGCAAAGAGCTGTACATGACAATATTTATATTATGTATATTTGACCAGTTTTTAAATTTTTATATGTTATTATATAGCCGCTATAATTATACAAACTAATAGTTTTCAATGTTATTCAAGTTTTTTTCTGAAAATGCTTTCTAGCATTCTTAACTGGTTTTTATTTTAAAAGCATATTTACTCTCTTTTTTATATTATTTTATTTAATATAATGTGTGATTAATTGATGCACACATTTGGTTCATAAAGAGGATTAGTGTGTATTTGTGAGAATAATAATATTTTTTATGATTGATCGACACTTTTATCAATAAAATACACTAATAATGACTATCGATGTTAACAGTTATATATCTTATATATTTTTAAATACAATAGCAATTAATTTATAAATAATACTTTTTAATATGTTTTTAAAACGATTGCAGATTTTGATTTATTAAATAATTWAAAAAATTATTTTGATATTAAATTAAGCACTACTAGAAAATTTTACTGTATTGTAAAAAAATAAGTTAACTATTATATTAATATATGGATTATACTTATAATAACTATATTGTATACCAATTGTTAGCATTTAGTATAACAGTAAAAGTTAGCATTTCATAAATTTCATAAATTAATCATTTAGTCTATACATTGTTTGTACTGTATTTAAATTAACTTTTTATAGACTAAGGTTTTATTGATTAGAAACTAATTTATAGACTTTAAGCGCATAAATAACTATTTTGTTAATGAAATTGAGAGACTAAACAATGATAATAAACTTTTGAAAGAGAAAATTTTTCTAATTGACATTAATAATAAAAATACATTTAGTTATCTAAAACTACTGTATAAGCAATAGTTTATAAAAATAAATAATAATTTATGATTCAAATGATTGTGTCTGTAATACATTTAATTTAATTTACTTGAAATTATTTATAATATATAGATTATATAAATTAATATAATAAGAATCTCATGATTGGTAATTAATTTAGAAAATAAGTAATATTATCAATTGATTAATAAATTTATCAATAAATTAGTAAATTGTTTGTAAATGAAATAATAATTATTTTATTGAATAATAATTAAACAATAATTGATAAAAGTTTCCATACATTTCATCATTTAATCACATTTTAATATTATTAGTGACATCTAATGTCAGTTTATAWGACAACAAATTGAATATATGATTGACAAATGTTGTCACTGATTGGCGCAACTGTTATATCAAATTATTTAACGATAAAATTATAATTTTTAAATTAAATTTTTTTTGAGACATTTATTAATAATAATTAAAATTTAACAATTAATTATAGCGATTATATATATATATCGATTATATTGATTATAAATATAAATTATTAATTAAAATATGCGGGTAATTAAGCAATTACAGTAGCTTTAATTAATTTTTAAATTTTAATTATTATTAATAAATGTCTCAAAAAATCTTAATTTAAAGATTATAATTTTATTGTTAAATAATTTGATACAACAGTTGCGCCAATCAGTGACAACATTTGTCAATCATACAGTGTATATCGTTTAAAATATAATATACCAATAATTATATATCATATTAGATCTCTTTTTCGGTATAAATCGTAACAATAAAAAGAATTCAATAAATTTAATTWTTATTTAATATTTAATACAGTATATTTTTATATTTAAACAATTATCCAGGTCTTTTATTATTAGCTTTATGTTTGCAGAAACAATTATGAATTTTTTATTAAAAATAATATTACTAATTAAGTAAAAAACTATAACTATAGTAAATCACATTAATTTAAGTCGTCTAACACTTTTAGTATAATTATACAATTGCTTTAAATGAAATAATTATAATATAAAGTATGACAAAATGTTTTTCAAGGTTTATATCTGTATATCTTATCAAACACTAAATATAGCTTTTAATTATTTTTAAATTACAAATATTTAATTCATAAAAATCATAAAATAATTATTTATTTGACTATTTGTTCACGAATTCCTAAAAGGAGTATTATCTGAATTCYACAATTTTTTTAATTTTGATTTCAGATTTTGATAAAACATCAAAATGTGGATCAGTATTGAAATTTTGATATTTTATCATTGCATCAAAAATGATCTATCTCTTCGGGAACATAGAGAAAATGGCGGTCAAAGTAAAAAAAATGTGTAAAATTTTTGAGTATAGATWTGAATAAAGCATCAAAAACAGTAATAAGGAATTAACATTAAAAATTTTATATCTCTTCGGGAACATAGAGAAAATGGCGGTCAAAGTAAATTGGTAAAAATTTCAACATTTAGAATTGTATAGAACATCAAAAATAAGATATAATAGATCAGCATTATTTTTATATTTAAAAAGAAAATGGCGGAAATAGTATCATTATAGTTGAATTTATTTTGTTATACTTTATTATTTGATACCTCACATGAATACTATAATTGAGTTTATTTTGTCATACTTAATCATTTGATACTTTACATGACTATAGTTGAGTTTATTTTGTTTACTAAATCATTGATTCTAATTTAATTTTTAATTCGGATTAGGATTCGGAAATGCTTTCTAGCATTCTCAACTGGTTTATTTATTAAAAAGATAAATAGCTTTCGATAAAATTATTATCTATATAAATAAATATATTTTTATTATAAGATGATATATTAAATCATATAATGTAAAAATAGTTATAATTGTTTTATTGTTAGCCAATAAAATAATATTTTCTCATATTATACATATCTAACTAAATAATAAATATTAAGTTTTTACACAATTAATATAATTTCTTTCTAACATTTATGACTATATTTAAACATTTAATAATACAAATATTAATATATAAGTTTAATACAAATATTTTCATTATAAATCAAATTTGGTTACAAAAAATGAGTACAAATTTAACAGTTTTGGTGTCTTCTATGGATGGCGTCGGACACGTAAATGCTTGCATTGGTTTAGCTCAAGTGCTGCAAAAACGGGGGCATAAAATTGTTTTTGTGGCAAATCAGATATATCGGGGAAAGTTAGCTGTCTATGGATTTGAAGAAGAAATCATTGAAAAAGAAGAAAGTGGTGACAAAAAGCCCGGCGAAGAAGCGGCTAAAATGTTGTTAAAAACGGGAATACTTTCGGGTAAATCCTCGATTGAAAAAATTAAATTAATGTCAAATATGGATTTGAGTCGATTGGTTGACACTCACAAACAAAATTTACCGAAATATGAAGCAATTGTTGCCAAACATAAACCCGATGTCTTTATAATAGACGACATTGTCGGAAGTCCGGCTTTTATTTTTAATGGTAAACCATGGGTTGCAGTATTTAGTGCTAACCCTTTAGCTTATATCGATGACAACCAAACACCCCCAGGATTTTCAGGTAATTTTAATTAAAATTTTTGAGCATTAATCTAGAAAAGTGTGTCTGAACTTACATTAATCAATTGTTCWTGTTAATCATGTTTATTACATTTATGTTTATTTAAGTAATACTGTATATACTTATATATTACAGATATTTTTAGTTATTTAACATAAAATCTCAATACTATTTTATATTTGCTTATGTTATAAATTTTTTTTTATAAACTATAGTATTGAGTCTTTAATGTAATAACAAGTTTTATATAAATATTAATTTTAAGATCAGTCAAGTTTGTTAACTCAAGTTAACAATTAAATTATGATACTTTAGTATAGATTTAAAAAAATATTGCTATACAGTATTTGATATATTATATTTATACAATATTTCTTATGTATTTATTTATGTATTTAAATCAACAATAAATGTTAGATAATTGTTTGTATCAAATTTGAAACTAATTTTCTAAAATGATAACAATTTTCAGGTTATTCAGTAAATGGTGACCGAAATAATTGGGATGAATTCAGACGACTAAAAGCTAATGTCTTTGAAAAAACTGCCATTAAATACAACGAATGGCTTAAACAACTTGAATATAAACCTATAAATTGTAACCGAAGTACTATTGAATCGCCATATCTTAATATTTATGGATTTCCTCAAGAATTAGATTACGACGATATAAGACCCGTTCCCATGAAATGGATGAGAATCGATGCCTTTCTTAGAAAAGAACCGAAAGAATTTAAAATTCCCGAAAAGTTACAGAAAAGAGATAAACATTTAAGTAAATTAATATATTTATCTATGGGTTCAATGGGTTGTATTGATGTAAATCTTATGAAAAGATTTGTAGATATATTAGCAAAAACTTCACACAAATATATTATATCAAAAGGACATCTTCACGATAAATACGATTTGGCAGACAATATGTGGGGCGAGGCATCAGTTCCGCAGACAAATGTATTGCCATTAGTAGATCTGGTCATAACTCACGGCGGGAACAACTCTGTAACCGAAACATTTAGTTTCGGTAAACCTATGATTGTTATGCCTTTATTTGCTGATCAGTTCGATAATGCACAGAGAATTCATGATAAGGGTTATGGCATACGACTGGATCCCTACCTGTTCTCAGACCACGAGTTATTAAATTCAATCGAAATATTATTAAATGACAAACAATTAGACGAAAGACTATCGATTGCATCCAAACGTATGCTTAACTCCGATAGCATTCATAAGGCCTGTGAACGCATTGAAAGTCTCTTAAATTAATTAAAGTTAATAAATAAATTAATTAAAAATGTATTACAAAATTATTTTGCAAATAAAATTAGATTAAAAAATTGTTTAAACATTCTTAAAATAAATAAATTGGTGTTAAAGAGCTATTTTCTATTCAATATATTAAAATATATAAAAATGTAAACATACAGTAGCAGGGTTGGAAAAATACAAGGTTTTTAATTTTGTATAATACAGTGTCTGTACTGCTTTTAGTATACAGTTTTTATAACTAATATACATGTATAATATATGGATTTTTAAAAAATAATTGGTTAAAATWTAATTATTGTTTTTACATAACAAAAATAAAAAATATAAATTCAATAAAAAAATTAATATTAAAATATTCATTATAAAACATGGGTTTCTTTGCTTATATTAATGTTTTTAACATTAGATGGCGCTAAATTTTGATTGTAAGCAAAATTAGTCATGTATTATACTGTAATGTATAATACGCTTTGTATTATACAAACATTTTGACTCTGCCAACACTAGTAGTTATTAATATATCACATAGTAATTTATGTTAAATTTGTTTTTGAATTACTATAATAATTATATACAATAAATTGAAAATATTTTCATTTATATTTTACTGTAAAATTTTTACAATGTTAAAAAATATAATATTACTATATTTACTACATTATGTATCTATTAACTAATAACAATATTCTTTACAATATTTGTACAATAATTATTTCAAAGCTATATTTAAATTATTATATTAATACAACACTGTATGTTTAGATAAATTAAAATTATCATTTTATGTTTCTACAGTATAATTATAATCTACAGTATAATTATAATTTATAAATTATAATTATACTGTAGTTAATTCAATAATTATTGGCTATACTATGTGATGCTATGCAATTAATCCAATGGGGATTGCTTTATGTGTTTATTTCTCACTGCATTGCACTGCAATTTCTATTATTTTAACAGTACTTTTTGAGTACACTTTACAAATTAGGTGATTAAATGTTTGATAATAAATTAGACATTAAGTAAAACTACGGTATAAATAGTATTGGCTATTATAATGGCCATTGCAATGCACCTAAAAACYATATTAAACTTGAGATTTAATCATTAATTTCTTATCAATTATTTGTATATAATATGTTACTATTAATGACTTTAGTCATGCAATTACTTTATTGATAAGAAATACTATGTAAATATATAATATATATAAATTGAAAAGTTTTCAAATACTTTAAAATCATAATTTAAAATTATTTGTTAGTTATTTAAATTATAAAATACTAATAATTATTGCTATGTTTAAAAAGTTAACAATACTTTTTGCCCCAATGGAAGGGGTGGGTCATGTAAATGCTTGTATAGGTTTGGCACAAGTACTTCAAAATCGTGGTCATAAAATTGTGTTTGTCGTCGACCAATCAATTGAAGGAACTTTGAAGAAGTATGGATTTGTTGAAGAAGTGTTGGAAAATGAAGAACTGAAAGATAAGAAGCCGGGAGAAGAAGCGGCCAATCAATTGCTACAATCGGGACTTCTTTCTGGAAACTCTTCGTACGAAAAGATGAAAATAATGACAAATATGAAGTTCTTTACAATACTGGTCGACAAAATGGTTTCCGATGAACCAAAAGTAAAAGCAATTGTTAACAAACATAATCCAGATATTTATATTATCGACCATTTTGTGGGGTCGCCAACACTCATACACTCAGGAAAGCCGTGGGTATACCTATTCAGTGGCAATCCTTTGTTTATAATCGATGACRAAATATTACCACCGAATTCTTCCGGTTAGTTATTATAATATTGAAATGTTTAACAATTAATAATTATATTCATGTATTCAAAATAGGATATTCAGTAAACGGTGATCAAAATGAATGGAAAAAGTTTAGAGAAATCGGTAAAAATTTGTTTGCAGAACAAACTGCTATTTATAACAAATGGATGAAAGAAAATGGATTTCCGGAAACAACTAATGGCAGATGTATTTCGGACTCACCCTATCTCAGCATTTATGGTTATCCTCAAGAACTCGATTATATAGACATCAAACCACTTCCCAAAAACTACTGTCGAATCGATGCGTTTATGAGAAAAGACCCGAAAGAATTCAAAATTCCCGATAAATTGGAAAATAGAGACAAAACTAAAAGTAAATTAATATATTTATCGATGGGTTCAATGGGTTCAGTGGACGTCAATCTAATGAAAAGATTTGTTGAAATACTGTCAAAAACTCAACACAAGTATATCGTATCGAAAGGACTTTTAGCGCATAAATACGATTTGGCAGACAATATGTGGGGCGAGGCATCGGTTCCGCAGACAAATGTGTTGCCATTAGTAGATCTGGTCATAACTCACGGCGGGAACAACTCTGTAACCGAAACCTTCAGTTACGGCAAACCTATGATTGTTATGCCTTTATTTGCGGATCAGTTCGATAATGCACAGAGAATTCATGAGAAAGGGTATGGCATACGACTCGATACTTATTCATTTTCAGACAAAGAATTATTGGATTCAATTGAAAAACTCTTAAATGACAAACAATTAGACGAAAGACTATCGATTGCATCCAAACGTATGCTTAACTCCGATAGCATTCATAAAGCCTGTGAACGCATTGAAAATCTCTTAAATTAATTAATATTTCTAACATTTAAAATAAAAATATTATTTCAATTTTAGTTAATTTTGAAATTTTACGAAAGTTTGTTTTAATAATTCAATTTTCAATTAGAAATGTTATTTTTTATTATTATTATTACTAATTAAAATAATATTTTTTCAATGTATAAAACTTTTTAATTCTTAACTTATAATATTATACTCATATCATATATTTACTAAACCGATAAGTATTGTAGTGTACTATAAAATATTAAACTAAAAAAAGTTAACTAATTTAAATAATAAATTAAAACTTTTGTTATTAAATTATTAATTTAATTGATAGACTTCAGCACTGGTATGTTATATATGCTGTGTATGTGTAGTGTATTACGTAAGTCATATTGTAAGCCATGTGTCAGTTGTTTAGCAATACATGAGATTGTGTTTTACTTTTTTAAGTGAAGTGACAGTAAATGATCACTAAATATATCACTTATTTGTTGTCTCTTTAGTGACTCTTTTAAGTCTTAAAATCTGTGATTTGTTAAGTAATTATAATTTGTTTGTCACTAAAAGATGTCTTTAGTTGAGACCATAGCACTCGTGGCAACTGTTATCACATTTGTTTCATTCCTCAGCGGTTTGTAAGTGTTTTTTTATATTAAATATTATAAATTAAATAATTATATTAATGGTAATAATTATTAGTTTGAGATAATTTAGTTATGACTATTTAATTAATATCAAAACAATGGTATTTTTTTCGTCACCAATTAGGTCCATATGTTTAAGTATTTACCGAAAAGGGTCAACTCATGACTTCACGGCCGTCCCATTCATGGCAGGTGTCTTGTGGTTAGATTTTTGTCATTATTTTATAATTTCCTTTTAATTTTTAACCAAATTATTAAATAATTTATTATTTAATTTTATATTATTAATTTAAAAAAGTGGTTTTATTTGTTGATAAAAGTTATCTTATCTTTTATATGATACCACTTGTCGATTGCATTGATGGCCATTACCAACAAAACAGTTCAACTCTTTGGTTAAGATATGGTTATATGTTAACGGATGGGACGATGATATTTGTCAATATAATTGGTTTAATTTTTCAATTATCATATCTGTTATGGTTTTATGCTTTCACTAAAAAACGAGTAAATTATTTAAAAGTTATTTTGTATTATAAAAAGTATTTTTATATGGTTTTTACAAAAAAAACTTTTTAGAGTCAATTAAATCGTCAAATCATCTCTTTATTGTTGACATTAGTTTTGGGATATMTAGTGATAGAGTTGCGTTCAGAAGCCATATATTGGACGGGACTGTTGGCTTGTGTATCATCTCTGGTATGCTGTTCAGCGCCATTGGTTGTCATTCCCGCTGTTATAAAGACTAAGAGTACCGAAAAGTTGCCGTTTCCTCTAATTATATCATCATTTTGTGTGACCATAATGTGGTTTCTTTACGGATTAGCTATTACTGATCAATTTGTATCGGTTACCAATGGTATCGGTGCTCTAATTAATGTTTTACAGTTGTTATTGTTTGTTATATATCCAAATTCATCAAAAACACATAAAGAGGTTTGTCTTATTAAATCAAATTAATTTTTAATGAATTATTGATTATTAATATATACTTTCATTTTACAGTAAAATCACTTAAGACTACACAAAAGTATTCACTTAATTGAGACAATAAATTTTACATATATATTAATTTAGCTATTTTTAACTACTACTTTAAGCTAGTATATATTTTTTACAATTATTTTATAAAAAAGATTTTTTTTAAAAATATAGTGCCAATATTTTTACATAATTGTTGTTTTGTTTATTTTTTAGATTTTTATATATTATAGTTTTATTATAAATATATTTTATATAAATTTGTAAACTCATGTAAATTTAATAAATATAATGAATATACTGAAAATAAGTTTTTTATTTTTATAGGCAATTGATTTACGTGAGCCTCTAATGACTAATGAATATGGGTTTAAACCAGTATTGAAACTGTGATTAATCGTAAATTATTTATTATTAGTTCAYTTATTATTTATTAATATTCATGTGATCTCTCATACAAACAAAACCATTAATTAAATCTTTAATATCTAAAGATTTTATGCAATTTTATTGAATCTAATCTTTGATCAAATCTCATGTTATAACTTATAAGTCATAGGAAAAGTAATTTTTGAAAACATTTATAATGATATACTTTATGTGATACTTAGCGTATGTGAGATAAAAAAAATGTGTTACAATTTTAAAACAATATTTTTATATAATTATTTTTATAATACATATACAGTATATATATTTGTTATTCATATATTTTGTACAAATGAAAGTAATAGTTTAAATAAATTCTATAATATATATTGTAAATCAGTAATCATTTATTAATATTAATTTGATATAAATTTATGATTACTGATTAATATTCGTTATTAATGTTTATAACTAAACTAAATATTTTATATAATAACCAATGGTTAATAAGAGTATATTTGTTAATATATTAAAATGTAATGTTATATTAGCTATAATATTATAAATCATAATTATCTGTAATATGTTTGATAAGATGAAGACAACTTTTCATATTTAAAGTGTATGCAAACAGAAACGATATAACTATAATAATTATTGATAATATAAAAATAGATTTTTCAATAATATTATCCAATTTTTTAACTACCTGTGCTGATTCGTTTAGTTGTCTGATAGGATTTTTTTCATTATATGGTAATTGTTTCAAACAAACATTTTTAATGTCGCAAATGATATAAAGTAACCAAAATATTATTGAGAAGATATGTGTTAAACGGATAATAATTAAAGTTGATATAAGTTTAAACTGATTATCACTTAAATACCAATTGAATTGCTCGATAAAGTAATATTCAAATGCAAAGTAAAGGACACATCTTATAAGTTCAATATATGCGGTAATTCTCCTAATAATTGATATTTAAAAAATTATTAAAAATAAAGTAAAATAATATTTTTATATACTTGTATTTCTTACCTACTATCAAATAATGCTCCGATAGATGTGAGAAAAATGGTAATRTAAATGACACCAATTAATATTTTAATATTTGACTAAAAATATATAAATTTTATTAARTATTTAAATTACAGTTGATTTGAAAATTCTTACGATTGTTGAATAGTCTGCTAATTGCATGAATGCTAACGTTATAATCGATATATGAATCAATGAATATATTTTTTTCCATTGACTTATGTGTGGATCGTAACTATATTTTGGTGCATTGATATCACAATTGGGCACATCATCAATGTTGCCTAATCTTGGTTTGCCAGGTGCCCAACCCGGCCCTTTAAATAGTATCGATGCTTTATTGCTTAAACCTTGAATTTTACACAATTTTTGAATCATTTCCCAATAATATCCAAATTGTAAAGTCATTGTGTCATAAGTTTGAGGTGTTTGTGAAACTAATCCAAAAATGGGTTTCTCTTGATATGACTGGTAAGTACCAAATAGTCGGTCCCAAACCATTAGGAATGTCCCGTAATTCTTGTCAATGCAATACCGATTCTTTCCGTGATGTACTCTGTGTTGTCGCGGAGTGTTTATTATATATTCAATTGGACCCAAATTGCCGACCACTTCATTATGTAACCACATTTGATAGAGAAAACTTAGTTGTATGTGATATACAAGCAATTGTGGCGGAATAAACAGTGCCAATGGCATTGGGAATAACTATTGATATATTATATTTAAATAAATATAAACATTATAGACTCATCCAACATATTTTTTATGAAATTTTTAACAAAAACTTTAACCAAAATTATATTAAATGTTTTACCAGATTTTCAATATTGTTTAATCTAGAAATTTCAGTTTTTTCTAAAAATATTAAAATTAATATTGATTATATTGAAAATGTGTTGAATGATGTCATATAAATATTAGTATTATTATACAGGTATTAGTCATATGAAACATACATCATATAAAAATAGATCCAAAATTGTGGCCCTTATTGTTGCCGAAACATTGAGGTCTTCAGTCATGTGGTGGAAGTGATGGGCAGCCCATAGAAAGTTGATTTCATGCATAGCTCTATGCGTACAATACACTGATAATTCACCCATAAGTAGTGCCAAAATCCACGTCCAGATTGAATCCAATGGTAATTGAATTAATGAATAGTTTTCGTAAATCCAATACAAAGTAAATACAATGAAACTTATAATCAAAGAACTGAAACAAAGTTATTATCGGTTATTATGTTAATGTTTTTTAATGTTTATAAAACATATGAATACCGGAATAAAACAAATATAAGAGAAGCGCCTAAATTGATGATAAAATCCTGATATCTACATAAATCCTGGCGTTTTATTAGACGAATAATTTGCTCGATTATCAAACTTATGACAATCACTGGTATAAACTAAGTTTGAAATAACATTTTGTTAAATATAATCAAATAAAATATTGTTTATAAATCTACTGTTATTTCATATTTGTTCCCATCATTTGGTTTGACCTCAGTTGACGTGACTTCCATACGGACGAGTGATACTAATTGATCGATCAATGATGTGGTCGTCTCTCTTAAACATTCTTCCAGTAAAGACATATTTGTCGATAATGTCAATGAATTATTCATTTTAGATATATATATATATTCAATTTATTATTCAATTTATTATTCAATTTATATTATTTTGAGTTATTTGTTAAGAATAATACTGTTTAATCGTTTAAATTAAATAAAACTTAACTGATAATTATATGAATTATTTTAATACTATAACAATATAAAGTAATATTAAATAAAAGTTTAGATTAAAAACAAATGTGAGTTTTAATAAACTTTTATTAATAACTGATACATTATATTATATTTAGTTGATGTAATATTTTTATTATATTCAAGGTTTTAATACCGGTAATTGTTGTATTTATTTTAATAATTAGAAAAACAAGATTAAACAAATATTCTTTATTTATAAAGTATGTAATACCTATTATGTATAATTTAATATAGATTTTATTTTTATAAGATATATTACATTAAGAAATATTATTAATAGCTTATTTATCATAGTTGCTCAAGTTTAGTCATTAAATATTATATTAACTATTTTATATAATTTTTTTATTATGTTTATAAATATAAATTTATAATCAATGTCACTTATGTAATATTAATTGAAGATTTGATGGAAATTTATTAATCTAAAGTAATTAATATTTTAAGTCATAGATTTTTAGAGGACATCTGATTTATATTAACAAACACGACAACAAAATATTTTATTAAATTATATAATAGCAATAATTTGTTTCTCATTTTATGTGAGTGTCTAATAATAACATATTAATATCAGATTTTTTCTTAATTATCATAAAATATAATTTATATAATTGTAGTTTTAGTATATTCTATATGTTGTATCAGAACTTTTTCTTAATTTTTCAAAATAGAGTTAATTATAAACATAATTATGTAAATATAGTAAATTCAATATTAAAACTGAAAATAATTAAGTGCCTAGAAATGCTAATTTACTGTAAATAGTTTTTTAAAATTATCTAATAGATAATTATATACTCGTATATATATGTAAAACATTTGTTGGGGTTTTACGGTAATTATTTGTTAGGTGCACCAATATATTAAAAATTACTTATTGTGTTTTTTTAAAATTATATGAATTTTTCTTAAATTTTAGTATTATTTGTTGCAGTCGTGAATGACAGACATATCAGACATCAAAAATACTGTTACTTATATAGGGATTAGAGTTAAAAAAAATCCTTAATTTTATATAAAGACAAATATTTATTACTATTGTCACAAATATTTAATTTAAATTAAATTATTACTAAGTTTCAAATATACCTTAAATTATATAACATAATAATAATATTACTTTAAGCCAATGTATTACTAACTCGTTTTAAATTTATTTATTTTAATATCTATTTTTTAGTCTCATTTTTGTATATAAATTAAAATTTGCAAAATTTTGCAATATTAATTTTTATTAATATTTGCATTATATATATATTAATTTATTAAATTAAGCTACAATTAAAATAATTATTATAATATTATTATTATTAGCTGTTACTTATTGAGATTGAAAATTAAATAATATTTATAATTATATTGTGATTTTAAGAAAATTTACTTAAATTAAATTTCATTAGCTTTCGTATAGGAAAATTTTTATTTGACTTTAATTTAGTATAAAATATAAATGAAATATAAAAATCTATACAAATCTCAGACATATTATTTTATTATAAAGGATTTACTAATAATTATTATATACTATAATAATAGTTTATATTTTAAAAATCCRATTAAGAAAAAGTTATGAAAAGTCGAAAACTTCTATAAATATCTCATTGAAATTCATTGATTTATAGAATATATAATGATTTTTTAAATAATAATAAATTAACAATATTAATATAATTTTTGATATTTTTAATTTTCAACGAAACATTTGTTTGGTGTTTCTAATTTTTTTTACAAAATTTATAGTTATAACTATTATAGATAGTTTAAGTTAACATCAATGCTTTTTTATATTTTTTATTATCAGTAATACTACAATCAATTATTTTATATTTATAATATTAATTACCGTAATTGTAAATACAGTTTACGGTAAGACAGTATATACAGTAAATAAAGTTCAATAATACACTTAGAAATGCTTAGAAATATTTTTTTTAATTACTGTACCGATTAATTAATTTGAAAAATACAGTAAATGTTATCAAAATTATAACTAAAAATTATTTGAATTAATATTAATGAAGAATATCATACAAAATGTTTACTAATTTTTAATTATTATAATTTACGTCTCTTTTGTTGATTTGATAAATTAGGTGAATTAGATCCGCTATTATTGATACTATCAAGTCTTTTGTTGGCTGACTCTATGAAGTCGTCGATATCATCAATAAAAAAAGCTTTTGATTTGGTGGCCGCCTTCTTATTACAATCTTGAATGAAGGCGTCGATATCAAGAATAGTATTACTCGACTTCTTCTCAGACTTGATCTCTTGTTTAGATCGATTGTCTTTACGAGTACTGAAAAAATTGTCGAAAGTCTTGGTATCTATTTTCTTCTTTCTCGGCACTCCTAGTGGACCGATATCAGTGTCTGCACCTGTACTCGATGTCGATGGATAATAATTTGATGAACTGCTGGCTTCATAGGTTGGTGTCGGTGTGTAAGTTGATGTTGGCTCACATAGTGGTGCCATAGATTCTGTTGGAGGCGTATCATAATTGTATAGATAGTCACCGTTACTATTACTATCATTTGCAGCAATTTCTTGTGTTTGAACCAAATGTTCTAAATCTTTTACATTTGGTTTTACATCCTTATCATTGACCAGTATATTGGATTCATCAGTGGTATCACCATTATTTGGACTCAAGTTAATGTTTTTCACATTAGGTTTAATATCTGTTTCTCTCATTCTGTTTCTATCATCACTTCTTTGTCTGTCATAATCTCTTTGTCTATCCCTATCTCTATCATCTCTTGTCCGATACCTATCTCTATCTTTCTCTCTCTCTCTATCTTTGTCTCTCATTCTGTCACTATCTCTGTCACTATATCTGTCTCTATACCTATCTCTGTCTCTATCTCTGTCTCTATCCCTTTCTCTCTCCCTATTTCTGTCTTCATCCCTATTAGTCATTGATGACTGTGTTTCTGGTGGAGGAGTCCTTCTTCTTCGCATAGGAAGAGACCATTTGATGCCACTGTTTTCAATTGGTGTGAATCCCTGTGCGCCGTCATTTGCAGTCTCAATAGGTTTATCGCCCTTAAAGGCTACTAAATCATCATTTCTGAAATCAGGTCGACCTAAGACACCTGTTCTGTGTCTGATAATAGGATTTGAAGGCATGGCTGTAATGCTGTTAATGATGTCCACCTTATCCATCATCCGACTGTCATATAAACCCATTTCTTGCAAAAGTTTCATCTTTTCGACAAACTTTTGGTCAACATTTTCATCGACGTGAACATCATTGTCATCATTCACGTCCTCATCAATCGGTGGTCTTATATCATCCATGTCTTGACAATTGTATGTCTATTTCCAATGTCTTCAGTGATCATCAAAACACACAAAATGCGAGTCAAAGACAATAATAACAAAGCGTTGAATTCATTGACAACATTAACGTCTCGATAGACAACAAACACGTCGTTAATGTCGTCAACAATATTGAAGTTATTATTAATATTAATATAAACTCTTTGAATGCTTTGGCGCTAATTGTGAACAAAATTTTATCATTTTTTCACTATATTTTAATATTTATTTTATATAATTAAATATTTTACATAATATTATATTATTTTGTATTGTCTGTTGTTATTTGTTAAACATTAAATAAATGCTTAAATTTGTTTTTGCTTTTGTTTTTTAATTGAAATTATTTTTAATTATTAATTGTAATTAATATTAATTTTAAGGTAAATATTATATATTTAAATAAAATATAAACATTTTTAATCAATAAATATAAATAAATTATTATAAATTATATTATAATAATAAATTAATTTTTTTAAATTTAAATAACTTGAAAATTATTTCAGATATATCTATATCTATGTATTATAATATAATTTTGATAACATATTAGAGTTTTAAATTAATTTTTGCAAAGTATTGGCGAATATATTGCATAAAAAACTTGGGACTCAGTCCTAACCCAAAAAAAGTATCAAAATCTTGTTATTTTTGTTTATTGAATAGTCATTGACATAGAGTATCATACAATCAACTATAAATTTATTATCTTTTAAATACTGTTTATAAATTACATTATACAGTACAGTACAATACATTTTATCGGTTGAATATAATATTAAACAATTGAAACATACTGTAGTTGTGTTTAACAAATAAGTAAATATTGAATAAACTGTTTTTAGAAATTTATTATTATATAAAAATGAACATAATTTATTAAATCTAATTATTTATGATTAATTCATATTTCAAATAAATGATATTTTAATATTAATAAATAGTCGTTATATTATTTAAAGTTTATCAAATAATTTCATAACTAATACTTTACTTTATATGATTTCTCTTCTAATTTTATAATATGAAATCAACTGATATTGTAATTATAAGAATTTCAGTTAATTTAATTTTGCAATTATAGCATAATTTAATTATCAAATAATTATAATATATAATACAGCATAAATAAAATAGATAATATTAAATTACATATATTAAATAATATACATTATGATAGTCTATGATATTAGTTTGGATATGGAATAATAGTTTCGCAAAATATAACAAATATAATAAAATACATTTAGAAAATATGTGATAAAATAATTGTTCAGTGATATAGTTATTGTAATGATATCATTCACTTTTAGTTTATTACATTTTATAAATAATGTAATTATACTAATATTTTTTAATTAAAATTTTTAATGAAATTACATTGTAAAATTGTCAACATGATTATTATAATAAAATTTAAACAGTATATCAATATAATACAATATAATCCAGAAATTTGTAAAACTATACAATTTTTATGATATATGTAGAATTGTAAATGTAAAAATTCAAATTTCAGATAAAATAATATATTTCATTAATGGGTAATATTTATATATAAGTGTACTCTAGATTAGTATATTTATTGCATATATATTTTTAGAGCTTAAATATTTTTAAACCACCCATTAATTGCATCACAAAATACAATATAATAATTAAAAACTGTTAATATAGAGTATTTATTTATACCAAATAATCAATCAATAGATAAAACTCCCAATTTATATGTTACATAAGCCTTATTAATGATAACATTTATAAAAATTATAAATTTCTCTGTATTACTATATGAGTGAACTTTAGCCCACTTTATAATTAGTAACGATTTTGCCGGCAATTTTCAGTTGTGAATCATATTTCCTGCAATTAATGATTAATTTTTGTGTTGAAACCCTTTAACGGAAACAGATTTTTTTTTTTGAAAAATTACATTAGACTTCTAGCGTCTGTGAAACCCAACTGTTTTACAATTTTAGTATCATTTTTACTATATATATATATATATATATATATATATATGTAATCTACTGTACATTTTTAAATATAGTACTAAATATAACTAATTTACGCAATTACATTGTCTTCTTATTTATGATATTAAATAACTTAGAAATGAGAATATTATTAAAAAAATTACTTTAAGCTAATGTATAATTATTACTATGGATTTCGTTTTAAGTGCAATAAACCATAAATATAAAATACAAAACTAGTTTTAAAAAAAAATAATTATGAAAATAATTTAGCACCACAATACAATTGGTTTTAATAATAATTATCTAAATAAACTGTATTGTATAGACAAATTATTTTTTTTAATTCAATTGTAATCTATAAAATAAATTCAATACTTATATAACATAACAAATAGTGCCCCACCTCCCAACAATTGTTATATAATTAATATAAGATATAATATGAATGTACACTATTATTAACAATACCTGTATATAAAACTTTGTACCGACAATCCAGGTATAGGTAATATAGGAATAAAAAATAATTTATGACACGTCCGCTCCGGGTTATCGGATACTGTATTGCATTTGTTAACTACATGTACTCTACATAATGATTATTAATTTATTTTAGTAATCATAAAAATTAACTGAAAATATGTTACATTTTTCAAATGTGTAAAGAAATATATGTAATCGTTTGACAATTGGATGATAAGGTTTTATTAATGCAATTGTCAATATCGTACTGATATAATAGACAGCTATTGGCCAGATATCATTGAATCGGTACTTATGTTTTTATATCATTGGTATAAACTGTGGGCACAACTGTCTGCGTATAGACCAACCCCTCCTATGGTAACCAGACATTCATGTAATTCAATATTATAACTGAAATATGTCATTAAAATTATGTAAATGTTTCGGCAAATAAAAACCCGTACTCTTTTATTTTACGCTAAAAACGTTATGAATCATTAAATTACATGTACTATATGTATGTCTATTAATGGTATTATCGTATTTCATTAAAAAATGATTGGATGATCACTAAAAAAATATGGTTAAAAATTTCTGGGAAATGCAAAGACAAGGCGGCAATCATTATCTCCCGCATTGCTATACTAGTCTCACTCGTCCTGTAATTTTAAGGGTATATAAAGGGCTGGCATTTGCACGAAACGAGTCATTTAAAAAATTATTTGACAAAAATTCTCATTTTTTTGACAATTTTTTTTTATTTCCACGTGTACTGTAAAAGTGAGTTAATTTTTTTTTAAATTTTGCTAAACATTATGACAATTAATTATTTTTTCTAATTTTATTTATAGTCCCAAATAATTATCATAATGCCGAATACAGTTGAACAGAATAATGGAGCCCAACAGGTGCCCCCCACCCAACCCGGACAGACTGTCCAACAAGTCGGACAACAAGTGCCACCAAAAGCCGGTGAGACTAAAAAGTGTACCGAAAAGTGTGAAAAAGAGTGCGCCGAACATAAGGTGGCCGATGGACAACAACAGACTGAAGTCAATCAATAAATATCAGACTTTAATTTTTTGAAAAATTATTTATATTTATAATTATTTTTATGCTTTATCTGATATATCAGAAAAGTATTTTTGTACTATTTTATGTATTGAAAATTGATATGAATTTTGAATAAAATTAAAATTAAAAAAAACAAATAAATAAGTTTAATTAGATAAATTTATAAGTAAATTAAATTTATTTACAGTAAAAACTATCTGTAATAATAAATTCAGGTAAATGTATGGGAAATTACAGTAAATATTGTAAATTATTAAATATTGATATATACAATACAAAATATAAAATACCAAACCGGTTTAATAAATTATAAATGAAATACAGGTACCGATAATTATTTTTTATATATTATACTAAACATACAATTTGTTTATTATTTCTTATTATCTAATCTAAGAAGTGGTGTACGATTGCCGGTAGTCTGTGTCGGTCTCTTGTTATGCGCCGGTTTTGGTAATTGAATGTTGGCTTCTTTGACGTCATCGGGAATTGTCTTAGGATCAGGTGGTATGTGATAATCGGCCATAAGTTCTTTAAAAGTTCCCAAATGTGGTCGAAACTCGTCCTCCATATTAATGATCTGTCCGGCAATGTATTGATCTTCAATGATATTTTGAATGATTTGTGCAAACAGTTGTTGATCACTGTTTGCCGGAACTATTATACTATTAGATCGGATCCTATTAGCGGTTAACTGTTCGGCTAAAGTCATTACTTTGTCGTCCAACGAGTCTATTGTTTCACCGATTTTCTTAGAGTATATGTCTTGCTCTTCAAAGTACTTCTCATTATATCTCTGTTGTAAACCAATTATATTGATAATACATCCGCGTATACCGTACTCATTGATGGCGTTATTCTTCATCACATCCAATGCATGTTTGGACACCAAATATGATGTGAAGTAATTATAAGCTAATAAATCAAAAGTTAATTAATCAATATTAACAGTTAAATCAATAGTAATCACATTTACATCTATAAGCAGCGGCACAGTTGACCACAGCATCAACTTTAGGATATTTAGCAAACATATTGTCCAGAAATTTCCTGTCACTAACATCGCCGGTAATGAATGACACACTTGTCTTCAGTTTTACATCTTCTTCAATATCAGTCTTGTGGTTGATATCAACGGCTAATATTTTTGCACCTTTAAGTGCCAATCGTTGTCTTATATGATATCCGAGTCCCGAAGCACTTCCCGTGACCAGAGATACCAAACCGTTTAATGCAATTTTTCCCGTATTTTTAGTCATTTTTTCGGCCAATAATTGTCACCAAAATTGTTAGTAAATATCAAAATACATGTGTTTTGTAATGCATTACATAATACATAACAACGTCAGTGACATCTACTCTATTAAAATCATTTACTATACTGTAGTCTATAGTATAGATAGTATAGAGTCTATAGATTATAAATTAACAATTGATTAACAAATTGATTAACAAATACATTCAATTTAATTAATACATTTTTTATATTAAATTTTATTTTTAAATTAGAAAATTACAAATAAAAATAATAAAATACATACATAAATACAAACATAAATTACAATTTCTAAAATCAATATAACGTTAATAAACTGATGATTAAATTGAATGGCATTTCAATTGATGTTGTTTAAGATCTTCACGCGTTGCAAAACATTTGATATTTGGATCACAAGTGTCTAAATCACACTTAAATGGTTTGTCATTTGTGTGTTTTCTCTGGATATGCCTCTTCATGTGTCCACTATTTCGTGATTCATATTCACAGTAATCGCAATAATATGTCTTAATTGGTTTGTCAGACAAATCATGATGTATTGCCAGATGACTATCGAGACTATCTTTTCGAGTATAGCTTTTGTCACATAATTCACATTTAAATAGTTTGTCAAACGATGGGTCGTGTCTTACATTTGCTTCCGACTCTTGTCTCATCTCTTCATCTTCTGAATTGTCATCTGTCTTATGAATTGTTAACAATTTAAAGCCTTGAAATCGAGGAACAGTAGTTCGTTTGACAGGAATAATCACTTTTCGGTCATGTGTTGTATATTTATGTTTCTTGAGATCATAATCTGATCCAAATTCAAGTCCACATCCGATCCAATCGCATACAAAAACTTCATTTTCTTTCGCTTCCGTCTTTAATTTGACAGTTTTGCTATCTTTTTCATATATAATTCTATCATTAGTTTGTGGTAAATCAATGACAATTTCATTGTCCAACAACAGAGGATCTGTTAAATTGTCGATAATTCTAAAATGTGATGTCTTTATGTGTTGTGAATAACTGGTTTGTGAACCAAAACTGAGTCCACAGTTATACCATTGACAGAGTATGAGTTGACTATCAGTTGTATCGCTTTTCATATACATTAACTTATAGTCATTATCTTCTTCACATTTTTTCAATCGTTTACTAAATCTCTTTCAGCAAATAATTATCTAAATTTTTGGATCAATTCATAAGTTAAACAATTGATTGACAGAAAAATTTAAAGACTTACGACAATCAACATTATTATCATAATTGCTATCATTATTAGTGCCACTAATCACTTGATCCAACTTATCTTTTTTATCATCAATTTGGTTAAACTCGATATCACTATTCAATTCATCAGTGATTCCGCAAAATTGTTTATCTTCTTCGACAAGACTTTTGTATCGTTTTTCGAGTTCATTGTATTGCATCTGATTCTCAAAATTTTCATCACAAAGACAATTGTTAGCAAAAGAGGTCAGACATTGTCGATAGTCTTCAAATAATTTTATAGATTTCTGTGCGAAAGATAATTGTCGGCAAAGTCTGTTGTTTTCATCCCTTAACGACTCGACAAAGTCCTTCACCTCAACCATTGAATCCTTTTTTATGTCATCGATGGTCGACATCTCACCCATTATATCACAAGACATGTCTTGAGATAACTGTAAACAAATGATTGAATGTTAAACCAATCAAACAATTCAATTGAATTGATGTTTAATTTAAATATTTTGATGCAAACAGTGATCACAAATAATATTAACACTAAATATGTTGACAATCAATGATTTAACCAATAGATTGCTTATAACATTGATTATAGCATTTGAGGGATTAGTTTATGTCTAACGTTATTCATAGTCATTGACTTAAAATTAGACGAATGGCTTCCCTATTGTTTATAATAACCATATTTTTGGTTAAAATGTTATCAATCAGTGAAAGCAATTGTAAGCAAATTATTGATTTTACTTACAATTAATATAACTATAGGTTTTACTAATTGATATTATTTTTAATTTATAAAACATTCAATTTTTCATGCTTTAACTTTACATCTATTAATTAGTATAAAAATAGTTATATTTAAATATATTGTCCGACTATATGTATGGGTTAGGTTAGCATAGTTTTGTGGGATAGTTTGGTTTGGGTTATCCCTATCTATTAGTCAATCAATTTTCAACATGTGTTATGTTTTTCATTTCATATGAAAACATTACATAATTGTAATTATTTTAAATAAGTTTTATAATTATTAGCTTATATTGATTTTGTATATTAATTAATGCATAAATCAAACCAATAGATATAGTTGACCATGGTACTTTTGCATACTCTACTGTATGTACTATGAAATGCATGTATAATATCCTATACGAAGTACACTACTGTACACTCATTTGACATCATTTTCACCCATTTTTATATAATTTTTTTTATTTCATATTATTATTATTTTGTATGTTTTGTCGATCAAACCCATGACTTACTATAACACTTAAAATGCATTGAAATAATAGTTTATACATCTCTTGATAAGTATTTTGTTTGCTTAAGAAATGGCATGATTTGTGAATTTTTAAGCCAGAGTTGACTCAATTGTATGCAAAATATATTTGAATTGAAGACATGCTTTGCATAACATCTAAAAGCTTTTGCATTAAATTTATATTCAAATATATTATATAACTTTCCAAATATTATATAATATACTTATGTATTACAGTATATGGTATACAGTATTAATGMAATGTATAAGATATATCATATTTATTAAATTATATATCCTATAATATATTTGATAACTAGAAATAATCTTATAGTAYATTGTATGGCATTATTATAATACAAATTATTCTTTACTATGTATTTAACATTATATAGCTTTAAAAATATGATTTATAATAATTTTTAAAAAATGTTTTCATTATAGTTATGAAGCAAATCCTATAAATGTTTTTATTTATAAATTATGTAATATTATATAATTAATATATTGTGAATACATAAGTGAAATATATGGCATTTGATGGCATAACTAAATGGAGTAATGAATATAAAAAAAGTGAGAGAGAGTTGTATCTGAACAGTGGTGAAGATGGTTGGCGCCCGTCGTCGCTAACAATCAATAAGTTTGAGCTGCAAATGGATCACTACTAGTGAGTGTCAGTCTCTGCTTCTGCCTGTCCTCCCAGTGCTGCTCACAATCTGTTTCAATATAAACTCTGTTATATTCTTCATATTAGCAAAAGTGTCGCTTATTTGGCGGTTCACTACTATTTAAATGAAAGCAAAACTGTTGAGTCAATCACTTTTTGCACAAATAAAATAATGTTTGCTTTCAATTATTTATTAACTTTAATCAAGTCTTTTACTAAATTAATTTTATTTGATTCAACTATTTTAATGATGATTTGATGTGTAAAGAGAGTGCTATTATACTAACATTTAGTTTTTCATTAAATGTTTCTCTTATACTGTAATAATCACTGATGTTTCAAGTATTACATCTGCAATAGCTTTAAAACTCATGAGAAACTGTGGTTCAAATGTTTTATATTATATTTGTTATTGATATTTGATTTAATGTAATCAATGGCTGTTCCGCACAATTCATCCTATAATTATCAGATGGATTCAACTCAGGGACAGTACTTCCAGAACCCGTACCATAATTACGGTGTTTACCGAAATATATATTATCCATACGATCCTATGACTGGTGAACATTATTCATACGCTAAGCCCAGACAATATGAAACACCAAATGAGTACAAAAATCTTCCGCCGCCAACATTCATGTCCACTACTGTTGACTTTAATGATAATGAAAGTGAACCACAATTACTATGTTGTGATTGCTGTCGCTGTAATATA
The DNA here is from genome assembly GCF_028296485.1 of Oppia nitens. Lineage (NCBI taxonomy): Eukaryota > Metazoa > Arthropoda > Arachnida > Sarcoptiformes > Oppiidae > Oppia > Oppia nitens. Next base: position 5,712,437 of record NW_026533243.1, read on the forward strand.
CCGTTTAACTGTTTGACTGTATCTCTTATAACAAACATTATATTGATTGTATTGTTCACATTAATTAAAATGTTTTTTATTGACCCAAAAGCCACTTCTAAGAGTACCAGTGCTTTGATTGAAGAGATTATATTGATATTACTGTTTACGGGAGTCGTTATTATTATAATTATTTTTATAAAGTATGCCTTAAATCAGGAACGAAGACATGAGTTGTTATCAATATTGATGTGTCGGTCAACTGATGCTAATTACGATCATTACAATCATTATAATCATTACAATCAAAACCAAAGTCACTATTATTATGATACTAATCGTCTAAACGAACAATTTGTTTGAAGTTTTTCATTAAATATAATATATATTAATCTATATAATTGAATATATCATACTTGTATAGTATAACACTAATTAATTGACTATTATTACTAAATATTAATATCTAATAGATGTGTAATAAAAATTTATTCAATGTATTCATTAAAACTAACTGTAAGTCATGTAATGTTATCACTAAATTTCGATACATTATTTTAAAGAATAATACAAAATTTAATTTTATAGTACAGTATATATTATAGTATAATTCTACAAATATATTTAAAATTATATATTTATAACACAAAAATATATTAAATGTATAATAATATAACAATAAAAATATAAATAGTAATAAATTTTTGCTCTGTTTTAGATATTATGTATTATTATTATTCATGACATTTATATTTTATTAGTGTATACATAGTATGCAAAATAAATCACAAGTTCTTTATTGTATCGCTTTTAGAAAATTTAGTAATCAATTATCAGTTTGTCAAACAAATTTGACATTATTATAGTTTAAACAATTTTGATTTTTTAAAAATATTATTTTATATGTATATATATATACCARTATATATATATGCATAATAATATTCAATAATATTCAATATATATTAAGTGTATAGTATTCATATTAATTTATTTATTGTAAAATTTAATCATAAAAATTAATTAATTTTTGACATATCATTTGCTATTTTATTATAACTTTATTTGTGCTTTACTTTTATTATTTATTTTTATAATACTGTACTACTACTGTATACTGACAGTGTTTTAAATACAATTTTGTACAATAAAGTACAAAATACAATAATATTTATGTAATGAGAAAAGTCCAATGGATTTTCAAATTAATAGACAAAAATAAATAGATTAATAAAAATAAAAAATTATTTTAATTGACATTTAATCTTAAATATTGTTTTATTATTTTTATTAAAACTAATAATTAGATTTCAAAAATATATAATTAACAAACACATTGTAATGTCAATTATATAACAGAATAGAGTATTGAATAATAAATATTTTATATAAATATAGATTTCATTTATTGTAGTAAAAGCAATAACATGGATGTGCTTACAATTGTAGCAATGGTTTGTTTAATATTCATTAGTAGACAGTAAATCATTTAACATGAAATGCTTTAATACCTATAAAAACATGACATATAACTAGTTTATGTCTTATAGAAAGCTATTTGACGAAAGTTAACATTAAATCAATTAATAGATTAAGACATAAAAATAAAGAAATATAGTTATGACAAGTGATCTATTGGTTACAAGTGCTTAACATTAAAGCATTCATTGAGACTACAACTTGACATACAATGTGATCACCTATTAATGCATTTCATTCATCATTGATATTAATGTATTTGTTGTACAGTATTATTACGATTGATGTAATGTTTTTAAGTATAATAAGTAGGGTTGGGATATGTCTTGTGTTTTAATGTTTGTTCTCTGTTCTAAAGATCTATAAAAAACAATAATATATTGTTCTCTCATTTAAATTAGAAAAAGATTGGATATAATACTATATATTTGAAAATTAATTCAATAATTTAGAATATATCGTATGGAAATATATTTAATAACTATTTTTAATGTTATATATTTTTAGTATTAATAAATTAATTAATTAAAATACATTAAGTTTAATTAAGTTACAAAATTTCATAATGAATAATTTTAATTATTGCTAAAAGATTTATTTGTTGTCTGATAAAGTAGACGTCCCAACCCTATTGAATAAAGAATAGTATAAAAATATAAGTCGATTGACATTTATATAAATTTATATTATATAAAGATTTGCATTAATTTATTATACAAATATAACATCAATARCAATGTTACTAAATGATTCAAATTATTACATTGTATTTATGAATCAAACTATAAAAATCTATTTTCTGAAGATTGTGTCGATATATATATATATATATATATATTAAAAGAAAAATTAAAAGAGATTTTGAGAAAAATGTCAATTATTTATCGGTCGACTATTATATGGTATTGATTTGGCCCAAAGTTATGTCAACGCTTTGAAAGATTTTATTTATGGCTTTTTCCCTATTATTGCCAAATCAATAAATGTGTTGAATAAATATTGTACTATAGTTATAGCAATACATTTAAACTATAATGAAAAATATCACACAATAATGTCTACTAAAATGCATATTAAAAACTATTTATTTTTATTATTCATTGTATTAATTGATAAAATACATAATCCAATAATATTATCCATTAAAATAATAAATAATTCTATTAAAAACATGAAAAATGTCAAAATATTAGTTTTCTATAATAATTGTTTCTAAATATATAACAGTAAACATTAAAAACATTTTTGTTATAATTTTGTTTTCATATAATTTATTTGTCTCATAACTTAGTCGTCGTCATCGTCGTCATCATCTATTTCTTCATAACACTCCTATGATTAATAAAAAATACAAACATTTAAATTTATTTGCAAATATATTTTGGTTTCACTTTTACTGTATATGAAAAGCAACTAATAGTAGATAAAGTGGGTGTTGTTTGTATGAGATTTAAATAAGATGTTAATTCATATGACATTAGATAAGACAAAACATTACCATAATTTTTGCCGCATTGTGAACATTCTTGCGATGAAATTCATCGATGGTTTCACCCTTTTTGTTGGCCTCTTTTACCTCATTTTGATGAATATTTTTCTCAAAACAGGCAAACATTTGCTATGATTTTGCCATAAAAATAGTGATTACAATATATTATGCATTTATAAATTTTTAATATTATAACTTTATATTCAGATTCATTATATATTTATTAAACATGACTTACATTGGGTTTAACAGTATAACARCAGACATCCATTTTGCTTGACTTGTCTTTACAAAGATCTTTAGCACAGTTTTTGACCGTTTCTTAGCGATAATCGTATTAAACAAATGAAAATAATTATTAAATAATTATATTTTCTTATAATCAATCAAATGGTCACACCTTTGAGTGAATCGCTGACATCTGAATCGCATTTATCGTATTGTTTAGACATGTCTTCAGATAGGCTGTCATCGCATCTCTTGACGAACATATTTCTCAATTTTTCTATAGTATTGTCGTTATTATTATTATTTCCATCGTTTATGCAATTAATTGAATTGAATGATAAAATTGCTAAAAATACAACATATATAATAAAATCTTTGCCATACATTATATYAGATATTATTGTTTTTATTCAATATTTAATCACTTTATGTATAGTTATTTGGAAAGACTGCGATTATTTATAGTTGATTTAAATTCAATTATAGAGGAAAAAGTGATGAATTATATGATTTAATTTTTAGCAAACAATGTCTGAACAAATATTCAAAAAAATATTATTAATAAAATAATTATTAATATTTCACATTAATTTTGACATTCATTGAATTGTTTAATACTGTATATAACTTATCTTATACTGAGATCATTAAAATGAATTATTGCTTAAATTTAGTGCTTTTGAAATAACAGATATTTAATTGACTTTTGATTTAGAATTAAATAAAAAAAATATTTTTAAGAATTAAATGCAAATGCTTTCAAATTAATGTTTAAAACACTGAATACACAATTTTTTTAATTAATTTTGAATATTTTTTAATAAAAAATAAATAAATACTATTCTAGATAATGAAATAAAATAATTTTATTGACAATAAAACATTTCTATTTTTATCAACATATATATCATTCCGTAAGATTTAATGTTTTATATACAGTATAACATGATATAAAAATTATTATTATTATTATAATATAATAAATAGAAATGCAAAATAACCTTTAGCATTTTTTTATATTTGTATATTTTTATGTAATATTGAAATTTGATTTAACCCAACAATGCTGTATAATATAAAGAATAGTATATTGATTTTTAGTTTTTTATTTTATCTTATAAACAAAAAAAAGTGAAATTTTTCATATTTATTTTTGTTAATATATCATTTTCAAAATTACATTATACAGTATAATAAAATCTACAAYAACATTAAAATTTCAATAAAAATTATTTAAAATAAACTTAAAACAATATAAACGAAACAACAATAATAATAAATATCTATTTAGTATCACTTTTGTGGACTTTCTTAAAATGTCTTTTCATTTGMGACTTATCGGTGAACCGTCGCTGACAGTCAGCAAAGTCACAAACATATGGCCTATCATTTCTGTGGGCCATTAAATGCAGTTTCAAATTATGACTCGTACTATATTTCATGGTGCAGTCGGGCCACGAGCACTGGTATCTTTTTATACCATTATGACTTAGTTTGTGTCGATTCAATTTGGATATCATATAATAACTGGCCTCACAACCCGGCCATTCGCATCTATAAGGTCTTTCACCTATTGTTAAACATTTATATAAAATTATTATTTACTGAATATATCTTATTAAAAATTATATTTATAACTAAAAAAAAATTATATATTAGATGACAAACCGGTATGTGTAAAATTATGAAGTCGTCTACCATTTTTTGTTTTAAATGTCGACTCACATCCCGGCCACTCACACGGGTACGGCTTTTCTGGACAATGAATACATAACCGATGCAACTATTTTTTTGCAAACAAATGAAAACAATTATCATATATTAAAAAAAATAATGAAAACAATTGTAACAAAATGTAAAATACTCTTAAATCTGAATTTTTGGCATATTTAGCATCACATCCGGGCCTATGAAATGAGTATTAAAATATTAATAAATCTTCAAATAAATTAATCAAATGAAGACATACCACTCACAAACAAATGGCCACTCATTTGTATGTATAAAAGTATGACATTTGAGACGTTCCTTAGTCTTGAACGCCTCAAGACATCCATCCAAATGACATATAAAGGGATATTCATTGCTATGAATGTTAATGTTATGAGTTTTGAGTTCACTTTTTGTAACAAATGAAGACAAACAATCTTCGACCAGACATTTGAATGGTTTATCGCCGATATGTCTGCGTTTGTGTTGATTTAAATTTGACAAACTTTTACACTCATAAACACATCCATTATAATCACATTTGTAAACATTTCGGTTACTATTATATATCAGTTGATCCATGTGTTTGATTTTTCTGTGTTCAAGCAATCGTTTTTGTCCCCAAAACGTTTGTCGGCATTCGCGGCAAATTAGTGGCCGTTTGTTTAAATGCATTTTCGAGACGTGTCGGCAAACATTACCCTTTGACCAGTTTCGGTAATTGCAATTTCCGTAATTACATAAATAGCCGATAATTTTCCTCTTTGTTTGACTATTGCACTCATTATTGATATTACTATAAATAGGTTTTGGTTTAATAAAGTCATGTCTTTGACTTCGTTTCACTTTATTTTTCGCTAACTTTTTGCCATCAATTAACTCATCACTCATTTGATTGTTATTTTTAGTCAATATTGTCTCTGATTTGTCACAATTATCTTTAATAATAGTTTTATATTGAGAGTCAAGTCGATCGATGATATCTTCGTATTTCTGTCGGTCACCACAACGACAATGAAGACAAAAGTCGACAACAAATTGTTTGTAGTCTTCACATAATCGGATCAAATCCAAAGTGATGTTCAATTGACCCAAAAGTCGTTCATTTTCTTTAACCAATTCATCCAATAAGTCATTGACTGTAATGACGGCTTTAGCTGATCCACTCATTGTCGCAACCAATCAATGTGTTACCAAAAATCTATACCAAATGCAGTGATATCTCATTCAATTGATTTTAATACTCAAATAAATCTCTAAATTTGATGTTTTTATTATATAATAATTAAATGACATTTCATTCAATAATCACTTTATGGTATCATATGTTGTGTTTTGTATACAAAGTTTGTATACAAACTGTTATAATATACAGAAATACTAATAATTTTTAGGGATTTTGTGTTCAATGCATACATTTGTAAACTAATAGTTAATAAAAAAGGAATATTCTGTAGAAATATTCTGCAAAAATAATAAACTATTAATTATTTATTGTAATTAATTTTTATATATTAATTTATGACTGTATTTTATTACTAAATATTAATATAAAATGCAAAAATTAATTTAAAATTTTGAATTATTTAATTAACAATAATTGATATAAAAAATACTTATTGAAATTGTTATCTGAAATTAACTAATTAAATAATATGAGTTATGTAGTAATATATTAGATAAAATTATAATAAAGAACATTAAAAACATATTGATTTAATAATATATATTTTTATTTCATTTAATTTAAGTTAATAAATCTTTTTTCAAATGTGATATTTATTTATTTAATTATCGGATTTTATAATAGTTGTAACACATGACTTGTAAAATATTATTTAAACTCAACGATAATTAATAATCAATGATTGTTAATCATTAATATGTTATTTCTAAGAATTTAATTTAAAAGTAAAACCGTATACAATATACTGTACTTTCAGACTATACTATAGTTCGCTAACATATTAAAAATTCAATTTTCAATTTATAAAATATCCGGAAAATAAATAAAATTTAAAAAATAATATTAGCAATAATTTAAATATTTGTTTTAATTGCTAAATTTTATTTATTTAGTAAATTAATATTACTAATAAACTAATTATTTAACATTAATTTGTAATCAATTAAATAGTAATATACCGTATACTTTGTATACAACAAAACCGATAACGYTATRTAAAATAGTTACCTGTTTAGTTAGGAGTCTATTTGTTAAAATACTTAAACAAATAGATAAAATAAAATCAGATATTATATCAATAAAAAAGACTAAACAACAAATGATATTTTCACATAACATTTAATCAAATTGATTACACAATTATTATATAAAAATGCCAACAAATTCAATGAAAATTTTAATTGTTTTCCACACGAATTACAAGCAAAATGTCTGTCTTAAGTATAACAGCTCTAACTCTATCTTTGGTATCGATGGTCATCGGTGCTRGTCTTCGTGCGGCACCATATTATATGCCACTCGATAATAATGGAGAGAATATGGATATTGCGGCCATAATACGGGAAACAGGTGTCAAACAATTTATATTAGCATTTGCTTTGGCCACTAATGATGGTCAATGTGTTCCCACTTGGGATGGAAATCCTAATCAAAAGGTTTGAACTTAAGTTTAAAATAAATAAATAAAATAAAAAACGATATTTTATATTATAAAGATTGCCGACGACACCAAAGTTTTAGCAAAAGTAAAGACCATTCGTGCGGCTGGAGGTGATGTGTCCGTGTCTTTTGGTGGCTATAATGGTGTTGATTTGGGTCACGCGTGTCACGACGTCAACTCATTAGCYAATGCTATTCAAATAGTGATCGACAAATATCAACTGACAAATGTGGACTTCGATGTCGAACACGACAATCTCGGCAATGTTCCCGAAGAACATCAAAGGTTTAAAGCAATCAAATTATTGAAACAAAAGGCAAAATCTAATGGAAAACAACTGTTCGTTACATTGACTTTGCCCTCAACTACAGTAGGTTTAAGTGATTTAGGAAAAAGTGAAATACAGAGGGGTGTTGAAGACGGGGCTCAGATTGATCTCTACAAAATTATGTCGGTTTTACTAATTTTTCATTAACTAACTGTTTATAACATATATTATATTATATAATATATATATATATATTAATATATTAGGGCTTTTGATTATGGTGGTCCCGGAGCTGATCAGGTCAATAGTGTTATTACTATTATGGAAGACGTTCACAACCAACTTAAAGTATTAAGAAAAGATTTGAATGACCAACAAGTCTACGGTGCAACTGGTCTTATATTAATGAACGGACACACAGACCAACCGTCCGAGTTATATACTGTCGACACTTTCAGAAAACTCGTTGATTACGCCAACCAAAAGAAATTGGGAAGAGTTTCCTATTGGGCTCTTAATAGAGACAGAGAGTGTACCGGTCCTACCGGTTGGGTCAATGGTACCTGTTCTTCAATCAAACAACAACAATGGGAATTCACTAAAACTTTAGCCAACTTTCATTAAATATTATAATAATTATCAAATTAAAGTTATAATAATTAAAATGTTAGTTATTTGAACTAAAATTACAATTATTTTAGATATTGATTATTAGTTTGAAATTAGCAAAACTAAAATAGAAATATTTAACTATCAAATAACAATAAAATTATTTAAAAATATTCATTGAATAATTAGTTTTTAACAATAATTATAACATTATAAATTAATTGATTTTGACTTAATCATTTTTACATTTTTAAACTCATAAATAAATTGTTATAATAAGTTAATTTTAATTATAAAATTTAAACTGTGATATAATTTTTGTCCACTAAATTAAAAACTATTATTAACTTTATATATATATTTTTCAAACATTTTTTAAACACTAGATGTCTTTACAAATAATATTATTTAAATAATACAAATATGACGTTACCAACTTTACTATTTSTTGGATCCCTAACTTTAATATTTAATACATTTAAACGTAATTATTTACACAATTAACTCCTATAAGCATTACGTTGTTTGTGTATAATATTCTATTTAATCCATTCTTATTAAGAATTTTGTAGACACTTATCGATAAATTTCTATACATTTAAACTACAAAAAAATACAATGAATTTTGAATTTCGGTTGATGTAAACGATTGTATTTATTATAAACTGTAGTAAATATAAAGCAATTATTGTGTAAAACATAACACAAATAATAATATTATTTATTTGTTTTACGATATGATTGATGTTTTGCTTAAGTTATCACCAATTGTTCAACTATTGGATCAGTTATGATATATAAACATTGAAATCAATGGTTGTGTTGACGATGACAGCGATGCCTCCAATGAATGGCGATGTGATTGTCGATTCGGTCGCTGAAGACATTACAACAAGAAATAGGCCATTRATTCCGGCATTTATCGGACAATACCGATGTAATGACGAYGAAAAGACACCGCAAGTGGTGGTCATCGATGTCGACACCAAACTGACAAAAACCGACAGAAGTTTATGCAATTTCTATAAATGTACCAAAAATTGGGTCAAACAAAGTGATAGTAATGGCAATCGATGTTTTGCCACAAGACATTCAGAGATCAATTACTTTACTCATCTGAATGATCAACACTCTGAAGAAGAACTCTTTTGTATGTATTGTTACGAACTGATGAGCTTTTCCCGACTCAAGAAGTATAACAACCGATATTTGTTGAAACATATGATAAAAAGACATCGCTTTCGAAGATTTCAATGCAATTTGTGTCTCTATAGAGCCATCACTGAAGATCATGTAATAATTCATCAGAAAAAACACCACAAATTTCTTTATCAAAAAACAATTGATGGAAAACTTGTGTCTTCTAATGACACCATTTGTAAGATATATTTTTGTCAGTCAATTACTGAAGACACGAAATTTCCAAATTTGAAAGACTTTTATGAAAACTGTAAAAATCCAATTCGTTTGAATAGCGAAGGAAAAAATGAAACCTACTTTCAGTGTCTTTATTGTCATTTTTTGAACGAAGACATCAACAAAGTGGTTGAACACAGTGTCGACAAACATCCCGATTATCCAATTCTTTATTATATACCCGAACCACAGGTCTCATTATCTGCATCTTCTTTAGTCATGGATTTCATCAATTATGACTCTTATGTGCCCATTAATCAACCAAAACAAGAACCGCAAGATAATAGTATTTCATCCACTATTGAAGCAGAAGTACGAATCAATGGTGAGAAAAACAAAAGAAAAATAGATGACAATAATGAGAACCAAACAAAACGATTACGTATTGAAACAATTGATAAACAAAATGAGTCAAATTCTAGTCATGAATTGATCCAAAAGAATATAATTTGTTTATTTTGTGATGAATTGTTTAAAGATATCGAATCGGCGAAGAAACACATTGAGGGACATATGTCCGGTCAACAGATAAGTCACTTTTGGTGTAAAAAGGTTTCGAAATGGAGTCAACACTTTCTTCTAAAACAAGAACAGTTGTGTTCATATGAACAGTCAGATGATATGGATAAGCGAAGTGTTTATTACAATTGTCCCCTTTGTGTCAAATTAGCTAAAGTTAATAAAAGAATTGCCAAACGTTACGAACAATTTTCAGATATTCGCAACCATTTGTGGCAACACAGCTGTTGGTTATCAGTTAAATGCAAACTTTGTTCAATATATTTACCTAATTGTGATGCACTTGTTGTCAAACATTTGGTTGTTAATCACTATTCAAACATCAATAAGAAAAAGTTTAAGTTTTTGTTGTCATTTGACTCGGAATCTTCAGACATCTTATTATCAGATGAGCGACAAATACTTGAACACAAATTGATTGAAACAAATGGTCACGAATTTGTGGAAACTATTATAAGGAAAATGTTAACTGATCTTAAAGAAAGTCATTACAAAAATTTACTCAAGAGTACGAATGATAAGCAATGGAATGTTGAGATTAAGAGACTCCCAAACAATGATCTGAATAAGTATTTAGAAGAGTATAAAGAATATGAGGCCAAACGCAACCAAATAGTTAGTAATTTATCAAATAATAATACCATTGATTATGAAAAAACTAATAATAGGTTTCAAATTCTAAAGAATAATAACAAAGAGTCCGAAGAAACTGCCAGTTCTGACAGTGAAGTAAATGCATCAGAGATTACCGATAGTCATATCGATAGAACCAACAAAAATATCGACACATTTAGTAAACAATTGAGTTGTATTAAAGAGGCTATGAGTCGATTAGGAGAAACCGCTAGTAATTCCAGTGCTAACGGGTAAGTCATGTTTAGGACATTATAATTAATAGGTGATAATTATACAGTTTACCGATTGATAGATTTGATTGACATTTGTTTAGAGTTAGAGAAATAGATTCCGACGACGAAGCACTTGAAGACAATTATCGTATTATATGCTCAAACTGTAACCGAAGATTTGAGAAGACATCAGATGCTAAAGAGCACCACAAGAACTCTCATCCAAATAAAGCGATGGCTTTTGTTAAGAAACCTCCAAAAATCTAATTCAACATAATTTCATAATTATTTTTAAATTTTCATCTCTGATACTTAAATCAATCACATTATATTATTTGTAATTATTTTTTGTAATTTTATTTTTAAATAATTAATATTAAAATAATTAACATTGATATTAATAAAATTAAAGATAATTTTTAAATTTTATTTAAAAATTATGACAAAATTTATCACCMATTTATATGTCATAATATACAATACTGTATCATTATTATCAGTATTCTATAGTATCAAAAGTTGTGTAAAATAAGTAAACTGTTTATATAAAATAGATATCGAAACCTAAGATTTTTCAGATACTGAACCGGAACCGTTTTGAATTTTTTTAAATTCATAAATTGTATTTTTTTTTTATTATATTATACATAAGTAATAGAGAATAATTAGCAAAAACTATAATTAATGAAGTAATAGTAATAATTTGTAATAATTATAATGATATTACCGATAATAACGAAAACATTTTTAAAAAACCTAAACATCATACAGTAATTCTGATAAAAATTAGCCCAATTGTCATTAAATTTCATAATAAGTAATATAATTATTGATTATAAATTTATAATTATTACTGTTATTAAATTAAGATTTTTAAATTACAAAAATTGTATTTCATAACTTATTAATAAATTTTATATTTTAGTTATCTTAAATTAAAATAATAGATTCTAATAAAGTTTTTAATCTATTATTTTAAATTAATTATTAAAAACTATTAAAATAATTCATTAGTAAATACAGTATTATTAATATAAATTATTAGATATCAATGTTTATCTAATATATTATGTTTGTTTTATTTGATATTTTACTTTATACTAATACTAAATAAGGATATCAGTTTTATTTAATACGTTATATTGTATCATATGACCAAGATCATTATTAAAGGTTTTATTGAGTATAAAAATAATATAAATAATGTATTTCACTACAGCTGTAATATAATTTATCATAATAATTAATATATATTTTTACTATTATGTAATAGTAATTTAATCGAATAGAGTATAGAAAATAATAAAAATTTTTATTTTTTAAATATTATATTTTTAATGAAAAGTGAAACATATTGTAGCAATTTCCGTGTGGTGATTCACAAATATAGGTTCAGAGATAGTTCTCTGTTAAAGCCGCGCATACTATCACCTTCTCCAGCGGTAAAGTTGACACGAAAGCTACACGGATCATCACCTCCAAGATGATGACACCCTCAACGACATCGATCGCAACGCTTAAATAAAACCTCACTTAGCTTTATCTACGCTGAGTCGTCCCGATCCCGTCGTTTGTTCCGCTGCTTCGTTGTTTGACGTTGTTATTTACTACCTACTCTCACAACACTCACATACAATACATACCGATTTTTCACTCTATTATACTTAACCTATATCCGACTCTTCAGTCAGAACTACTACTTAGTCTATGTTTTCATAGATCTAAACCCATTATTTAACTATTACATTCCGCAAATATGTCTCGATCGGTGTTTTCACCGAGAGACAAACCTTGAGGTAACATTACTGTTACCTACTAAAACTATGTCTCGATCGGTGTTTCCACCAAGAGACAAACCTTAAGGTAACATTACTGTTACCTACTAAAACTATGTCTCGATCGGTGTTTCCACCGAGAGACAAACCTTAAGGTAACATTACTGTTACCTACTAAAACTATGTCTCGATCGGTGTTTCCACCGAGAGACAAACCTTAAGGTAACATTACTGTTACCTACTAAAACTATGTCTCGATCGGTGTTTCCACCGAGAGACAAACCTTAAGGTAACATTACTGTTACCTACTAAAACTATGTCTCGATCGGTGTTTACCTTAAGGTAACATTACTGTTACCTACTAAAACTATGTCTCGATCGGTGTTTCCACCGAGAGACAAACCTTTAGATAACATTACTGTTATCCATTACACCTAAGACTGACTATTTCAGTCTGAAACTATACCCTGATCCGAGGTTTGCCTCGGATCAAAGCCTTATCTGCACTCCTGCAGGTCGGCATACTCTACATGTCCTACCTATGCTCCCATAGGCAGACATAATACATGCCGAACCTACGCTCCCGCAGATTGGCATACTTTAAACTCAAACTTACTTATAGTTGAATCCGACTGAGTTGCCGATGTAGTTTCCGTTTGTGTTTCACTCCTTTATCACAATACTTACATAATTAACTCTATTAATTATACTTACACTGCCGTGAATAATTACTTACACAATTAACAATTAATTCAATTCGCGGGCTTACGTTTTCTTAAGGGACTCAGGGCCAAAGGCCCGAGCCCCTCGAAAAACTTACTCTTTAGTTGTGTTAAATCCCTTTATTTATGTGTTTCGAGTATAAATTACAACTAGAATATATCACTTCACGTCTATTCACTCTGAAGACTTGATGAGAACTCTCCGAGAGTTTGTCAACGACTAACTCTCTTTACTCTGAAAAAATCATATTCTATGACGTCTTTCAGCGTAATCACTCTGTTTCCAATCAAATARCTATATTTTTACTAACTAAACTAAACTTATAAACATTGGATATAAAACCAAAACCAACAACTACATTGTTAAACCCCAATAACTATGTATACACCTTATGTACTAAATAAATAATTATCAAAACAAACCTATAACTGCAATACATTATGGAACCTTGAAATCATATAACATCACGTTATACATAATAATCAAATAAATTAAACTGAGTAAATGTGATATCATTAGTAGCCGACATCGGCCGATATAATAAAAAACTCTCTCACAGTTTAACTATTAACCTAATTCACGTGAAATATCACAATATCATGAAAATTGATGAGTTGTACTGATTATTGAGTTTGTATAATAGAGTAGTTTATTAAAACACTATTTATTATATTAATACTATTAGTGATTAAATGATACAAATAAGTGAATGTTGTTGGCAACAGTCAGTCTCTTTGTCTAACATATTGGATATACCAATAGTATCATTGATTGTCGTCAAAGTTTACTCATTGGTATCATTGAGATTCACTTTTGGACAGTCCTTGTGTTGAAAAAAATGATTTCAATTCATGGACTTTCTTTCTATAAGTTGAAACTGTGAATACGTTTTTATACATTTATCTTAAGTGTTGAATCGTATAATTTATTTAATTAATGAGTCTTTAAAGCAATTTTATTTGCAAACAATTTTAGTATCATTTATTAATTAGAAAAAAGTTTTAAAGTATTTTCGAAAATGTCTTTTAGTAGGGATTCACCTGATATTGAGGTAAAGTATTGCATAACATTTATTTATTATTGTTATATACAAATTAAATCAAATATAAGTCAATCACATAAACCAGAATATATTATACTGTATTAAAATTACTTGAAATTAATGGCATAATGATATAGATAAAATAATACAATATTTTATAAAATATATAAATAACATATAATATTATATTTTAAATTATAAAAATATATTGGACTCTAAAATTTAAGTTGTGGTTTAATAATTAATATTTTATTAATAWTTTTTTTGTAACAAGATTACATTAGATTAAATATATAAATATATTTTTTAATCAAAAAAGATTTTATAACTTTATATATTATTGAATAATTATATATATTATATATATTTAATTGATTTAAATAATTTTTTATAATTGGAATTGATTTAATATTTTTATCCAAATAATACTGTATTTAATTTACTAATAAACAGAATTTGTTGGCATTGAATCCAAAAGTTAATAAATTTGCGAAAGTAGTCCCCAGTATTGATACTAAATTTAATAAAAAGCATTGGAAAAGAAATAATGACAAGAATTGTAACGTAAGATAAAACAAAATTGAAAAATATTTATCGATTATTAAAAATTATTTATTAAAATTTATAGACATGTAGTCTAACAAATAATTTTGATGACATAAAACACACGACTTTAAGCGAAAGAGGAGCTCTCCGGGAGGCGTCCCGATGTCTCAAGTGTGCAGACGCCCCCTGTCAAAAGGGGTGCCCCACACAAATCGATATTAAGGCATTTATTTCAATGATTGCTAATAAGGTAATTGTTCATAATTTTAAAAACATTTTAAATGACAATTACCGGTAATTGTAATACACATAAATGTCTAGAATTATTACGGGGCGGCAAAAGAGATACTTTCAGATAATCCTTTGGGATTGACTTGTGGTATGGTTTGCCCTACAAGTGATCTTTGTGTCGGTGGATGTAATTTATATGCAACAGAAGAGGGACCCATTAATATTGGAGGTCTTCAACAATTTGCAACTGAGGTATTGTTTGTAATTTGTTTAATAAATTTAACAAAATCTTAACAATAATATACAATATCATACATTTTTATATATTAAACAAAACTGTAGACATTTAAAGCAATGAAATTGCCTCAAATACGATCACCACATTTGCCGCCAATAGAAGCACTTCCAAAGTCATACACCACTAAAATAGGTCTAATAGGTTGTGGTCCATCCAGTATCAGTTGCGCCACATTTTTGGCTCGACTCGGTTATCATGACATTACTATATTTGAGAAAAAGTCATTTATTGGAGGATTAAGTTCATCTGAAATTCCTCAATACAGACTTCCTTATAGTGTGGTTGCCTTTGAAGTAGAATTAATGAAGGATTTGGGGGTTAAGATAGWGATGAATAAAGCTCTTGGAAATGACTATACACTCGAATCTCTTAAAAATGATCACAAATTTGAATGTGTTTTTGTTGGCATTGGTTTACCAGAACCTAAACGATTGGAAATATTTAAGGAGTTGACTATTGAACAGGGATTCTATACTTCCAAAGACTTTCTACCACTTGTGACTACCGCTAGTAAATCCGGGATGTGTTCCTGTATTGGACCAAAATTGCCATCACTTTATGGTAATGTCATTGTGTTGGGAGCTGGAGATACAGCCTTTGATTGCGCCACTTCTGCATTAAGATGTGGTGCCAAACGTGTATTTATTGTATTTAGACGTGGATTCACTAATATTAGAGCCGTTCCTGAAGAAGTTAGTATTACTTAAATAATTTTAGTTTAAATATTAATTGATTGATATATAGATGGAATTAGCTCGTGAAGAAAGATGTGAATTTTTGCCGTTTTTGTCGCCAACTAAAGTGATAGTCAAAGGAAACAAAATTGTTTCGATGGAATTCTTCAGAACAGAAGTCGATGACAATGGAAATTGTGTCGAAGACATTGAACAAGTGGTCAAATTGAAGACTAGTTTTATTATATCGGCATTTGGTTCGGGACTGTTTGACACATTAATTATCAATGCATTATCTCCTTTGAAACTAACAAAATATGGTCAACCAATTGTTGACACAAAATCGATGACTTCTAGTGAGGAGTGGGTGTTTGTTGGCGGAGACATTGCTGGAGTTTCCGAGACTACTGTAGAAGCGGTAAACGATGGAAAGACAGCCGCTTATAATATGCATAAATATATTCAAAGCAAACATAATAATCAAATTATAGGAAATATAGAAATGCCTCGATTTTATACACCCATTGATTTAGTAGACATAAGTGTTGAGATGTGTGGACTTAAATTCAAAAACCCATTTGGTTTGGCCAGTGCTCCGCCAACTACTAGCGGACCTATGATTAGGCGTGCATTTGAGTCCGGTTGGGCTTTTGCTTTAACCAAAACATTTAGTTTAGACAAAAATCTGGTCACTAATGTTTCCCCTCGTATTGTGAGAGGAACCACATCGGGTCATATGTATGGACCCGGTTTGGGATCATTTCTTAACATTGAATTAATAAGTGAAAAAACAGCCGACTATTGGTATCAGACTATTACCGAAATTAAACGAGATTTTCCCGACCATATAATTATCGCTAGTATAATGGCTACGTTTGTTAAAGAAGACTGGATTGAGTTGGCCTCTAATGCAGAAAAAGCCGGCGCCGATGCCATTGAATTGAACTTAAGCTGGTATTTGATAAATGTTTTATATATATTATAGTTTTTATATATATATATATATTTGTATAARTATTTATAAATCTATTATAAAATTTGTAGTCCTCATGGTATGGGTGAACGTGGAATGGGAATGGCATGTGGACAGGTATAACAATTTGCATTAAATTATAATAATTACTGTATTTTGTTTTTAAAAATGATTGTTAGGATCCAGAATTAGTCAAAAATATATGTCTTTGGGTCAGACAAGCGGTCAAAATACCTTTTTTTGCTAAAATGACTCCAAATGTTACTAATATTGTGGACATCGCTAATGCAGCGAAAGATGGTATAAATTTGAAATAATATATTTTACAATAATTATTAATTTGATATTTTAGGAAAAGCCGACGGTGTGACCGCAATCAATACGGTTTCTGGTTTAATGGACCTCAAAGGCGACGGCACTCCCTGGCCAGCCATTGGCAAAGAAAAACGTACGACTTATGGAGGCATTTCTGGTAATGCCATCAAACCTCAAGCTTTGAGAGCTGTATCTGCGATTGCGAGAGCTTTACCAGGATTTCCAATATTAGCGACGGGAGGTATAGATTCAGCTGATGTCGGCCTTGAGTTTTTATATGCAGGAGCTTCAGTACTACAGGTTTGTGACAAATAATTAATTATTGTTTTATTTTATTTAAAATATATCATTCAATTATAGATTTGTAGTTCAATTCAAAACCAAGATTTTACTGTTATTGAAGACTATATGACTGGATTAAAGGCAGCTCTTTATTTGAGAAGTATTGATGAAACGTCTGAATGGATGGGACAGTCGCCTCTCACTCCAAAACATCAAAAAGGAAAACCTATTCAAATATTTGAGCAAAAATTACCGGCATTTGGTCCCTATAAGAAACAAAGGGAACAATTAGTTGGAGATATCAAACAAAATATCGATTTATTGACCGATGATTTAATTCCTCCAAAAGACAGAATTATAAATAAGCCGACAAAAGAAGTTTCAAAAATTAACGTAATTTTTCTTTCAATTTTTTTATAATTATAGGATTTAATTATAATTTATATTTATTATAGGATTTAATTGGATTATCACTTACAAGAATCGGCACATTTAATGAATTAGATATAACACAACAAAAAGTGGCACTTATTGATCAGGTATTCAATTATTAAATTATAATTAAAACAACATTTAATTAGGAATTAATTAAATTTGTAGGATATGTGCATTAATTGTGGCAAATGTTATATGACATGTAATGACTCGGGATATCAAGCGATTACATTTGATAGCAAAACTCATTTACCATTTGTAACGGATGAGTGCACCGGTTGTACGCTATGTCTTAGTGTGTGTCCTATCATTGATTGCGTAACAATGGTCGAGAAGACTATACCTCATTATCCGAAACGAGGGACACAACTCAAAAGTCAGACCAATAATCAACGCAAAACTAGTATCTCTTTACCGGCTCAATGAAGTCATTCAACAATTTATTATTTAAAATTTAGCTTTATTTTTGTATCTATACATCAAGTTATATATATAAATACAAACATTAAAAAGAGTTAATTATTAAATATAAAAATATAAAAACATTAATAAAAAGTTTATCAAAACAAATATTTGACAATTGATACGTTAGTCAGCGTATTGATCCTCAATTTCATCAAATTCTCCCTCATCATCATTAGTCAACTCTTGGTACTGTTGATACTCTGAGATCAGGTCAGTCATGTTAGACTCTGCTTCAGTAAACTCCATTTCATCCATTCCCTCACCGGTATACCAATGAAGGAAAGCTTTTCTCCTAAACATTGCTGTGAACTGTTGTGATATACGTTTGAAAATTTCCTGAATTGCCGTCGAGTTACCAATGAAAGTGGCGGCAGTTTTTAGACCTTTCGGAGGAATATCACAAACAGCTGTTTTCATATTATTAGGAATCCATTCAACGAAATAATTGCTATTTTTATTTTGAATGTGATTGATCTGTTCGTCCACTTCTTTCATAGACATTCTGCCTCTAAATATTGTGGCAACAGTTAGATATCTTCCATGTCTTGGATCGCAAGCAGCCATCATATTCTTGGCGTCAAACATTTGTTGAGTCAAGTCTTGAATACTAAATGACTGATAATGTCTCGATCCTCGAGATGTCAACGGAGCAAATGATGTAAGAAAGAAGTGTAGTCTTGGAAATGGAACCATATTGACGGCCAGTTTGCGGAGATCGGCATTCAATTGACCCGGAAATCTCAAACATGTAGTTACACCAGACATTGTCAATGAAACTAAGTGATTGAGATCACCATACGTAGGGGTCGGTAGTTTGAGGGTTCGGAAGCAAATATCATAAAGAGCCTCATTATCGATACAAAAAGTGTCATCGGTGTTTTCTAGTAAGTGATGGATAGACAGAGTTGCATTGTAAGGCTCCACCACTGTGTCCGACACCTAATAATCAAATTATATAATATATTGATATTTGTTTAACACTTGTTAAACAAACCTTAGGCGATGGCATAACACTGAATGTATTCATAATACGGTCGGGATATTCTTCACGAATTTTAGACACAAGAAGTGTTCCCATACCAGAACCGGTTCCGCCACCCAATGAATGGCACAATTGAAAGCCCTGCAAACAGTCGCAGGATTCGCTCTCTTTGCGAACCACATCCAACACACGGTCCACGAGTTCGGCACCTTCAGTGTAGTGACCTTTTGCCCAATTGTTTCCCGCACCACTTTGACCGTAAATAAAGTTATCGGGACGGAACAGTTGGCCAAAAGCACTCGAACGGACCGCATCCATGGTTCCCGGCTCTAAGTCCAGTAGTACCGATCGGGGAACATATACATCATCTAAAAGCATCGGTAGGTTATATGACATAGAATTTGATTAATTTGTTGCTAACTTACTTGAAGTCTCGTTATAGTAGACATTGATGCGCTCCAACTGTATAGCGGTGTCACCCTTATAATGACCGGTYGGATCAATGCCGTGTTCTTCACTAATTACTTCCCAAAACTTAGATCCCATTTGATTGCCGCACTGACCGGCCTGGATGTGCACTATCTCTCTCATGATTATTGCTGAATATCGATATAATTAATTAAATATTTTTTTATATAAATTATAATAAATAATTTCTTTCAATATATGTTTTATAATATTTAATGAACGAAGTGTTAAGTGTGTCTATAGAAGCAATTGAATGACTGATCAGTGATATGTGCACTCATTTATAGTCTAATTAATAATAACTAATAAATTCAATGAATAAACAGAGATTTTATTAATAAAACACTTGTTTGACTAACAAAACAAAACAAAAAAAAATAATTTTTATACTAAAGAGTACTTAAATTTTTATTTAAAATTATACTCAATGTAATAAATTATTTACAATATTGTATTTCAATGTTATTAAATACTATATAACTTATATATATTTATAATATCAATGCTAACTGTGCGGTCAATTAATGATTAGTTGAGCTCATATTATCTCAATTTGAGAACTAATGTGAATTTTAAAAAAAAATTAGTATTTTAATTGAATTCAATGACTATTCAATCAAAATAATAGTCAAATAAAAGTTTGACGGATAGCTATGTATATACAGAAGGATGGGTTCAATTACATGGCATGAGATGAACCCTTTGTGCTATACTTTACATAATGTAATCAAACATACATTCAATTGACTGGCAATTAGTGTTAACTCTAGAGAGGAGTTATGTATTAAATGCTATGCTTTTGTGAAAACTATTATTATTATTGAGTCCCAGATATGAGTCACTAAAGCAGTCATTGAAGTAAATGTTTTGAGTTTTGAATACAATTTTACATAACATTTGTTAACAAACTTAAAGTTAACTTTTGTTATGAAATACTTTTAAAGTTATGAAATCAAAGTTAAAGTAAACAAACAATAACTCAAACATTGTTTTTGACATTTGATTATCACATGAAATTGATCCCAAAGTTATTGAAATTATGATCATTTGTTATAGTCATTAGTGTCTCAACAATGAAATATTTATCAATTGTTGTGTTTGTCGGCCACTTGTTGTCCATCGGTATGAGTCAGACACAGTTGACTTCATGTGATTACCAGAAATATACGGTAAACGGATGTGAGGACGAAATGGGCGCCGACTGTGACCAGACATCACAGATGTGTCGCTGTAAACCTGGCAACTGGTATGTCATCGACAAGAGGTTCTGCTTTCCTCAACAGTGCCCTAAACATCAATATTATGACCACAACTTTGGCCGATGCGAACCGCAACGGGTGGGTAGTCTTAACTCGGAACTCAATTACTGTAGATATGATTTCCATTGCAAAGGTATCTAATATCATATGCTATTACATCTTCTGACCACTTGTTGATAATTTTATTGTCAATCAGGTGAACACGTCCGGTGCCTACACACGAATGAGTGGAACTACCGGTGCGTTTGTGATCAAGGATTCACATATGACAGCAACACTCAAGAGTGTCAATTGATTCGTGGTTTTAATGGTTTTTGTGTGAAAGACATTGACTGTAATTTGAATGAAACGAGAAATTTGATTTGTGTGGACAAGTCGTGTCAATGCTCTCAAGGATTCACTTATAGTTACGACATCGATGGTTGTGAAGACAACGAGCACATCAAAGAAAGGGATAGTCAGGCCCGCAAAATGATATATCTATTTATAGGTTTGGGTTTATTTTTCGGGACAGCTCTGTCGCTAAAGTTTGGCACCAACTCTGGTCCGGCGACACAACAATTACTACTCAAACGTCTTGTAGAGCAGCGACAGAAACAACACGAACAACAACTTCATAAAACTAACGAAGAGACGGAGTCTTTTGCTACTGATATTGAATCTAATGCCACAAGTGATGGTCCGATCAATAGTCGCGAGACTGCGTGAAGATTACATTTTATATACATATCATGTCTTCTCATTTTTCCAAATCTCATATATAATATATTGACTGAAATATTGTTTTGTTTTCATTGAAAATATTGTTTATAATTATTTTTTTTATTAATCATTTTATATTAACTATACTTAATGTTATCTTTTTATTTAACCAAATATTAATCTTTATTTAATTATATAGTCAGGTATTTTATGTTTACAAAATGCTCACAAATAATTGTTATTAATGAGTATAATCTCATAAAAATTATTACCGGTATTTCACAAATTATTGACAATTAATTGGCAACTCAAGTGAACAAATCAAAAAAGCCAAATAATTATATAATTTTATTTTGTATTGATAACTCATAATTATTTTTTTTATTATAAATTCAATTTATTTTTAATGGTTTACCTACGGTATTGTATTTTAATCAAATGAAATATTCTTATATAAAAATAATAAAGTTATGTCACTTAAGAATTTAATTGTTTTATTGATTTTGAACGAAATTATATTAATATGTTTGTCAAAACAATTGGAGATTCTTTATGGTGACGACTGTATATGTAGCGGACAGTGCACTGAATGTTTGATCGGATCCAGTGATAAATTATGTAAACTCTGTTCCGGATATTATAACATTGATTTAACAAATGTTGGAATCAAAGTGAATGCAGAAAATGAAAGATCGACTCAACACCAGACGTGTGTTTGTCCGGCAGGTTATCAACAAAAYAGATCCGCTAATTATACTTCTTATTCAAGTGAAGTGACATTTGTTAGACTTGTGTGCAATCGACGACCAATTGATAATAACTTTTGCATTGGTATTAACCCAAAGATATTCTTTATGAGCTCTAATTTTGACAAATATTGTCTTATAATGGCATCAATACCAGTATTCATATTTTTATGTTGCTCTCTGTGCTCATTATACCGTAATATTTGTTTTTCTGGACCTAATTTACTGACACTTTATGGCCAACATTTTCCAATGTCTACTCTAAACCCTTTCCAAGTGATTACAAACACTACAATTAATAACTATTATGAAGATCATAGCTTTCATAGTCATCACCACAATATAGATATCAATGAAGAAGACAATTCTTCACTGCCTCCCACTTATGACGAACTCTTTGCTAATGACATAACAACTAATGATAATCAAAATAACGAAAGTCTTGGCAAACAATCAAACAGTTTTGTTGGTTATGATAATCAAAGCACTGATATATTGCCCACATATTATGACACTCTGTCTACTAGACATCCCATTTCGCAAAACATTTGAAAATATTTATTATATTTTATTTATTTGTCTTTTAACACAAAATTTTGTTTGTTATCGCTTTTAAAATATGTGTAAAGTTACTAAATATGAGCATAAAATAGATAATTAAATTAAAAACAAATAAATTTCGAAAAATTCTTTACTGGTATTTATTGTAATATAATATTTCAATACAAAAAAAATATTATAATATATATTATATAATAATAAAATAATTGTTAATTTTATATTTGAATCCAATGAATGTTTGACAACAACAACAAAAATATCATAAATATCTTTATAATATTGTATTTCTAATTCCATACAAACATAAACTAATTTGTAAACACATATTATTAGATAAATTATCGAAATTCTTGTAAAAAATATTTAATTTTAAAGTTTACGAAACAAACAGACAAACTGGCATTTAATGACAACACACCCTTAACTCGTGATTTAATTAAATATTTATAGTTAATTAAATTAATTTTGTTGTATAAAGTTTTATGAGACTATAATTATATAAATATACAATAATATCATATGTTATAAACGGAAAATAAATGTAGTTTTAAAACACATATAGTATATAAACAATATATTAGTAGTAAATATTGATTTTTGACATAATATCAATGTTACACAATATATAGTGATTATTAAATTTTATATTTGGCATTAAAACAAAAATAAAAAAATTCCCATAAATGTCAAATAATGATTATTTACACAATTAACTACAGTTGACGCAAAAATATCAAGTTTTATTAGTTAATACAAACATAGACTATACTGTTTTGATGGATCAAGTGGATCATAAATCCCATTCCTAATAGTTTTATATAACATAATTGTGCGAAATATAAATAATTTAACACTAATTAAAAATAATTTTATTTTCGAAAAACAATATTATTTTATAATATCACTAATATGTCATATGATTATGTTTTTAAATAAAAAAAGTTTGCATTTTGGGCGTTTAGATTKCAAGTGATATTTTACCTGAAAATTGAAATAATGGTTTTATATTTAATAACTATATTTATTTGAAATGTATGTAAAGTGTATAATCAATATTCAGTTATCAATTTTTTTGGGTTAATAATTGTCACTAGAATTGTGAGATATCCAGTGTTTGCAATGGAGTTGTTTCCGATGATAATGATTGCCTTCTCTGTGTTTGTCATATTATTTTTGTTATTTCAATTTATTATATATATCTATAAAAAGTTTTTTCGCAAAAAGAATACAATAAAAAAGTGGTCAAAGGAACAGTTGGATCAAATTCACGCCATTCTTAAGATAAATCCCATCACTTTTCCAGATCCCAGGTTTTTGAACTCTCAACAGAAACAAAATATGGTTTATGACAATCTTCGGTACACCAGTACTATGAACTCATTGTCCATTAATCTCGATTACGACAATCAAAAGACAACTTCAGACAATTGCGATTCATTTGATGCTTACAACACTCGACCACATGATAGAAGTCATAGTGAAGACACTTTAGACAAAGTGTTTGATCCGGTCAGCGATGGAAATGATTCACTCAAGAGAAAGATATCAAGAGATCTTAAAGACACCAAAGTTGTTATCAGCGACTTTAGTGATATTCATTCAGACAATAAAACAATCGATGAAAGAAGCGATTCTGGTATCGATGGCGCTGAAGATCATTAGATATTTTTATTATCATATAATTAATAATTAGTCAATTGATCTTGATAACTTAATTACTACATTGGTAACTTGGAAACATTCATATTCTAACAATAATTTAATTAATGTAGAATTTCATTTAATAACACTTATTTTCTAATCAACAAAATTATAGAATATGTTTATAATAACCAAATATATTTTTATCTAAAAAATATTTTTAAATCATGACTATATGTTGTAATATAGTTATTATTTTTATATTTGCCAACTTTTTAAATGTGTAAACAAGTCAATGCCTTTATAACAAAAATTTTCATGTAAATATTATTAGTTCAAAAATAAATTTTTGTTTTGAAACTAATCTTTTTAGCGTTAAATAATTTTTTAAATTAGTTATGTCAATATATGTCAAAACATCATGTGATATAAATATCTAATTTATACACTATAATTTTTTATTTAAAAAATAGATTTGACTATATGTTTGTACAAAATGTATCTTTATTTATAACAACATTTTTGTCTTACAAATTATTGTAATTAAATTAATAAAAATTTTATAATATAATAAAAAATGTTATTAATTAATTATTAGGTTTATATTACAATAAGTAATATATCAGTGAAAATTAAATTGTTATTGAATTTAAACAATTTTTAAATGTTTATTCTTAACGCTTTGATATCTGTTATACTAAATATAAAGTTCAAGTTATACATGTAATTACAGTACTGTATATTATATAACATTATTAATGTAATTCTTTATCTTATCCAATAAAATAACAAATTATTTCAAATCTTTATTGAATATAATTTTTAATTTTCACTTATTAAGACTCATATATAAATACAGTATAACTATAAAATGAAAAAATATAAATGATTTGTTTTTTATGAGTAAACATATTATCTATAATTTATTCAAAATTTAAATAACAAATACAGTAAAATAAAACATTTTTATTTTGCAAATTAAAAATACTGTACAATTAATAAAAAATAATTTATTGTAAAATTAAAGCATCGTACAAATAAGTTATGATATATATAAATATAAAATAAATTATTAATTAAAACTACAAATACATAAAAATTTTTGATACTTCGGTAACCATTATTAATGCCAATCATTAGATTCATCGGACAAGAGTTGTTTGAGAGATCGGGTTGTATTAACCAATTTGATCCAACGTATCACTCGATTCAGATCAATGGTAACAAACAGATGATATGTCAACAAAATTATTAATACAATTAACACTATTTTCAGTACGATATTAACCATTGTTTATGATATATATTATGATAAATATTATGTGATATCTTTTGAGTCTTGAGTTTTGAAATGAAGTCCATCTCTGTTGTGGATTAAGTCAACTATCAATCGATTTCATCAAATGGTAAGGAAATGACTCAATACTATATAACTTAAGACAAGAGTTCCTGGTTTTGACCCCAAACACCACAATCATTGGATGACATATCAAAACTAATCATATTTTGTTTGTTAATAAAAATGATATTTTTAGGAAATAAAACTCTTTTAAGATTATTGATAAATCACACAATATTTTCAAAGTAATTAACAAAAATAATCAAATAAAGTGCAAATCATCGACAATATGACAAATCATTTTTGTTGTTGTAAAACATAACGGATGACCACAAATATATTTATTAATACATCAACTGATACTTTATTAACTAAATATATCTCAAACTAATAGTAATTATTTGGAAATCATTTTTTATTTAGTAAATCATTGTATTGTTTAGTAGTAATTGTTTTCATAGTGAAAGCGTGTATAGACTTGAGTTCATCAGACAATATAGTGTTAACCATACGGTGTCTCTCCAATAGGGGAATGCCCTCAAACTTGTCCGACACTATAACCGCATTGAACTTCATGCCACACCCGTCCGACATGTCCTCAACTGACTGGTCATACAAATAGACATCATATCAAACAAATAAATACTTCAAATCAATAATAATAACAAACCAAATGTGTTGTCTCCAAGTTTTGCTTCAGTTTATCGCTAATGTATTCAATGGTAAATAGTGGTGAAGACATTGTCAACACAATAGTCTCATTAATTGACAATCAATTTATGACTTTTGGTCACAAAATACTTTAGATTTTTAGATTGTAATCAAAAACTAATAATAAATTTAAATGATTTGCAAAACTCTCAAAACATGTGATTTCACTATAAATGTTATGATAACACATATTAATACATAATAGAGATCGGATCGGATATAAT
>NW_026533243.1:6345000-6565000 GCF_028296485.1 Oppia nitens
AAATATTTTAAAAGTTTGTTCTGACAATACTATTTTAGATTAACTCTATTTAATTAATTTTTTTTTTGTAAAACTCAATATATAAATTTATATACATATTTATAAAAATAATTTATACTAATATAATATTTAAAAATATCTCTAATAAAATCTAAGTGGTAAAAATTAATTTTTATATTAAATTTTAATTTTTTGACTTTTTAAATTTGTCACTTAATAAAATGTCAATTATTTGTAGTAATTAAATATACTTAAATTTGTATATTACAAAGTTAATACATCAATTAATTAAATTATAAAAAATTTGTTTTTAATTTCAAATTAATTACAACGTTTATTATCAGCAACTTAAAAAAATATTTGTTTTATGACAAATCATATAAACGTTAATTTTTTGTAGTCACTATTTATCTTAACTATGATTTATTTATCTTAATTTTTACACAATTGCTTTACTAATTTTATATATTTTTTCACTTAAATAAATTTTAGTCAAAAATTAAGCTAAAGTTTACTAAAAGTTGATAACGATTTAAAAAGTTATTTATAGGTGATATAAAATTTTGTAAATTATTGCTTATTTTTATATATGATATACTCATATATTTAATATGAGCTCATTCTCATACCATACACATTAAGGTGTATAATAAAACAAGTTTGAATTATAATAAAAATATAGCTATATTTTTGCAGTTTAACGATTATTGTTTTAACATTTGATTTTAATTATATTTAATAAAAATATTATATTAAATATTGATTTAATAAGGAAACTAAATCCAAGGTCAATTTATATAATACTATTACAACCGGTAATACAATATTTACAGTTATATATTATTACTGTATTATAATGTATTTAATTCATGCATTTAATTATATGCAATAATGTGTGAATTGGATCGAATCCACTTAACTATTGTCTATATTATATTAATATACAGTAAGACTCTATAATACAGTATATAAATRTTTTTATAATAAATATTTATATTAAGAAAACAACAAATATTTTGCAAAAATGTGGAAAATAACTACACAAATGATTAATCACTTTTACATTTAGATATTTAATATAATTGTAATAATACGTAAATAATTTAGATTTTAATATTAAAAGTTAATAAAATATGTAATTTAACGATAATTTTAATTTATTTGATTTCTTARAATAAAAATTCCGTGATATAGTAGAAAAAATAAAAAATATTTGTTTATAATATATTTAATATATATATAAGTTGAGATAATTTTTTAAAATCTGTGATTTATATCTATATTTATATTTATGTGAGTATTTTCATTGAACTTTACAATAATTTTATTATTAAGTAATCAGTAAATAAAAACTAAATAATAAAATTGTTTTTGATATTTAAAGTTTTGACTGTTTAACAATTACTTCATAAAAATTAATTAATTGAAATAAAAAGTGAATTACCTATAAATTAAAACACGAAAAGACATTAATTGTCAAATGTATTATAAATGTATTGCAAGTTATTTAACGAATGTCAATGAAGACAAAGATATTGATATCGGATTTACTATCAATTTTCATGTCATATGTGTATTGTTTTGGCTAATTTTGGTGGTATTTGTCATATTATTGGAAAGTTTGCCCAAAAAGTCGCACAAAAAGTGAGTAAATAAAGTATTAAATTATATTATTTAGTTTAACATATCATATGATATAATTAACATCTTTTTCATTAATTATTCAGTGATTTGTTTGTCACAAAATGTCATCAAATGGATGGATGTCTGTCAAACAAATAATAATTTCGTCGTTAATGAAATATATTAATCTTAATTATTGATTAACAAATTAATGTTTTWATTGACTCTTTTATATTATTTGTCATTTTTATTTATTATAATAAAATTTTTTTGTTAATCAATAAATAAAAATAAATGTTTATAAATTATACAAAATAAACAAAAATATATT
The DNA here is from genome assembly GCF_028296485.1 of Oppia nitens. Classification (NCBI taxonomy): domain Eukaryota; kingdom Metazoa; phylum Arthropoda; class Arachnida; order Sarcoptiformes; family Oppiidae; genus Oppia; species Oppia nitens. The sequence goes on from NW_026533243.1 coordinate 6,346,955, forward strand.
TCATAAACTAAATTTCATTCATTCAATTATATATCAAATCAAAACATTATTGAAAAATATAAACTAAGATTTATTTTTATTTAAATTGCTTTCATTATCACTACTATCAGTACTATCGCTATCATCTTCAGAGTCTTCACTGCTATTATCATCACTGGACTCTTCGTCGTTAACTAAGTTATCGTTATTTTTAAATAAAACAAAATTGAGTTCAACTGCTGGATGACTGTCATTAACGACACTTTCATCGGTGATATCATCATCAGTAACCAAATCGCAAGTTTGTTGGATATCTTTATTAGCCGTTAGTTTTGTCTTTTCTAAAAAATCTTTGGCACGATTTAACACTAATAATATCAATGAAAATCAAATCAATTATATGATAAATATTTATATATTACTTTATTTACCATTTGATGCCAATCTTTCTGTTTTCAATGTCTGTCTTTGTGGACATTGAATGGCATCTCTTTTAGCACTTTTGGTGATCAACAATGTATTTGTAATGTCATTGCTTTTGGTGAAGAAATCATTTTCACATTTTAGTAGATCTGTGTTGACTTTGATCGGTGGTTCACTCATTGTCTTCAGCGGTAATTATATTTAACAAATCAAATGCAAAACAAATGTAAACAATGTTTTGATAATAAAATTTAAATCACAAAACAATTTCAATGCACACAACATGTGCTCTAAGTATGTATACTAAGGGTTGTCATAGAAATGCCAAACAAATATCAATATATGGGATGTATTGAGAAAGTGGTGATTAAATTGTTGTGACATTCAATGCAATCATTTGTTTAATAACATTATAATGAAATAATTTTTATTTATTTTATAATTGATTATAAAATTATTTTATTTATTTGATATATAATTACTGTGTGTTATCACTAATATTTGGTGTCAATGCTTAAGATTAGTGTTAAGTAATAAATAAAAAAAATTATAGGATTTTATACATAAATAAATGATTGACTGTTTGTCGGAAAAGCCAACACTAAAGGAGTAACTAAAACAACACACGGTTTTTATATACCTGTAGTTATCATATATTATATTATATTATAATAATAATTGCATTTATTTCTAACATTTTTTGAAATAAAAAAATATTTTAAATGTTTTTATATCACATATACAGACATCTATAGAGTATATGCATTGTTAGCAATTAATTAACAATTTTATCAAATCATTAATAGTGTTAATGTAAGCGCTTTTTGAAGCGTTTGTAAAATATGAGTGAAAAGCATTTGAGAAACAGATTGATAGCAATTAACACTAAGAGAGACACGACTTCCCATCATATGATGTCCCGAAACACCGATAATCACACCGATTATCAACCAATGGACGACCATATGAGTGATGACGACGATCACAGTGGGGATGAACTCGACAGTGATAAACAAACTGATGACAAAGCCGTCAGATCCAAGTTTGCCACTAATGACAGACAAGAACTTATTGAACTCATCTATAGTGAAGATGTTATTAAGTTCAGCAAAAATAATGCTTTAAGACATAATAATAGTCTTCATCGACATTCAGATAGCGATAGTGACCAACAAAACGATGAAATGATGACATCATTCATCAACAGCGATAAGAAACCGCTTCTGGATTTGGTTAATAAAAAGAAGAGTCGATTGAAGAGAAAATCATATAAATCTGAGTATCTGTTGACCGACGACTCTGATGACCATTCAGACCATCAAATTGTTTACGAAGAAGGGATTATATCACTGTATTTTCAAGTTTTTGTACCATTTCTTATCGCCGGTTTCGGTACAGTTGGTGCCGGACTTGTCTTGGATTACGTGCAGGTATTGACAAATAATTACATTTTTAATACAATTATATACTATAAGCCTATATATGGAGTGATAATTAGCTAAACATATTGAATGTATCGCTTTGTTTATATAAAATATATCTGTTTTATAAACATTATTTTAATGATAGTAAACCTATTAATGTACTGTTTATAGCACTGGGATGTATTCAAACAAGTATCTGAAGTGTTTATTTTGGTACCGGCGCTGTTGGGTCTTAAGGGAAATCTTGAGATGACTTTGGCCTCACGTTTATCAACTCAGGCCAACTTAGGCCACATAGAAACGGGTCGCGAACAGTGGCAAATCGCGTCGGGAAATATAGCATTAATTCAGGTATATATTTGATTTAAAGTACCGACTTATGTAGTATTGTTAATGATATATATGTATAACAATGGTTAGTGTCAGGCGACAATCGTAGCCTTCTTGGCCGCCATATTTGCCATAACCATGGATTGGTTACCCGAAGGAGACTTCAACTTTTCTCACGCTCTACTGTTATGTGCCTCAAGTCTATTGACAGCCAGTATCGCCAGTTTTATTTTAGGTATTCATTTGGGTTTATTTATATTGTGTTAATTTTGAACAATTTTTAATTAATATTAATATTATTTATTGATATTAGGATTATTAATGATAGTTGTAGTAATTGTATCACACAAATGCCGCATAAATCCCGGTAATTATTAAATTTTTTATTGAKATGAAGACATTTCGATGATATTTTACATTACTCGGTATTATTAATTAGACAATGTGGCCACACCTATAGCTGCATCTTTAGGAGATCTGATAACTTTAGCTCTTTTGGCCAAATTTAGTGATATGTTGTACTATACTGTTGGTAATGATACGGATTATATAAACATTAGTTAATGTTATTTTACTGATAAAAATATTACATATCTTAGAGACGAGTTCCTGGCTTTGTGTTGCCATTATTGTTGTATTTCTTTTATTGATTCCCGTTTGGTGTTATTACGCCAATAAAAATAAATATACCAATGAAGTCCTATATAATGGTTGGACACCAGTTATCAGTGCAATGGCTATATCCAGGTCTGTTAGTTTAATATTAATATTGTTTAAAAAATACATATTTATCTCATTGATTAGTATTGGTGGTTGCATTTTAGACTTTGCTGTTTCACGATTTAAAGGCATTGCAGTCTTTCAACCTGTAATTAATGGTAAATCTAATTATAGTTATTTTTAACGCAAAATTAATCAAACAGTTGTATATCATTAATATAGGCGTTGGTGGAAATTTAGTTGCCGTACAAGTATGTGATAGATAATGTTAAATTTTAATATGTTTATTGATAATTATTTGTAATTTTATTGTACGGTTAGGCCAGTAGGATATCAACTCATTTGCATAAGAATTCAAAGTTAGGAATTTTACCTAAAAGTGATGCAAAACTTTGTTTTAATCCCTGTTCAGCTTTCTTTGGAAAAAGTGAGTTCACTTTTATTACTGATAAATATATTAGAAATTTTCTAATAGATATCAACTTATTTTTATGCAAACTTTACAATTTACTTATCATTTCATGTCAAACGATAACTTATATAAATATAATTTGATATTAAGTTGTGATTTTTTTCAATATCAGCATATTTTTATTACCGTAATTTTATCTAAAAATGATACACATATTTATTTAATTATAGGCATTCACGCGCGTACAGCTCGCGTACTAATATTAATGGTAATTCCGGGTCACATAATCTTCACGTATGGCATTAGGTTTCTTCAGGCCGGACACACATCCATTACCTTTCATTTTCTAGTCGTTTATTTATTGGCGGCATTACTACAAGTCATACTTTTATTATATTTTGCTCACACAATGATTCTCTATATGTGGAAAAAGGCTGTCGACCCGGGTATGTGTGCTTTATATACATAATATATATAGTATTTATTGTATACTTATATTATTGAACATATGTTTTTATTAATGAATAACTCCAATTTGAATAAAATGATTGCAGATAATTCAGCCATACCCTATTTGACAGCATTGGGTGATTTGTTAGGAACGGCACTTCTAGCCATTGCTTTTTTAATACTGTTTTCTATAGGAGACAAGGATTCAGATGTCGGCGATTGATTCATGTTTTTAAAAATGTTTTATAAAAGTTATTTTTAGTATAAATTTTATATAAAAATTAATAATCATAGAATCTCTTTATAAAAAAATTATAGAGATTTTATTTTCCCATAAACTAATTTATTGTAAAATTCATTCATTAAATTATATATTTATTTTTTAGTTGAAATCATCATTAAATAAATATTCTATTGTATATAAAATAAAATTCAATGAAATGTGTCAAAGTATAAAATGGTTGACCATGATTTATATGTGTATATCATAATGTATATGTATGCTAATGTACCGGTATATACCTGTATGTTCATGTACTACATTTACATCAAATGTGTGTTTTGTACGCAATATAAATATTACGGTAAATTTAATCAAAATTACGATACAATTCAATACACACTCTCTTGAAATTAATAATTTTTAAATTGCCATTAAAATATTAACATGGTAAAATTGACTTTTTTGAAATTTTTTGGGGTAGTTTTGTAATATTTTGAAATATAAAATATATTAGTGTTAATTGATTTAATTACAATAAAATTGAATACAAACTTATAATAAAATCCAATTTATCCTACCCTTTGATACATACTATTTAAAACATAAAATATTAAATATTTGCCAATCATTGTGTGATATTATATGCAATATTCATGCAAAAAAAATTAAGATCATGTCTTGTCCTTTAAATGCATTTTAGTTGGTCTTAAATACGTAACCGAAACAATGGCATCGTCAGAGTGGGTGATAATCTCATATTCATCTCTTAAATCAAAATAATAATAAAAAAGATTTATTATTTTATATCAAAATTAAATGATAAAACACTTACAAAACAATTGTTTTCTTAAAGAGAGGACAATCCAAAGTGATTGTCTCGTATTCTCCTCCTTCGCCACAGACATTGATGCCATACTTTTTGTTGAGTTCTTCAAGAATAGGAAGCATTTCATCGATAGATTTGGCCAAATGCTTGGCCTCTAAGCCGAGAACCGCCACTTTGACGAGTATTGCATTCATATTGTAATTAATCATATCTTTGAGTAGTGATGTCTGCTCTTTAGCCCAAATCGGTGCCAACATCTCGATGTTAAGTCGTTGACATACGTTTTCAACCCTCACCTTCTGATACGTCGACATTATGGCACCGACTGATATGCCATCAAATSGTAAAGTCTTTTGGATTTCAGATAACAGTTCAAACAGGTCTTCCACTTCATCGCCGTTATGTTTGTTGTAATCCATTTCAGTTATCACAGGTTTTCCGCTAATTTCTCGTCGAAATAGTGGTAAATCCATGGCTTCAGCGTATAAGTCGATGAACTCGTGTCCAACCGTTTGATACATATATGAGTCCTCTTCTTTAGCCGATTTCGGGACCAAATTGGCTAAACCGACCAATTCGTGACCATTTTGTTTGCACAAACACATTGAATATGTCGAGTCTTTTCCGCCACTTATTAACGCAATTATCCTCATTGTTGACCACTTCTTAAGTGCCGCTAAATTGTTATTTATTATATGAAGYAATCAATTGTTGACATTCACTGACAACACGTGTTTGAGAGCCGACTCTGACCTCTATTGTCGTCATAAATGACTAAACCATACATTGATTGAGTCTTTGGATGTCTTGCAGTAAATYATATTTCAATCACTGATTTGGGCGCCAATTATGTCGACCATTAAGTTGAAGACAAGCGATGGTTACATTCGGACGGTTGATATCCAAAGGATCAAACTGTCTATTACTTTGAAAGGTATCCAATTGAGTCTTACCATTGATTTAATATTCATTATAATCTCTTTATTGAAGATATGATGGAGTCTACTGAAGACCACAGCACATCCATATCAGTCAACAACATAACTGCCGCTACTTTGGATAAAGTGATTGAATGGATTGATTACCATTGGGACGACCCAATCGACATCAATGACAATACAGATGAAGACGACACCTGCGCTAAAACAACTGAAGAGATGACCGATTGGGAGAACAAATACTTTGACATCGATCGGGACCTATTGTTTGATCTGTTAGTGGCAGCCAATTATCTTAACATTAATGGTAATGATGTCATTCAATAGTTTGCTATATTTGACAATTTATAGACCGTTTCGCTTAGTTGAAGGACAGACAGACAAACAGATAAAAGAAATTTTCATTTTTTTCTAACTTTACTTCAGAAAGACTATAAAATATTAAATTATAATTTACTGTAGTTTAACATATCATTCATAGTATGTATTCATAGTTTTCATAAAGTGCTACATTTATATCATTTAAATTAATACTAAATTATTTTTATCTCTATTTCTAAATTTATAATACAATTTATAATTAATTATAACAATTACAGTAACTATAGATTCATAATATATGTCTAAATATTAATATTATTAATATTGCAATGACTACAGGATTATTACGAATTGCCTGCAAAGTGGCCGCTAATCAGATCAAAGGTAAATCACCCGAAGAAGTTGGTCAACTTTGGGGTATTAAATGTGATTTGACTGATGAAGAATTGCAACGAATCAATAAAGAAAACTCTTGGATTGAAAAAGATCTAAATTTGTGATATTTTTATWATATTTGATTTTTATTTAAATTATTAGTTTGATATTCATATTGTATTTGCTAAACAATTTAATTTAATCATATATTTATAGATTATAATATAATTATTAATAGAAAATGTTTTTATTTTATTAATTTTCATTGATTTATTTCATTGTTTTTGTAACACTAATTGTAAAATATAAAAATCTCTTAAAATTTATGTTAGAAAACTAAACTGGGACACTATTTTTTTATTGATAACATTTGTATGCCATTCTCATTCCTGCAATACCATTACCTCCAGGTGCGTGAATTAGAAACAACATTAATAAATGAATAATTGCATTTGTCATTTATAAATTATAGTCTATAACTTATAAGGTTTTCCCAAAAGCTAATAGTGCTGTCGAGACCCATATAGAGGGAGTGGGTCTGGAATGCTATGATATGTGATATCTTATATGAGGTGTTTTGAAATTAATTTTATCATTTAAACTTAAATAGTAAATACTATGAAATACTAGAATAGTAAAATTTATTGCATTTTAAAAATATATGCAGTTTAATTTATATATTAAACTTACAGTATTAAAGTTATAGACTATAACTTAAAGTATTAAAGTATCGATAATTACTTTATAGGCATTCAAAATTATTATACTATAAAAATATAAATAATTGGATAAATAGTTTGATTTAAAAAAACAATTTATTGATAAAACACTGCTATATACAAATTCATATAATTATTAATAATCGTTATATTATTGTAACTATAAATCACAAAAATGCGATTAAATTAGGCATTCGTTATATAATATTGGTCTCAACATATAAAATAAATCATAATTCATAAAAATAATATTCAATAATTATAATAGAATTAGTAATGTGAATAATAAAGTAAATAATACTAAAATAATAATTAATAATAATAGAAACATTAATTAAACATTATAATAATAATATAATAATTTGATGCAATAATTTACAATTTGGTGTCCTGGAGTGAATCATATTTAGCATTATTTTTTTCATTATCCAAACAATTATCAATGGGTGTAACCCAGCCTTCCTCCAGGTTTATCACATTGTGGTTACGTTTGGCGTGTAATTCGTCTCTCAATATATTAGAAGCGGAATTCAAGTCAAAGCCATTGAGGTTAGTCGTGGTTTGTCGTCGAAAAGCGTTAGAAAGTTGTATCTGTAATTGAATACTAAAATCAATGAGTTGTAGACCAATAAACAACATATATATCAGGTGTCAACTCTTGTATAAAAAGCTATCAATAAAAGTCATGCATTTCTGGTAATTCAATACGAAATCAAACAGTTTGAGACAACAAGTTGTGAAACATTAAGCAAAAACCAATACCTGATTCATATCAACGCTCTTTCGTTTAGCACACGAACAGATTATGGCCAGACATAGCAATACCGTACAAATGAACATAACTATAGTAAAGATGAACACCAATAACTCAAATTTGGCCAATCGGTGACTGTCCGACTCCAACGGCTTCACMACAATTGTTCCCATATTTGTTTGAAGACTCTGTACCTCCAATCCCATCTATTATCATAATATTTACAATTTAATTCATATCAATCAAATTGTTTAAAAGTTACCAATTGTTCCAATGTTTTGGTTGAGTTCTTGAGCGACTCAACAATTAATGGACCTTTGAATACGTGATACTTATTTACTAAAATACAAAATTGTTAATAAGTATAGACATTAATATAATAAAAAAAATTATTATTACAATCCTTGTCTTTTGAGTCGTTAACAAAAAAACTGATAATCAAATGGTTGTTCATTACAAGAGGTGATGGCGAGACATATATAATATTATCGATTTGACACCAATTCCTCTCGGAATCGATACAATCGCACGTAAAGTTACGGAACTTTAAGTCTAATATTGTTATAAAACGGAAAATCTATTGAAAAAATAAAATAAAAAAGTTGTGCAAAATATAGAAAGCATTTCTTATTTACGATTAATTAGGACAGACCTCAACAGATTTGGCGATAAAAGTGATGGTCACTGTGTTAACCATATCTTCTTTATTGATGTAATTCATGCTTTTAATGTTTGGTAAAATAACTTTAATTGGATTGACATTTGATTCAAAGGGAATGCTTGTAGTTATAGGTCTCATATTATGAGTTGTAGTCAAGTCGTGAACTAATGGTTGTGAGTTAGTCTTTGCCGTTTCAATAGTATTTGAATCGTGCGGTTGGGTCAGTGTATCGTCAAATGTTTTAGTAGATTCACTACTACTTTGTATATTTTGTGTTTCATCAGTAGTTTCTATTGTCTTAACGCTTGTCACCTCAACTGCCATATCTGAAGTCTGAACCGGTTTTGTCTCATCGCTTGAATTAAAGTTTTCAATAAAACCGGGTGTTATGTTCGGCTCTTTATTGTCGTCCGTGTGATCTCTGGTTACCGATTCTAAGGTTCTTAATGTCTCAATTGGTTGCGCTGTTGTTGTTGTTTGTATTGTTTGATGTGTTTCTGATATTATAGGACTACTAGTTTGTGCTTCAGTTGTAGTAATCAATTGGTTTCCATGAGTTGGTGTTTGAGATTCTGTTTGTATATTAGGAGGAATACTATGAATATCAGTTGCATTCAAATATCGAGTCTCTGTTGTTGTTTCTGTCAATGGACTCGTGGTTTGTGTTTGAATGTCTTGTGAATGATTGAGTGGAGGAATGTATTGTTTATCACCATTTGTAAGAGTTGTACTAAATAAAGTGGTTTTAACTGAAGATTCTGTAATATCGGAATGTATTGGAATTAGTGTTGACTTTGATTCTGATATTAGTGTTGACGATCTAATCGGTTCCTGAGTTGTTCCCAAACTTGCTTCTTGATTAACCACATCGATAGTGGTTTGTGTGGCCGCAGACGACTTTTGTTCAACAGTTTGACTGGTAATTAATGGTACCGCTGTTGTTGTCATTATATTCACATCATTTGTCAGTTTCAAAGTCGTGGTTTGAGTTTCTTGTATTACATTTGTTGATAAAGTTGTGGTTTTGTCATTAATCCCCGACTGGGCTGTCATTTCACTTATTTTTTTAGAACTTATTTCATTGATTATATTTGGGCTAATAGTCGTTGGATTTGTTATTTGTGATGACATTTGTGTTGCAAGTGATGGGACTTCATGGGGTGAACCGGTATGTGGAACGACACTACTGCTTACTGTCTGTGTATTAGATATTCCTATACTACTTATCAATARAGTTGTGGGATTCGGAGGAATAGTAGTTCCGGAGCTATCTTTTGAATTTTCTGTTAAATGTTGAATAGTTGTCTGTGTGTCTAATGGTTGGTTAGTATCGGTAATACCCTTAATAGTGGTTATTATTGAACCTAATGTTGTTGTCACTTCATCAACATCTATATATATATTGTATATTTTAGCAAAAAATAAATATATTGAATTTCATTTATAAAATTGTCAGATCTATAGATATAATTATAAAAAAATTATTTACTTTTATAATTAGTCGTTTCGTGTGATATCAATGTTTTGGGCGTTTGTGTATTAGATTGGGTTATAGTGTCGGTGTTTGCGGACACCGGTGTAGTGAWCGGCACACTGTTTGTTGTCTGCGCCCAAACCATACATACCGTACAATATAAGTGCAAATAAACTATGAATTCTATATAATAATAAAACAAATAACAAAATTGAACCGATTTTAATAAGTAAATATGGATATTATATTTGAAGCACTTATTTATATATCATCATCAATGCCTATAATTAATGTTATATAAGTTCAATGATTTTTGGACTTTTGTCTGCATTTTGTGGAAATATTTTTATAGTGATTATAATATTATATCAAAAAATTAAATATTCATTTCCAGTGAAAATTATATTTTTATCAAATAAAGTTTCATACAAAACATTAAAAAATTTTATAATATAAGTTATAATCCATGAATATATATAACTTATTGTAAATTAAACTAAAAATAATAATAAATACTTTCAATGCATATAATGTATATAAAACTTATATAAAATTTAACATTTAACAAATATATTTTTTATATATAACAATAGTTGAAAAATAATTATTAGAAATTAAAAGATTTAATGACTTACCGACAAATTTATTAAAATTCATGATAAATATTCACAAAGAAGTCAATCAAACAATTTGTTAAGAATTACACTTTATTTAAGTCATTCACTACAATATAACTAATTTTCAATGCTTTTAATGCATTATATTATAGAAACAATTATAGAGAAAATTGAATCTCAGTTATAGTAGAAAATGCTGTGAAGTTATTTGAAAGGCAACTAATGTTCACAATATTATAACGTTTGGACTCCAGTGCTGATGAAAGTATAAGTTACAGGTCTGCTATGTTATGACGTATAACTAGTGTGACCACATCATTRTGTTTTCACATTTATTTTATTTATTCTAATTTTTTATATTCTAGTATCAATATTACACACTTAAATAATTACAGAATAATAAATGTAAAATATTTAAATTATATAACAGTGGAATATATAAAATTAATCTATAATTTATAATATTGTAATTAAAATGTATTTATCTATTACATGTATGTATTAAAATTATATATCTTATTGCCAATAAGAAATAGTTTACAACATATTGAAAATGTTTATATTATTATGTTATCAATTATCTAATAATTTGGGAAAATTTTAATGTATAAAATTATATATTTCGATGTTTATTTAAATATTTCGCATTTAGTATTTAGTACTTATAACAATAATTGTGAGTATTATTAAAAGACAAAATTTATAATATTGAATGAAATTAGTGAGAGTTGGTCTCACTATTTAGTACTGTATTTATTTGTAGTAATTTGATTTAGTGCTGTCAAAGACTATAGGAAAAAGTATGTATTGAAGCCATAGTAGTGACACCAGGGGTACGATTGGCTGTTTTACGGATGAATTGGAGGCAAAAGTGAAACTCCGGGTCTCAGAGTCACTGCCGACTATATACTCTCACTCCAGCACTTGTAAGCACTGTATGTCTAAACAACTAAAATATCTGTTTAATGAGTTTTATAGTGGGCTTCAAAAATAACTGCTATTTTCTATACACAATCAATGCTTTTTGTTTGTGAGGCCTAAATCACTGAATCTATTTCTTTAGGGCATTAGCTGTATGTATGTACTGAACAATTATAGTAGGGATGCCATGCCATCAGTCCTATACCTAATAGTTGTAATGAATAGCTGTAAATCATTAGGCCTCACATATATATTAAGAGAGGGATAGTGAGTGAGTGWGTGTGTGTGTGTGTGTGTGTGTGTGTGTGTGTGTGTGTGTGTGAGAGAGAGAGAGAGAGAGAGAGAGAGAAGCTTTCAGATTAGTTTATCCTTGAAATAGTGAATTCACTAAACCTTAAGTTTTGGCCCACAAATTGTTTCAGAGAAAAGTTTTTTTAGATTCTTATTGTGTTGTGTTGTGTTGTGTGGCAAAAGTGGACTAATCATAGCTATTGAGACAAAACATGGAAAGTGATGGCTCTCTCTCACACACATACGTCCACTGAGGACTCCACTCATACATAAGTCATACCCAAGTCATACCTATGTCTGTCTATTCCCTCTCTCTCTCCATCAAAAAACGGCATAACTTTATACAACATTGTCTGACCTAATAATAGTATCTCTCAAACATTGCCTATCTTTTTATTTTTGATGATTGATTTGAATATTATTTTTTTGCTATTCATTTCATTTTATTGACTATAATTTGTAACAAAACAACATTTATTGAGGCAATACATGTTTGAGTTAAAAATATGTTWAAAATATAGTTATTTAGTTTGAATACATAAACATGAGGCAAATCATTTTGTCCGTATTATTATTATTATTATTATTATTTGCATTATAGCATCAAATCAATGCTTATATTATAGGTTTTGACATAATATAAAAAATTTGTAATATTCTAAGCTATAAATTGCATAAATGTATAATAATTATTAGATTATATATTTTGATATCTAAAAATAAAACAATTTCCTACTCTATATTTAGATAACTCATTAGTAATACAATGTAATGATCTGGATAGTTTTTTAATAAAGTAGTATATAAACAATTATTATTATTTTTATTATGTAYAWTCAATTTCAATTAAATAATTAATTTAAAACAAGTTAAATAAATAAATAATTTTTAAATGAAAATATGAAATTTGGATTTATTTATATTTTGTTATAGTTATTGTTATATTATTTTTTCAAAAGTTATAAATTATATTTAATGCTTTAATGAATCAAATATTTTTTCATTTAATGAAATAAATTATTGAGTAAATTGACAAAAAATAACTGAATACTACTGTACAGTACTGTATTAATACTGTATTATAATTTAAATTTAATAAACAGTAAAATGTATTATAAAGGGAACAATAACTCTGTTAACCCAATATTGAGACGTTTTTTGTGTAAAACAATTGATATTTTTTTTAAAGATTTYAATGAAAGCAAACATTTGTCTGCAAACATAAACACAACGTGTTTTCAAAACTAATGTAAATATTAATAAAAATAATCACATTTTGAGTCATTTGTCGATACTATGAGTGCAATAAAGCGTAACAAATCGGTKACTAATCGGCCAAATGAGGCCAAAGTGGTCACCGATTTGAGTGAACTGCTGGCCATTAGTGACAAATCGGAGAGAGAAAAGTCTTTTAATGTTTTGGTCAATCATTTACTTCTTAATAAATGTTTTGCAGACAAATGTCACGATTTGGTACAACTGTTGTCACAATTGGCCACTGATTTGGTCCGATGGCAGACATGCGATAAGTTAATCGACAAATTGTTACAAGAATTAAATGTTTGGACCATTGATGACAAAGAAGTATACGCCAAGTACTTCCACGTGATATCCGAAGCAATCAATTTGAAACCATTCAAATGTCCACAACTTCTTGAGACTATTGTTTTACAGAAGTTTAACGGATTGTCAAAATTCAAAGACGAGACACAAATACAACCGCAAGAGTTAACAATGTTTGATGAAATGCATTCACTTTTATCACACATAAAGATCGCAAAGTTTGAACACACGTTCTTGAGATGTATTGACCGCAAGTTTCCCTTTTTGTCACACATTTCTTGTGTCCATTCATTTCAATGTTTTGTTTATAATGTTTTTAAAGTCTATGACTATATAACAGCCAAATATAAACATAAATTGTTGTCTTTGATCTTTGAGAAGATCATTGAAATGGATATTGCGGTCACTTCTGATAAAAACAAAATAACTGAAGACGTCTTCATTATTGATGACTGCAATACTGCCATGAAATCAATACAGACAACTGTTTTAGACAATACATTACAAATATTATTTGATTTTATCGAAAATAAAGTAACCAATAATACTAAAGATGAAAATGAAGAACTATTTGATATAATTAAGTTGTTGTTTCCTCAAGATATCTTGCAAATGGTCTCTTGTAATCATTTACAATACGTRTGGCTTTATTTGTGTTATCTTTCCAATCAGTTTTTTGATCAATTTATTGATTATCTTTGGGATTTGGGACATAATAATGAAGTGTCACTCGATATCCGTGAGAAATGTTTGTATTTCATGAGTTCTTTATTGAAAAATGCAAACTTTGTGGCCATCGATACAGTGATGACATTCATGAATATGTGTACCGTTTGGTTACATAAATATATTGAACAAAATGATAGATCAGTTGATCAATTGACAACTGAAGATACTATATTTTATATAATATGTCAGATATTATTTGACACTTTCTGTTCAATTCATTCAGATTTGGATAATCTTAGTCTCAGAAGAGTTAAAGCAATGAATTTTCAGCGAATAATTAAATGCAAATTAAATCCATTGGCTGTCTGTCACCGGGAGATTGAGTCTAACTTTTTGTCGTTAGCCCGACATTACCAGATTGGTTACACCGCACAGAATGTCGACTCCAGTGATGATCGACTCAAATATCCTGAAGATGTTTTGCACAGCGGATCTTATGTTTGTCCAAAATCAATGACAAGACTTCAAGATTATTGTAAACATTCTATCAATTCTTGCGATAACTCAGTGAAAGACACAAACGATAGGTTAAATCGTTTCAATACCAGCGATGACAGCGACCATATGTTTGGTTCTTATAAAATGAGTTACTCTCCATCCAAGACTCTGTGGCAAAATCTTTTAAGCGATTCGTCACCAAATGATCATCAAATGGATTGCGATTAACTTTAAAACTTAGTTTTTACTAATTATCTATATATTATTTATAAAATCAATTGTATTAATGACTATAAAAGTTTATAATTAAATTATTTACTTTTATTAATAAAAACTAATTTAATCCTAATTTTAATACGTCTGAAAAAATGATTTATTTAAGACATCCTCTTTGTCTTTGATTTAACACCAGTTCGTCTATATTCTGACCTCTCATTTAAGTATATCTCCTGACAGTGATGTCTGAAGTCTTCATTATTATACCAATCGCTGAGACAATTCTTGAGTCTTGTATTTTCTGTGCGACACTTGACAACCATCAACAGTGAACTCTTTTTACAACATTCTTCAAAAGCTAATCATTGGTCGACAAAATGAAAGCAAACAACTGATCAAAACAAAAGTCAGCAATTGATGTAAAGACATGAAACCTTTGACAAATTCGGTACACTTCTCCTTCTTAGCCAAGTCTCGCATTATCTTCGGAATTAACACTTCTTCTTCCACTTTCCTTAATGTCTTGTCCTCGGGATCTCCTAAATAATGGACACAAATGTTGTCAAAATTTTATCGCAAAATTATTTGTTTTAAAGCTTTTTTATTACCCAACCCTTTAGGCCCTGTTGACTGATTTGGTGATAAAACAGATGCCATCAGTGGTAATGTTATTATCTCAACAATTGTTTTATTAATTTAATTTCTTTAATCAATTTTAAAAAGATATCTAAAAAAGTTTACGAAAAAATAGTAAACAATTTGTGAAAACAAATACAACAATACTTAACGTCTCTGTCTTTGCAAACATTAAATGCATTGATTGATAGCATTAAGGGTTGTATTCATTGGTTACCATTGAATGACATTATTAGTGAACATTTAGTTCACATGTTTTGCATCACTTGATTGCCATTTGATCGCCGATAACATCACATATTTGATCCACACTTCACACATCAGTGGCAACTCATTGACCATAAGATATGCCATTTGGTGATAACATACCAGTGCGTCGGCCACAGAGCAAAGGATGGCTATATAATGTCAAGTCTTTATACTTGGATCCATTCAAATGGTATTGTTTTGGACATGAATTGTCTTACATTTCAAAGACCTAATATCTTCAATATTTTTTGAATATCAGGCAAATAGTCAAGAGTTGGGTCTTCTTTGGTGTCGGAGTTGTGGTGGCCCGAGAGGTGGCAGCCATTGATTTATCTGCAAATGCCGTACCAACTGTGTAATCACTCGATGGATATCGATATTGACCATTGATTTCATGAATTAATAAATTTTATTTAGTTATAGATTTGTCACGAGATTAATGTAAAACATAAATAAAAAATTATTTGTAAATTAAAGACTCGTAACGTATTTTTAAAACAAACTCATGTCTAATGAAGAGAAAGATATCACTATAAAGACATTATKTGTTCAAACATTTGTCACTTTATTTAATTWTATTTACAATCCTAATGAGGGACCAAAACTTAAATGGTATCTCTTAGACACCAATCATATCAAACAATTGATGCCATCGAGTCCTTCAAATATAAACCAAATTATGGCTTCAATCGATAGTTTTCAAGAATCAAATGATGAAATTGTGAACAAATCTGATGAAAATAAAGTGATGAACAATAAATCAAAAGAGTCATTGTATGGCATAGTCTTACTATTATCAGCTAATTTGATGATAATCTCATTGATTTCAATCTTTCTTATAATATTTCAAATATTTAAATATGAAAATGAAAACTGGTTTTCATTTATGTATTTATCACTACTTATTGTGGTTTCAATTTCTGTCGCTTCTGAAGTCGAATATAGTCTTATAGGAAGAGGAAGTGTTCGCATTTGGAACTATTGGTTCAAATGGTTTAAAATATTATTGTTATTTGATTTATCTCTTCTGTTAAGAGTTATAATGATTGATATGATTACTAAAGAGTTTGGTTACCTATCATTTGGTTTGTYATTTATTCTTCATTTGTATCGATTCTTCAGTCTAAGAGCTCTACAAATGTATATCACTTTATTGAGACGAAAGACAAAAATATATAAATCAAAATTAGCACAAATTATAACAAAACAATGATTTGTTAATAGATTTATATAATATATATATAAATTATAATTTAAATTGTAATATTTTAGCTAATAAAAAACTAAAATTCWATGTTATGCTTATTTATGGTTAAATTCAGTTTAGCTTAACAGTAATATTAGTTTAATTWWTCACAACAGTAACTACATTATGAYAAATAAAAAACTTGTTAATAATTTGATAATTAACTTTAAACTATTTAGTTTAGCAATTGTTAAGATTARGTTTGGCTTAATGGGTGTGTGTGTGTGTGTGTGTGTGTGTGTGTATGTATGTATGTATGTTAGGTAGGGTGTGAATATAATCTGATGTTGGGTTAGGTTGTGTAAGGATTATTAAAAGTGGTGTATGTATGTATGTATGTATGTATGTATGTATGTATGTATGTATGTATGTATGTATGTATGATGTATTAATTATGTATGTAAAATGTATGTATGTATGTATGTATGAGTTAAATAATAATATCATGCAATACTTATTTAATTTATATAATAGTGACAGTAATAATTACAAACGGTGTGGTGCCTATTTTTGTTATTTAAAATATTTAAATGTAAATAAGTGTTTAAAATTATTATTTAATCAATGTTTGCATTGATTTCATTTCAACAAAAGCTTATAGTGTTGGAAATAATAGTTTTTAAAATCTTGAATAGATATATGTAAAATAAACTATTGATATTATAAACACAATATTTATTTTTTGAATTCAATAAATGCTATTATTATCCAAAATGTATTATTCTGTACAAACAAAATATTAACAAAAACTAAACTAAACAAAACAAAAAATAAAAATATTTAATATTTAAAAGTCAAGATCACTACAAAATATGATACATAGTGTATACATAATTCGTGACAAGTGTCCATCAATTGAAAATGAAATCAATGTATATTACAATTATCTGTATCACAATTGTTGTGATATCGCCACAAGTTTATGCAAATGAAATATTTTCAAGACTACAAAATTCAAACACCGATCAGTTTTTTGTGACGAAAGCTGAGGTCAGTTCCGATGGCGAGCTTATGCACAAAGTGTCCAAAGAGTTAGGAAAAGTGTCGGGTATTTCATTATATTTATCAAATTTTCATTATATATATATATATATATATATATATATATGTATTATATTATCAATCATTTAATTTGATTTAAATATACAAATGATATCTATATAATACTTAAGACGATGTCCAACATTTTATTGAGAGTACTTTACGTGTGGCTAAAGCACTGTTAAGAGATTGGTTACTGAAAAATGTAAATTGTCTTAAATTTGTTTATAAAATAAAATTACAATTAACTTTTTAATGATATTAATTTAATCTACCATTTGTTTTGATAGGACGATGATACCGGTGCTACACGGGAAGTGTCTGATGACCAATAATACTATATTATTATATAAACTTTTGCCTTATTTTTATTTAAATATTTATCAAAATTTATGAAAATTATTTCATATTTACAAAATAATCGTTTATTCTATTATATTATAATATTACGGTATATAAAATCTATTATATAATTAAGGTAAATAAAATTAAAAGTATAAATAATGAAATGCACAATTTTTTGATATTATGGATTCACGACAAGTGGGACAAACATTTTCAGCACTTAATGCCATATTTAGACATTCGTTGCAAAAGAGATGTCCACAAAATGTGGTCACAATTTGTCGGTGAGTCGACAAAATCATATATCTATCGTCCAGACATATACTACACGTCCATTCATTGTCTTTAAGCCGATCCAACTCTTTGCACGTCTCAAACAACTGATCCCTTTCTATACGAATGGCCGCCAATTCATTAAACATAAGGGAATTCTCTTCGCGACACTTCTTGAGCTCATTTCTTACCGAAGAATTGAGTTCTTCCATAACTTTCAGATTTTGTGTCAAGTTTTGAATGAGTTCTTCATTTGAAAATAAATTATCTCCTGTACTGTCATTAACTTTATTTGAATTAGTATTATAATTGTTGTTATTATTAGTTGAAATACATGTATTTACGCTTTTATTACTACTATTATAATCCTTATTAGTATTTATATCAACACTTAACTGATTTTTGACATTTGTCTGTTTATTTATGTTGTATTCATCTAATGACACACTTCTAGGAGGAATAGGAGGCGGAACAGGAGGTCTCTTGGCTAGTCTGGTCATTCGGTTAGAGTTTGAATCATTATTATCGGACTCTGTATTTGTCTGACAATAAAATATAGTAGTCGTGCGTCTTCTCCGTGGAGGCGGTTTAGGTGGTGGTGGAGGCGGTATGTTTGGCGGTCGGGTCTCAGTATTAATCAATGGACTGGTCTTCTCATAATATAAGGAGGTGTCGATCATATCGTTTTGAGATACACTTCGACGGAATGAGCTGTGAGACAGACTTTTCATAAAACGATTCATTGCTTTAAATTATTAAATGTATTGACATTTGATATATAAATAGTTTACTAAACTATAAATATTTATTATTAATATAATATTTTTAATGAAATTTTATTTTTAAGTACTACTCACTAATGAATAATGAGTCTAAAAATATTATACATAAAATAAATATATGTATAAAAGTATATAAAAGTAGTGTTTAATAATAAATATGAAATTAAAGTATTCATTGCGTGGATGTATTGAGAACTGTCTTATCAATGAAACGATAGGATAATATCGGAGCGAAAGAGAGAAAGTTAAACAATTACTTACAAAACAAATTGAGTGTAGGTTTCAAAACATCAGAGCAAACAGTTATTATCTTTAATATTCCTATTCAACCAGTGATAAGCTCTTATTGTTTGAACAGTTTTAATATATCAGTTGTTTGGGACAGCATATGCTGCTAACGGCGCGACACAACTTATATTATATCATATGATACGACACCAAATAATATGAAATAATTGAAATAATGTTTCAAAACAAAATGTAGGCTACGATATGCATAAATACTATTAATGCTAAATGTATCAAAAGTGTAACACCAGTTCCTGTAAAAAACTCAATTCATGTCTTTTTTGTTAATAAATACAATAATAAAGATTTTTTTTGAAGACAAATCTTTTATTCATATTTCACTGAAAAAAACTTGTCTAATGTTACGCAAAATTTCTGTAATGCTATGATTTATGCTGTTATACAGTACAATACAAATAGCATATAATACATTGTTTGCATATTTTGTTACAATTGAAAAGTTTTTCATAAGTAATAAAGGTTATAATTGTGTATAATTAGTGTCAATTAAAAAACAAACAAATATTATAGTAATCAAATTAAGATAATTAAAGATAGTTTTGATAAAGTTTGTAAAAAAAAGTTTTACATGACTAAGTCATTTAGTAATAGTAATAATAATATTAAATTATATAAAAAATACTTTTCTTAAAATACAATAAAAATCATAAGAAAATTTGATGAAAATTTTGTTGATTATCTTTAAATAGTTTATGACATATTGGACAGTACTTTGAGGGACGGCTTGAGTTAATAAAACTTTGAGCACATAGTGAACAAAACAGGTGACCACAGATTGTMGACATAATGACTCTTTTAGTTGTCATGATTTTGATTTTGTTGTCCAAACAGAGCGAACAGTGCCACTCATCAGCTATTGTTTCGATTTGATTCAAACGATTCTTAAATAAGTTAAGCTCTACTTTAGTTGAACTCAAATCCGATTCAATTTTGAGTTTTTCTTCACTTAAATGGTTTACTTCTTTAGTAAGGAACTCATTCTTTCGCTCTAATATCTGAAGATTGGTTATCATAATTTCAATCAACTCTTTAGCTGACATCTGTGTCCTGTTTGGTGTTGGCTGTGATGTCGACCTAATAGTTGGCAGTTCTGTTGGTTCATCACTTTCCTCACTGTTATAACTACTACTTTGACTAACAGTTGTCATCGTCGAGACAACTGAAGTACGCTTTCTATGGATAGCGAAGACATTTTCATTGGATTGGCTATTGATTTGTGTGAGGGCTGATGTCGACGCCGACCTCTTTTTCGATAGATTTGTCTTCTCATTCAATCCAAGAGAAGATCTATGAAAATGTTGTCTAAACTTCTTAAACTTACTCTCCTTTTTATCGCCACCCGAGCTCTCGCTGGTCACTGTTATCGTTGGTGGTGTCGACGACCGAAACTTATGTATTATATTACTCATTCTTTGTCGGATCAGTTAGTTGTGTCACAAAATACACAATATTTTTGAAGTTTAAAAAAGCAACAAAAATGAAATTTTATATTTTTAAAACATATTACAGTTCAGTTGTAATTCAAATCAAATTTTATGTTTGAATATTACTATATATTAATATATAGACACTTAAATTATATGAGTATTATTACTGATATTATAGTAAAATTGAAATAAAAATTATCTTATCTTTTGCTTAGTTATTATTATAACTTATAACTGAAATCATATTTTTAAAACTTTTTATCGCAGTTTTTTTTGACTGTGAACTTAGTGACACTCAAACATATGCAGTAATTTTAATTAATTTCTATTATTTAGAAACAATAGATTATTCAATATTATTAATATACAGTATATGGTAATTATTGGCAATATATGAAATGCTTGGAAAGGGATGTGCAAATATCATACATAAGCAATTTGTATCTGTAGTATACACTGATACTACTGCTATTGTTGTCGACAGATATCTTGAAATATATGAAGGTTAGAGAAACACAGTATTTGCCGGGTATTCAATCATTTTAAAAGTTATATCTATTTATATCACTATATTTGCTTGTAATGACAATTAGTTGTGTTGTTAAGGTTGCAAATCAACTCTAATGGAGTGGTAAATGGGCTTCAATTGTTTCTACTATAATATATCCCCTAAAATATCACAAATTGAAAAGCAAACACATAATAAACTTTAAGTCTATTTATTATAATAGACTATTAACTAAACTCTTTAAGTGTTATTAAACACGTTCTCGTTATTTGATGAACAGCTAAATATAAGACAAACAAATGGTTTGACACATTGAACTAGATTTTCACTTTAGAGACGCTTTAGATATAAATATAATAAATAAATATATATATATTATTTGTAACTTAATTTAAAGTAAAATTTTTCAAATAACAATCAATTTAATTTAATCCTAAAATCAAACACTTTGCACAGAGATTATCATAATGAAAATTGAATATTATATAGTATGAGTACATTTAGTTTATAGTGACTTTATTCATCAAAATTTGCACTATTATTATGTTATCGCATGTTTTGTCGTCAAAATATTTTGTGTTATATTCAAGCAAATAATTGTTTCTCAAAAATAAACTTATTTTTACATTGAATACAAAGTTCATCTAAACTATACAATTGAATGAACTAAACATTTGATATTAAATGCTTAATTTGCAGTGCCTTTCCTAACATCAAAATATAGCGATTATAATAAGAGTCAATAACACAATTTTTATATAAAACTAATATTTAGAAATTAATAAATGTATGGAAATTAAAAACTAAATATTAGATATTACAAAGCAATTAATTATTAGAAAAACGATGCAAATGAGTGTTCAAACAGAAATAATAGAAAATTTATATTTACGACAAAATTAAATTTATTAAATATATTTTAATATTGTCATAAAATTATAATCAAATCCTAATCATTGGTATTACATATTAACAAGAAAACAACAGTAATGATGAGTCAACAAATAATTTTTTATAAAATATTATATGTGATAAAAAATTGTTGATAATTACTATAGAAAATTGTATACAATCTCATAACAAGAAATACTATAAACTATTGTTAAAATCATTCTGTATTACAGTAGAAGATATTTATATTGTTAACAAAAGTATTGAATTATTAATTATGTAATAATAGCATAAAAAGTCACTACTATTGCAAGTCTATTGACATCTATAGAAGTGTATATTGTTGTGTGAAATTAATTTCAATATTTTCTTACAGATTAATGAAACACTAGATTTTGTTTATAATAAAATAATCTGAATTAACACTATTAATATAATATGTAAATAATAAAAACATAAATAAATAAAAACTTTGTTATACAATATTGATAATATAAAAAATTGATTATTGTTAAGCAAGGTTTTGGATCTTGGGGTGGTATAGGGTGGGGTAAAATGGAAAATATTATAATATAATGTATATTCTATTATTATTATTTTAAAATAATATTTTACTTTTAATATAATTAATTTTTTCAAAACAAAAATCTTTAATATTTTAGTTTCTATATTTTAATGTATTTTTATATGTAATTTTACTTATTTTTACTTAATAATTTAATTTAAATAAATTGTTAAAACATAATAACAATTAATTAACATTTATTAACTAAATTTTTTTTAAAGAATCCACTCCTTCGGCGCCAAAATTTTAGGAGTGGATCCATTTCTCTTCGTTTTTAACGACAATTTATTTTAATTTGGTTAAAAAAAATCTGTTTAAAGGAGTAATTTGATGAAATCCAGATGTTATCGACTGCTAAATAGCCATAACCTACTCATTACTTAATTGTGGTTATTATAGTATTATACAAATATTAATATTCTGTATTATTTTATGAGAAAATATTGACTGTTTTAATACAATATTTGAATTGTTCTAGCTAATTAATTTTAATTATAATAAAATTAATTGATGTTATAAATAGAATTCCATTTTTATGATTTATAAATAAAACAATAATAAAAATGGTAAAAATTATTAATTATAAAGTATAATTAAATTAATTTTATACTTTATACTATAGTTAATAAATTTATTTTGCAAACAATTTATTTAAGATAAAATTAATGTCATTTTGATATAAATAATAACGACTCTCAAAATCAATATAATAAAATAATTACTATTAATTGTTAGTGAACTATAATTGTGTGAAATAATACAAATTTAATCAATTATAATCTACTGTAGGTTCGAGACCTCATTTGAGGAATTTTAAATCCCGTATAGTAATGATAACCTAAACATATCTGATTAATAAATAATAATAATAATAAATTATCTATTTCTTTACAAATTAAATTTGCATTTATTTTTAATACCAATTAGTTAGATTAAAGTAAATATTTAATAATGAAAATTCATTAATTGTAATCAAAAATTATTTTTCCTTAAAATATTAACTCTATAAACATATATTAATATTTATAATTTCATTTAGAATACAATTAAAATATGTATAATATATTAATTTGTAGATATATTGTATATTTACTATAATACTATAGATTGCATAATAAACAAGTTATTAAAATTTATTTATAAAAAACTATTATTGTATTGTAAGTTCATTATTTAATACTTGAAATAAAAATAATTCAATTTATTTTTCTGTATATTTAGGAGCACCTCCCTGATCAATACGTTGCCACCACCCATAATGTCCTTCACCACCATTGGGTCCACTCGGAGAAGTCATATCAGTAGATGTTTGACTTGACTTCCAGGGCTCATCAATGGCCTCAAACATGTGTACCAAAACCTTGTTTCTTGCGGCCCAATCACCCATTTGTGTCCAATAGTTTTTTAGATTTTGTACATTATTTGGTGACTTATTAAAGCTGATTCCCTGTGATGGCCAACCCGTCTCACCAATCATGACATCAATGTTTGGATTGACTTCTTTAAACTTCTTGACATAACTGTTAAAAGCATTGCCGACGGCTTCAACAGATTTTTGAGTTCCGGCGTTCACAACACTAGCGTCGGGATAGACGTTACACATAATAAAATCAGACTCTCTTATAATGTTTGCTAATATGTCGCGCATTGAACCGCTATTAAGGATAAGACCGCAAACATGAATACGAGTTCCAACCTTTAGATTCATTTGTTTTGCTCTATTCTTATGGCTTTTAATCAAATTTAATATACGATTTCCAGTCAATTCATTTGTAAAATATTCATTAGTAAAGATTAGGCCCCAAACAGTGTTTCCATAAATACCATTCGCGTCCTTATAATACAAATTATTTAATATTATATTTGATTTATGATAAATTAAATTATAGTTTTTATTTATTACATTATAATAGGGGAAATAAAGTATAGTATATTAAGTATACATTAGAGAGTATACAATACCTGTGCGGCTGAAAATGCATTATCAATCTCCTTGTTCTGGATATTTTGGTCTTCATTTTGGTTAATACCTTGAGCCACACGTAACGCGTTTTGTTTTTTATCGCTATTGATGGAAGCGGCCGCACGTGCGACCAAACAGTTTGAGTCTGTCTGATCCCATCTATTGTTGACATTATACGGGGCAACTCCCATACCATATGTCGCTATACTCCTAAACCGGCCGTTCACTACATTTAGCATATCTTTTATATCCTGAAGTGAATATGAGTTCCAATACGGAAGTGTTTTGCCCACCCAGTGCTTAGTATAGGGCGAAAAGGCAACCCCAACATAATCGCGGTTAAAGTTTTGACTAAAAGTCACCTTATATTTGACATTTTAAAAATCAATATTTATTTTTTATGAGTTATTATATTGAATTGTTTGTCTGTCTCACTGACTATCATGAGATGACTTACCGTTAATGCAAATGAAAGTAATAAAACAATTTTATTGAACATTTTGTCGGAAAAAAATAAATAAAATGATTTGCTTTTCAGATTAAAGCAAATACTAAAAAAATCAGTTATTGAATCATATTTATAGTTATAGTGATTATTTGCACATAATTTTTTATAAACTCTTTATTTAGCAGATGTTTATCTATCAATATTTTCAAATGACAATCAATTGATAAACAACATTATAATTAATAATAATTTTTTTATTTTCATCATCCTGATTTGCCAAATTTGTACATTATCAGACAGTAAATTAAACATTGCATTGAAATTGATATATTATTACTGTATTTACTGTATATAATATGTTTACTTAATTTTATAAATTGATACTGGTACATTACAATCAATATATATGATTTACAAAATATTATTTTAAAAACATTTGTTACTAAAAATGATTAATTAATAATAAAAAGTATATTATAATGATTTCAATTAGAATTGTCAGAAATAATTAATTATAAATGAACTTAAAATTAACTCAATTTATAGAAATCTGTCTATCGATTGGTTTAGATCTAAGCAAAAATATGCAAACAATACAAAGTAATTGAACGACCGCTGCTTCGATGGTTATGTCAATTATTATCTGAAGACTATTTGACACTTTTATAATGGACTCTTCAGTCGAGTCTATACACGACTCCTAAATATTATTGAAAAAAAAAACAAATTTAATTTTCATGCTTTTAAAATCTAATGTTATTTCAATGCTATGTTTAATAAGATTACCTGATTATGAACCTGTTCTTCATCGCACCATTCATTTTGCGAGTCATACTTTATATCATCTAAACAACAGGATAATGGATATGAGCCCAGAGGGGTGCCGGTAGGTCTCAATAGTTCCCAACTGTGAGACCCATTGAAAGAACCGCAACAATTGAACTCAATTTGTATCTCATCGACCAACTCTCCCGTCCTGTTATTCATACCGTTCCACTGGTATTCAGTCATCATATGTGAAAATCTTGTCGATGCTATTGTAGGGCTTAAGTTAGTGATCTATACAAGCATTTTATATAAAAATAATATTAATGCAAATAAATTACATTTCCAATGATTTTATAAACTCTTTAAATACATTTCGATGACAAATAGTTCCCATTATTATAGAAAATAAAGTGAACACAAATAATCCGATTAATATAAAGCAAAACTGTAATAATAATTAATTGTCAGTATTATATAATAATAATAATTTATGAGACATACGGCTATTAAAATACTGAATTTTTTCTTGAAGATAGCCGTCAGACCAAAGATGGCATTTATGATAACCAGTGAACCCGTTATTACAAAACATTTCTTAACGGTTCTGATTTCAGGACTCATATCATATAACAGACTTAATAGGCGTTCATTGCATTTGAGACCATATATACTAAATATGGCTATCATTAAACCGAATACCTATTTATATTTATTAACAAATATATTGATTAATTAATAATTTATTATTTTACCGATAATTCATAAATAAATATTAAATAAACGCTAAAATACAGTATATTACCATAAATGCTATATTAAATAAAATAAGTGAATATCGGACACATTTAAGCTTATTTTGATCCATTTTTCACACCTTAACTAATATTTCAATTGTTGTTTTCATTATTGACAACAAAATACTTATTTATCAAATAATATCTTATAATAAAAGTAATGTTACCATGACAGTTAACATTATTGTTTAGATATATTGCAATACAAAAATTTTAAATACAAAAATTAATTAAAATGCTATAATAAAAAACTAATAATTCAAACCAATTAAAACTACTTTATCAAGAAATTATATAACAAAATACTATCATATATTAAGTGCATAGTTTAAAATATATACTAAGTTATTAGTGAAAATATTATTTTTACAACAAAATGTTAATTTTGTAATATGAGTTAAATAATCAATAAAAATAAGGTACAAATGTGAAGTCTTGTTATATATTAGCTGGAGATTAATATTGTTTATTTTTAAAACAAAATTTTATTTAAATGATTTTAGTTAATATTTTGCCAAAATAAATACTGTATTAAAGATACATTAGACTTAAATTTTAGTATTTACTTTATTTTAGCAAAAGTTTGCCAGAAAAAAAATTGTGACCAAAATGTGACATTTTGAGAGTTAAACTAAATTAACACAAAACAAATTTAGCACTCGTTTAGTGATTGATTTTATACATACGTTACAAATACCGATCATTAATAATGAGTTTACATATTTATTGATGATTTATAAAAATGTTATAATATTTATATAAAAAATAAGATATAATATATTGTTGCACTTATAATAATAACCATTTAACTGTGTATTGATAAATTTGGATGAACTGAAAATTGATTTACTGTAGTCATGATTGGGATATGTATGGGATGTTTGATTGGATCCCAATTGTAATATACTGTATACTGTTTGCACTGTTATTGGGGGTAACTTTGCTTTCAAATAACATTATTATTAAATATGATTCGTGTATCAGACTATATATTCTGTCGCTTATAAGTCTATAACTTTAGAAACTCGTCAATGAATTTAACATTTAATTGACTGCTTTTTAATTATTTTAATAGAGAAAGAGTGACAAAGTATAGTATGAATAGGTGTCACCCATTTAACCTATAGGTCACTCTTTTATTGAATTTCTGAGTCAATGGACAAAACATTCATCATTTGGACACCACATCTGCTCCCAACTGTCCCTTCAGTTATACAAAACTTATGAATAAACTAAACGTTTGCCAAAACTGATGCATTCATTGACGCAATGATTTACACACAAGTAATACAGCATTTGGTTCACAAATATATTCAACATTTATCATATGATATGTAAGTGTAAATAATCTTTCTTAACTTTATCTTAACTTTAGATATTAATAATAATAAATCAAAACAATCATTATTAGATAGTAATTTATTTAATCTTAATTTAAGCAATTTTTATTAATATTTATATAATAGTAAATTAAATTGTCGCAAATTGGTGTTCAAATAATATAAATGCTTTTATAGTTAATATTAAAGCATTAAAATTTAATGATCTAAATAAGATATATATATACTGTATTACTTATATATACCGTATATTGTAGTTTTTTTATATTTTGTATATTTTTATTTACTCAATTATTGTAAATTTAGATTGAAAGTCATAGGTGATCCATTCAAAAATTAATTGTAAATAAATGATAGTAATTATATTATTTAAAAAATAAATGACTATAATTTTACAAAAATTATAATCATAATTTAAAAACATTAAAACAATTTATTGGCAAAACATTAAAATTTTTGCTATTGTAAAGTGAGAATCAAATTTTTATTAAACATTCAATGAATATACTGTATATCACAACTTTTTTAAATATCGTTTATGTTAATACTATATTAGGAATTTCAAATGTATTGATTGATTTAAAAATGCAGTAAAACAATGTGTAATAAATTATTATAACTCAATGTTTAAATAGTTTAATGAAATAAAACACATTACATATTATTCAGTCTAATATCCGATTACGTAATTCTCGGAATAGTTTTGATTTTCTTTTTATTTTTTAATAACAATTTTGTTTTGTTTTTTGAATTATAATAAAATTTTATAAATGCAATCAATATTACAATGAGTTGACAAAATTAAATGTTATATAAATATTAATGTAAAACTAATTTTATGATTACTTTTATTAGTGCATAAAATCACTGCCGAAAGTAAGTGATAAATATCTTTAACTTAAACTTCCGACAATGATCTACATTACAAACATTACGAGTAAGTTATTTTATTTTAATATAATTATATTAAACTTAAAAAAGTATTTTTAATATGTATTTATAGAAATTACAAACTATTTAATAGTTGTTATAATATGTTCATCACTACAACTAATAGTAATTAATGCCTTTTGTCCGGCGACCGACTTTTTTTACCCGTGCGTGTGTTCATCACAACCGGCCAAGAGATACGATCTGACCATTAGTTGCAACGGTCAGCATATCAACGACATGGATGTGATGCGAGCCTTTACACGACTCAATACATATCTTAACGGTTCAATGGTGTCCAAGACTTTTTGCAAATTGAATATATCGCAGACTTCAGTGAAAAATCTATATTTTTATGAAATAAAATTATTCAAAGGATTAAAATTTCGCAGCATTTCAATAGTGGATAATCCCATTGAAAACTTTGATCCGTATATCTTTTGGAGTTCATATCGCATGAACAGACATTTTATACTTAAAGGTCACAAATCATTAGTTAATTATAACCGAAGAGATCCGTTACCAATACTAAACCGATTTATACGACTGGAAGTGTTGTCTATAACTGACACCAATTACGATAGGATACCAAAGAATGCTTTCTCGCGAACTGAACAGCCTTTCCTCAAACAAATTATATTAAATAACAATGAGATCACTCATATCGACAGCTGTTCCTTCTTCACACTTCACTCTCTGTGTTTCCTTGACTTCAGTCGTAACCGAATCCGTAAGATCTCAGACCTGGCGTTCGCTATAAAACAACCGTCGAGTCAAAGAATTGTCATAAATCTTCACTCAAACAACTTGTCGGACACAAGTCTTGCCATCCGATCATTACATTACATAAATCGACCACTTTTTCTGATATTATCAGATAATTTATTTACATATTTGGATGATAGCATATTTGCTCCGTTACTATTGAACTCAGAATATGCCAATACTATTGTTGTCAGTTATAACCCCCTGATATGTAACTGTCGTTTTCAATGGATTGTCCAAAACAAGCACTTACTGAGAGACAAAATTTTAGGCCAACCTCTCTGTCAGGACGGGCGCACTATTTGGAGCTATACTTTAGATGAATTACTACCTTGCTAAGTTTAACATTATGCTTATTTAATTATATAAATGTAAATTATTTTTAAATTATAATACTGTATCTCTAAAACATTAAAAATATTTATTTCATTATATTTATAATAAACTATTAATAATAGATGATAAAAATCATTAAAATAATAGACAATCATTAAATGGTTTTATTTTTCTTATTTTGATCTCATTTATACTGTATAAATATGTAACATATCTATTGTCTATATTGTTAATTAAATTAACATTATATGTTAAAACATGCACTTATTTTTTTATTCATATTATTTATAAATATTTTACCAAATGTGATAATTTTATATTAATATATTATTCATGTATATTATGATTGAAATAACCTTTTAGCAAACGTTGCATTTATAGTTTGCAAAACTATTAACTATAATATAATAAATAGTTTTATGCTATTATTAAAACAATTTTTATTAAAACTATGATTACATTTAGCCATGCCTTTAAATTAATAAATATTATATTATCAAATACAAAGTTTAACAAAAAAGTATAAATAATTTAATAAATAGTGTATATTATTTACACAAAGTTTTAATATTATAATCTAAATTGCTATTTACATTAAATTTACAAATATTTACAACAACAAAAATAATAAATTAATACTTAATTGTTTCAACTATTGGTTTTTCATTACATTTTTCATCAATAATTTTTTTATGAGAAATATTATTATTGTTTTTATTATTTTTAACATTATTTGCAAACTTTGTTTTTATTAGAGGAATAATACCCAAAAGTGTGAGTATAGTTGTGGCACCGGAAACATATACAACAATATTTTGGTAAAACAAAATAGATGTATGTTTTTTGTCATCGTTATCGTCATTCATATTTTTATTTGGATTTATTTGCTCCAAAATCACTACAACTGATCCATTGAGCACTTTGTCAAAGAAACTCATTGTACCGAAAACAAAGGCTGAACTCATCTATACATGAAATACATAAATATATTTATAGTTAGTATTTGGGTATTTAGTTATCGAATTGCACTGAAATTGTTGATTAATAATAATTTCAGTATTAATTCAAAAGCTTAATATTGATTATATAATAGACATACAGTGTTGCCTCCAATGAGATCCGATGTAAGGGCAAGACTAGCGATAAGCATAGTTGTGCCGCCAATACCAAAGAGTAGGGTCGCCCCATACACCTGCCATGTCTTGAATGAATCGTTTTCAATGGAACCGAAGTTATTCCAAAAACAAGACCCAAATCCAAAAACACAGCCCAACGCCAACAGTATCTGAAAATAAAACAAATTTAATTAATTTATATAAAACTTATTCAAGTTTTCACATGAAATCACTTGAAAATTAAATAAAAATATCAGTAATATTGTTGAGTAATGAACACAATATTACATTATTTTTTTAGTTAATCAAACACAGGTAGGAGACATCATATGATAGTGTCATCAAGTGTTATGAGATTAATTAATTAGTAATGATAGGAGTGATTACACGTAAAACAGTATTTTTTCAATAACAATAAACTATATATAAGATTATATATATGTAATTACAGTGTGATTACAAATATTTAATAAATACTTAGAAAAAAATAATTACAAATATAATTGAAATTTAATAGACATTGACTTACTTTTGGTCCAGTTTTGGCTGAAATGAATTTCGACGCAAATGAAAATATAAATCCACTAATATATGTCACAAATGGTATAATAGCTATACTATCCTATAAACAAATTGTTGTTTATTTGATTAATTATAGAGAGTTTGAAATTGATAATATTTTTTGCATACCTTTGGCAAATATAGTGTTTTTTGAAGAAATAGTGGTGTATAAACTTGTGTAAGATTTACAAATAATCGCGAAACCATATAAATATATGCCTATAATAATTGAATTTAAATACAATTATTTATAAAACAGAATAATATATAAAATAATAAATGATTACAAACCACTTTATAAAAGTTTATATTTTTAAGCCAATCACTCCACTTGTATTGGCGATTGCAAGCAGTGGTTCCCAACTCAGGATTATCACCGGAGATCTTGAAAATGTCGTCATTTTTATTACTATCACTTTTATAAATATCTTTACTATCTTTTTTAATGGATGAATCGGAATCGGATCTCTTTCGGTAAGTATTATTATCCACTAAATCATCTGATGAGCCATAAAGTGATGAATTTGGAGATCCAGATGAACACGAGTTATCAACTTCTTTGACAAATATGTGAAATAATATTGAAAATACAACTCCTATTCCGCATACTATATAAGCCAAAAGCTGTTTATATAAAATAACATTATTATTATTTATGTATAAAATATTAAATAATTTTATTATTTACCGTAAAAACATCGGAATCTTTTTTGCCTAAAGTTGATGATCCTCTTTGTCTTAATATAAACCAAGTGATCAGATAGACTAATATAGACGAAGCCACTGTCGCTGCTTGTCTTTAATAATAATTTTAATGATCATTAATATAATATTAAATTATTATTGAAAAATTAAATTAATTAAATTACATACCTATAAGCATTTAAAGATACTCTTGCGTTAGTACTGGGACTCAAATCAGTTATTAGTGATACGTGTCCCACTTGAACTGCCGCCTAATTAAACAATTTTAATAATTGCATTAATATTATTTTTTTATCATTATTGTAATAATAAAACATACCCAACCAAATTGAAACATAACAATGAAAACGCTATAATATATTATTTTGGATGTTTGTGATGAATCCTCACAATTAAGACATTTATTAAAAATCTAAATAATAATAATAATTATTATTATATAATTAATAAATACAATAAAAACTATACATACAAATGGGAATGAAGCCGACACAAGGATTGTTCCCAATAAATGCCATGTTTTGCGTTTACCGTATTTACATAATAAACTGTTGGTATTGCTTCGGTCCGATTGGAAACTGTAAATAATAATTAATATTAATTTTTAATTTTGATAAAACAAAAATTAATTAAAATATATTACCCAACAAACGGTGTGGCCACTGCATCGGCTACCTGTCCTAACAATATCAAAATGCTAGCTATTGTTCCATTGAATTGCAATTGAAAAAAGATGAGGGTATAGGAGAACCAAATGGATGCACACAAGTCATTGTATATGTGACCAAAACTGAAGAATATCTTTGTTTTCCACGAAAGATGACTCACTTTTGCTGAAGAATCGCTAATTGTTTCATCACTTCTTACACTTCCATCACTGGAATCATCAGTCAAACGGTTGACATAATTCTTTGATCTTTCATTTACTTCGTCAGAGTTTTGCATTTTTCAAGAGTTCTAATAGTAATGTATTTGAAATTAATTTTTATATCACTTTTATTTGACAATAAATTTCACATTTATTTATATATAAAAAAATTTATCGATTATTATATGATACTGAATACACTGGTGTTATAATATAAAATTACAAAACAAATATTAATTGAAGATTTTTAAAAATGATAGCAAAATTCAATTACATTCACATGTTTTATAGCCTTGGTTTTAATCATTATATATAACCAATTCTTTTTCTATAAAATAATTATTATATATTTATTATTAACTTCTATTGGCTTAAATATAATATACCATATAACATATACAATATATAAAATTATATAATTACTGTTATACCGTATATATAAATTTATATACTATTAAATAAACATTTTTATGCAATTCCAATGAAAATTACAATATAATAAAATTGCATAAACATGAAAAATTATAATATTTTTTACAAATTATAACAATAAATAAAAATATATAATATATAACAACAATTGTTAGTATAAATATTTTTAATTTGATAAATTTGAAATAAATAATCTAAAAAGCTAATGTGATAAATATTTTATTTTTGAAAAAATATAAATATTATGTATAGAATTATGTGTAAATAGTATTTCATTCATTACGGACTTCCCATTAAAATTCGGAATAAATATATAACAAAATATTTACTTTAGTTATCAAAACAATAACTAATAACTTAATTAAAGAATATTTTTTACCTTTTAATTACATATAATATTGCAATAACAGAGTTATTCTAAATAAATAATATTGCTTTAGATAATACTGTAATGTAATTAAGTAATAATATAGATATTATTACTAATGTTTATTAGATTTTATTTACTATACTTATTACAATACAGTATTAATGCTAATCTATTATAATTATCGTTTAAAACAGACAGCACGTTTAAAAGTACATTAAAAATTATAATTATTTCTATATTTGTTATTTTAAAAGCATATTTTATTTCAATAGATCAATAGATTTAAATATATTATTAAAATTCTAATAATAATTAAGTTAATTTATATCATAAATCAAGAATTTAAAATAACAAAATAATGATTTATTTGTAATATTATAATAAATGATTTATATATTCACGATTTGAATTTAATGGAAATTAATTTTAAACTTAAAACTTAAAATGCATGTATTAACATGTATTTAATTATATTATATCGAATAATAAAAACAAATAAATTATTTTTAAATTTTCATTTAAATAGTTTATTGTCGACTAAGTGCAACAATGACTACTATTGTAACACATTGTCGGCCAAAACTATGATTAATTAACAATTTTATTATTAATCTATTTTGAAGACATCATAAAACTTAATAATTTAACATAATTTATTCAAATACTTACTTAAATCAATTATTTATGTACTTCAATAATTATTGATGTAAATTTTATTAAAAATTTTATTCACAAACTAAAATATAATTTTTACTGCGATTATAATATATAAAAATAGTTATGAAAATTAAACTAATTAAATAGTTAATTTTAAAATTGATATATTTATATATAATTTTTATCTTAAGATTTGTTGGTCATCTGACAAGATATTGTACTCATGAATTATATTGTGTTAATAATTATTGTATATAAAGTAAACACTTACTATAATATGACATCAAACTAATTATCTATATTCTTATTATATATTTAAAAATCCATGAAATTGATTAATTCTTATAATTTATAATAAATCTAATTTTATATATAAAATCTAAAGTGCAGTATTTTTTAATAATAATTTACAAGAAATTTGTTACTTAAATAATTAATATTATTTTGTCCCAATAATTAATATAATAATAATAATTTCGGAAACTTTTACAATGTTGTATATTAAACTTGCAATGTATCAACTTATCTAAATTAAATTGGTAGATACAGTATTAAATACGCCTCTATTTTAAGCATTGTATACATAAATGATATTATAGCCTTAAATAGTTTTAAATAATTAAATTATTTTTACACAATTCATATTATTCAAAAACTACATTTATTCTTATTGTTAATATAAACGTTAATATAAATGTATATATTAAATATTTTTATATTAATTTATTTTAATTAATTAATTAACGCCATTAACTATAAACTTTGATCGCACGCTTAAAAAATAATTGACATTTTCTCCAATAGACTGACGGCACGCTTAAAGTGTTGAGTAATTAATAAGTTAATATACCGTATCATATAATAAATAAATTTAAAGTTAAAGACTCACTTGACTTTTGAATTGAAAATGTAATTGATATGTGATAACAATTTTCTGTCAAATTTCTATTTATTCCTTAATGTTATTTAATCAATCCTTTTAAACTTTTTTTTGTAAAAATGATTTAATAGGTACTAAAAGGACTTTTCATAGCAAATAAACTTTATTATCAAGTTTTAATATTATTATTATTGCTAAAATTGTTTAGAAAATAACTTATTATAATACTAATATTTGTTTAAAAAATTATTAGTTAAAATGTTTATTATTAATTAACTATATTAATCATTATATTTTTACACATAATTATCCCCAGCAGAGCCCAGACTAATATTTAATTTAGATAACAATAATCATTTGCCAAATGGTAGTGATGTTATTAATAATAATATTTACTATTATTAATAGTATAAGAAAACAATAGAAAATTTACTTTTTTGATTATTAGATCAAAGTTATTAAGTAATAACAATTAAATGTGCAATTAATATAATAACACTTACAAAAATTAAGTAACAATTGTACTGTAAAGTCATTTAATAAGATTTTTAAATAAGAGTTTATTAAAGAAATCAATATTTGTTTAATTAAGTGATAATCAATTTGTGGGAGAATTCAGTCACGAGTCCGAAAAAACTGATATCATTAACCTATTGTTTACTTGAAATATACAGTAATTAATGTAAATAATTTCATATGTAATCATTGATTTTGATACTGATATCGTAATACAATGTTATTCGCGTGTTTGGGAATTTATTTGTGAAATATTTAGTTTGTTACAACAAATTTTTTATTTAAAAGCTTAAATTTTATCAATTATACTGTATATTATTGCATTGTTTTTTATTTAATATGTTTATTTTGAATTATTTTTTTAATATGAAAAATTAATTTTAATTATACTAGAATTTATCTATAATGCATACAGGTATTACTAAATATTAAACATTTAAAATCCTAAACAGTATATATAAAATTGTTTTTTGAGTTAACACTATATACAGTATTTACTTTAATTATTTATACAATACCTTACTTTATCATTCTCAATCAATTATACTTAATCAATAAATAAATAAAATTATGAAAATTAGCACACA
Organism: Oppia nitens; assembly: GCF_028296485.1. NCBI lineage: Eukaryota > Metazoa > Arthropoda > Arachnida > Sarcoptiformes > Oppiidae > Oppia > Oppia nitens. The sequence goes on from NW_026533243.1 coordinate 6,384,066, forward strand.
ATATTTTTTACATTATAGCTTTTGTTTAAATGATATAATCTTATTATATTAAATTATTCAAACAAATTAATAATATAATTGTATTGTTAATTATTGTATTTTTACACATTTCCTTAAATTACATTTTACACAGTATTTGTTTGTTAAAGTATAGATATTTCTGTATTAAGATAAGTCTAAAACCAATGCCATTCATTGCTTTATATTAATATTTAATAAATCAATTTTAAATACAATTAAAAGGTTAAATAATTATTAGATCCTAAATTTAGAGATAAAGTAATATATATTATTATTAAATGCTTATAATATACATTTAAGACTATTTTAATAAAATATTTATTATATATATATCAGGATTAAGCAAAGGGGGGTATAACAAAAATACCCCCTAAGACAAAGATTTAGTGATTTTACCCCTTCTCAGTCTTTTTGACCAAATATGAAAAATTGTAATTAAAAACGATGAGAAACTAACCCCTCCTAAAATATCATCGCATTCGACACCAAAATATTTTTTCAAACAAAAATTAAAAATTTAACTAATAATTGTTAATTAAGTGTTATTGTGTTTTTATAACACATTTAAATTGAATTATTTAATAAAATTTTTATCCCAACCAATATCCAATACTTTGCTTAATCCTGATATATACAGTATATATAAATTATAACCTTTTTTTTTGGTAATAACTTTTACCTATAATTTTTAGAAATAAATAATATAATAGTGTAGTATTACTTAATTTTTAAAAAATGAGTTAACAATACTTTAATTAATAGCAAATATTATTTTTAAAAAGTGATTCTCAATAGACTTGAGTTTAAACGATAATAAATTTTGAGAAAAAATTACAATATATATACTTATAATGATATAACTGATACAATATAAAGTGTATAATTAATGATAAAATAATAAAAATTGTTGATTAAAAAACTACTGTCAATTGAAGTATAGCTAAAATGATAATTCAATGTTGAGGCCATATAATGAATACATGTTAATACAGTACAGTATAATATGATATACCTATACGTGTTGTCTAACCAGTTATATAATGTCTATTTAGCTGACAGTGCGCTACTGTGGAGACGGGTGTGTGATATGTATGTCCAATAGGATTGACTCTCAATAGTGTTTCAACCAGTGATTGGCTTTCAATGGGATTTCAAATATTTAAAAAAGCATTGAAACAAATATTTGAATCAATGGTGTGTTTGTGTGATATGAATAAGAGATAACATTATTAATAGTTTTAGTGTTTATTTATAGTTTAAAGTTTTTATTTGATTTTTTGATAATTTAATTACATTTTTAAACAAATTTATATAATATTTATTTACATTAAATGATAATAAAAATTGATAATTAAAGAAATGAATGATTCAAACAATAGTTTGAGATTTAAATCAATGGTAAGTGAAAACGTTTTTTAAAATAACAAATTATTTAATTGATTAATTAATTATCACCGCATTTGATCCACCGATAGATTGGTCTTAAAGGACATCACCGAAGCCGTCATGACTTAAATCAGAGCTCTTTTATTAGTTTAACAAATATATCGATTTCGTCGACATTTTCGTTGTCATCATTGAAGAGTTCGTCGCTGAAGAAAATGAGACGATTTTTGACGACAACTAAATTGACACGAAATAAGTCATCGGTTTTGTCGCCAAAAAATCTCAACAATGAATTGGAGGCCAAAAACAAACAGAGAAACAGAAAAGAGGTTAACAATGACAGCAACTGTGAACGCATCCGACCCTCAATATCTTCGCCACAAATTGTTTGTAAGAAATCATTACCGATCACTAATCGCATCATTTCGACACCGATTTCACGAAATGAAAACAGTAATAGTCGTATGTTTTGTAGACAATCATCCAAATTATGGATAGAAAGTATACCACAAGAAGTGGTGACCAAATTTAAAGAGGCCTTCAGTTCTTGTGAATATAAACGACAAGAAGCTATCTTTGAATTATTTTCGGGAGAAATGGATATGTGTTACGATTTGGGACTAATTGAGGCCACGTATCAAAACTCTTTAATTCATTTGGCAATTATTGATGAATCCGAGGCTTTTCAGATATTCGGTGATTTGCATGCTTTACATTCAGTGCACTCTTCACTCGTCCAGAACTTAGAAGCGATTCGAGATAAAAATGGTATCTTTGGATCAGTCGGTAAAGTTCTAATGGATTGGACACCAAAACTGGAAGTTTATGAGAATTATTGTTCAAATCAAAGGGCAGCGAAACAAATACTTGAAATGAAGATTAAGTGCGATAAGCGAATGAATGATTTTCTTCAACGATGTCTTGAGTCTCCATTTAGCCGAAGACTTGATTTGTGGGCATTTTTAGACGTTCCTCGAAATCGATTAGTTAAATATCCTCTGCTTTTAAGAGCCATAAAAAAGTATACTTCAGAAACAAGTTTTGATTACAAAGCTATTGAATGTGCCGTCAATTTAATGGAGAAAATTATATCACAAGTCGACTACCGAATGGGTGAAGAAGAATGCAAAGTGTTTGTCGACAAAATCGATTTCGACCGAAGCTGTGACTCAAACGTATGTCTAATTGAAGCCAAAGCTATTATATGCAGCGGAACGTTACGTAACTCTCGGGGAACAAAAGTTTTATGTATTTTATTTGATACATGTTTTGTACTGACGAGACATAACAACGATTCCGGTGCTTTTGTCCTCTACCGACAACCCATACTAATCGGCGAACTGCAGTGTGATTCGGGAGCAGCTGTAAAAATGGGCAATACTTTAAATCGTACACTCAATGGACCGGTAAATCCAAACAAATCTTTTGTCTTTCGTGTTTATTCCTCTCAACGCGACATCACTTATACACTTCAAGCTAAAGACGCCAACAATTTTAAATTGTGGTCAAATAAATTAAGACAAGTTCTCGATAAATATACTATTAAACAGATGACAAATAATCCAACGATACCTAAAATTATGTCCAAAACTGTTATCTTTAAAGAGCCGATGCAAACACCAAATAAATCTCTTAAAAAGACAGAAGAATCGCCGCGAAAGAAGATTAAGTTTCATAATGAAAATGATTTGACCGAATGCTATGTTTAGCAATTTTTTAAGCAATTCTTTACCGAATTTATACCGAAAATCAATGAATTTCAGATGCCTTATAATATATTGATATATATAATTACAAAAAATATTTACAACTATAAATATATAATATTTTTAAAAATATATTTAATTATTGATGATGTGATTGAGAATTAACAAACAAAAATGTTTAAACAATACTATATTAGGCTAAAACATAAAATATAATACTTAAAATTTGTTTTGTTTTAAAAATTATGAATTGACCAAAAGCGGTCCAAAAAATAACATTAAAGTTTATATATTTATATACTGTATATAAGTTATATAATATATATATACATACAATATAATTTACTGTATATATGTATATTTACTGTACGTATTTATACACCTAAATCTAAATTTTTGATAATATAATTATGTAATATTAATATTAAATTCAAAATAAAGACCTATTTTTATGAATAACAATTAAGGCTTCAATCAAGTGGTCATTTGTTTTTCGATGATAGCGATGACCATATCGGGTGATAATCTCTTCATTTTGTTGAGATCTTTAATTGGTGGCGACTCGTGAACCGCTCGAGTGATGTCTTCGCGTAAATCTCTCCATTGATTAAGTAATCGCATATATTTGTGTAATTCGCCTCCATTTTGTAGTTTAGAGTAAACTCGACATAAACCGCGGTAATCATATTCAAGACCACTGTATCCGTGACCAAACAGTTTGACTCCGATTTCAATTGATCTTAAGTATAATTTTTCAGCCTTTAGGTAGTGTTCCATATCGTAATTATAAAGTGATGCCAAATGACCTAAAGATAGGGCCACTTCATAATCCTCGGGACCCAAAAGTTTCTCTTTGATTTGGATGGCCTTTAAGTGCATTTCTTCAGCGTCTTTATACCGTTTCATTGATTGGTAAAGTCGGCCCAAATTTCCATAATGTTTGGCTGTTTGTACATTAATCTCACCGAAAGCACTTCTGGCCATATCGAGAGCTGACAAATGCAGTTCCCGTGACTGAGCCAACATACGACACTCTTCGTCTTTGTCGTGATGATCAATGGCTATCTCTTCAAGAATTAATGCCTTCACTCGTTTAGCAGATGCCAGTAATAAATGATTTGTTGGCACTAATTGTGTAACAATAGCCATAGCTTTGTTAGCGTGAAAACTGGCGCTTAAGAAGTTGCCACTACTGTATTCGTGGACATATGAAGCGTAACCTAATTCTTCATGAGTTATGGCAATCAAGAGATTTGTAACGCTATTATCATTTAAGCCAAATATGTATTCGCGTATTTCGAGAGCCATTTCATATAATTTTACCGAATGACTGATGAGATCAACATTTAGCAAATAAAAGCCGTAGTCGAGGAAGACGTCGGCGAGTTTCAGGTGAATCACACCAATTGAATACTTAGTATTTTCTTCATTCACACCAAATGTCTCTTTGCATAAAATCATCGCTTGATTTATGAGTGTTTCAGCCCTTTTAAAGTCTCTCTTCACGACCGCTGTTTTGGCCGCCTGTCTGTAGACATCTATTACAGTTTGGACGGGTGTTTGTGGCGACAAGTTTTCAATGGCCCGAACGGCCCACTGGTATGACTCATCGTAATAGCTCTGGAAGAAGAATAACTGTGCAAACTCTGTGTAAACCTGAGATATATTGAATCGTTTTGAATCACTGAAGAGTTCAAAATAATTGATTAATTCAAGTATTTCATCCTTTTGTTCCATCGCTTCTTCAAAATTACAAAAAGAGTTCAAAACTGATAACAATTTCCATTTGCATTCAAATATTATATCAAATATTTTATCTTCTTTTCCCACTTCTTCGTCTTCATATAAACAGATAGTCTGTTCCAAGACATCTCTACTCAATTCATACCAACCGCTCTCCTTAAGAAATGTGGCGAAACAGAGACCAAATTTACTGGCCGTCCATCTGTCGATTGCTTCACTATTTAGACTCTTTAAACTACTGGAAGAGTTCGCAGTGATATTATTAATGTCTTTAACCACATGATGTTGTGCCACATATTTCCATTTATTGACAATTTTGGTGCCAATATTGAGATCAAAATCCATAAGACTTTGAAACATATAATGCAATGAATTTCTTTTGGCTTTGATTTCAGTGATAAATCGATAAATGATATCTAAATCAATGAAATAGTTCTCCAAATAGTAATAATTGCCATTCAATGACATGTAATACAAGACATCAAATAATACATTTGTTGGCAAACACTTGAGTGAATTGGATTCATAAACAATGAAATCAATCTTCGAGACAATCGACACACACGACTCGTAAAGACGGCGACACGACATTGTGGCCAACACTGTGATAGTAGTTACCAGTTATTTCAAGATCACCTATAGGTCACCTATAGGTCAACTATAGATCAGCATTTCATTTGTCTGCATAACAATCATGTGTCGATTGGTGGCCACCTGTCGTCGTGGATGTGATTGTGATCACTACCACAACAACTTCATCACAGTTTTGTCTCTTTAAACATATATTTATGATAATATCATAAGATCTGTGGTTGCGATGCAAAACAGTGCACAGTTTGTCACCATTTATGGTAACCAATTAGTAGCACAACTGCGATGACGACTGACGAGTGGTCACCACTTTGGCGACTGATTTACCGCTAATATTAACACTTGATTTGATTGTTTGCAACCAATAGTGTTGTGTAAACACAATATATGTGTCAATAAATGGCAACAAATGTTAAGCATTTGTTAAATATATTTTTGTATTGATTTTGCAGTAAATTCTTGAACCCAATGACGTCATATACACAGCACTGGGATATAAGTTATAAATGTTTTTAAATTTATATTATTATTATAACACATCTGAAACTCAGGCATACCATCGACACAACAGCTCTTTAAAGTTTAAACATAACATAACATAGGGTTAGGACTACACTCGTGCCTACCTTTGCATCGGATGCTACTAAATGTTGGCCCAAATTGTTAATTAAGTGGTTTATTCACATTTATATTGCATTTCATTACAATTATTATTATATTAATGACAATTGTCTTTAAAACACAGGAAATGCTTATCATTTGCAAACTCTGTGATGAAACAACACATTTGCTATAGTTTTTGAGTATTATTATTATTATACTGTAATGTAATAAATTATAAAATAATCATAAGATTTATAACATTATTTTGCTAAAACTATAATTACTTTAAAGTATAAGATAATGTTATCAACTGTTGTAAAAAACACTTACCATTGAAACAAAAATTTGATTTAATTTATGGCAATTTATTTGGTTTCAAATGTTGTCAAACTTGTGTCCATTATTTGTGGTGAAAACAACCACAAAATAGGGCCGACTTTTGTTATTAATATATAATGTAATTAATATAAAATTTATTTTATTGAATCTCCTGTGAATCAAATTAAACAATCAATAGATCCACTGCTTGTTCACCAATAAACTTATATTAATATTACAGCTATTAATACAATATTGGTTTTAGTTTGTATTAATATATAACTATTCAAATAAATTTAGAAATATAGTATTATTAATAAACTATAAATATATCATATATATAAACTTTTAAATATTTTAATATAATTATAATGACTTATTGTTTTTTAATAATAGCAAATAAATATAAAGTAAATTTATATGAATTGTCATACAAATTACAATTAATTTATGAGCTTTAATTTAGACCACAATTTCAAAAACTATTAAACAAAAGTTTTAATTTAAATACAAATATTAATTAATTATGTTAATAGTATGTAAACGCAGTTAAATTATTAATTGGCATAAAAATAAAAGCAAATGACACACATTTAATAGTTAATAAAATATAATATTCATTACGATATAGTATCTATCAAACAGGTGTTCATACGGATACACAATACAAGTTTATTCAACTTTTTTTACTAAACATATATAAATTTAATAAATTATTGAAAGAATTTATGTGCAAATCATGTTTTAAATTGAATACTTTAAAAGAAATATAATTTTTGTAAAATTTTAATAAACTTCTCAAAACTTGAAGACACGTTTACGGCATTCCTTATAAATAGTAGAGATAAATGATTAACATTTAAATACTTTATTTTTTATAAAAACCAATACAAATACAAACCATAGCTCTTAGGGTATCATTCCTGAGCTGTTCTTCGGATATCTGTTCGCCAACATTGCCATCCTTTTTGTGTTTTGCCTCCAATTTCTTTGCGTAACAGTTTCGTGTCTTTTGATAGTATTGTTGGTCAGAGCACCACAATCTTCGTCTATCATTAACAGTGGATCCTTTGGGCGAACTTTCAATCATACACTCGTTTTCCATTAGTTTTCCTTCTTTCGAGAAGACTATGGCATCGCATTCGTCAAGTTTTTTCAATATCTCCGATGGGATGTCTTGAGTTACTTTTGAAAATCAATTGAATATTAAAATATTTTAATTTTTAAAACCAATTCATACATAATCACTAATAATAATAATAATCAAATTTACCACAAAACGCATCCATAAATTTTTCAAAATCTTGAATAAATTTCTGATCGGGACTGGGATTACCTGTGGTCGACAACATTTGACCCAACAATATGACAACTATTATTAACAAAGTGCTTAAGACATTCATTGTTTCAATTAAATTGGAGTTAACTCTGATGAGAGATACTTACAAATGATGTTATACTCTATTAAAACATATTATTTTATCGATAAAAACTAAATTCATTAAAATAGTTTATTTATAGACAAACAAAATAATTAATGAATATCTGTTCAAATATTAGATAATAAAGAGGACATTAAATGTAATCTAAAGGATGACCTACTGATAAATTTATAATTAATATTCAAATAAATAATTGAGTCATTCCTACTGTTCTCTACTGTTCCCTATCCAACAGTGCTCAATACAATTGATATAATATATTAATTATTTGCTAAATTAAATACTTTCACAATTAAATTAAAATATAATGATTTAAAAATAATTTAATGAAAATTTGATATTTGTTAAAAATATTTTGTAGATTTATAAAATTACTCTTACATTAAGATATAATTAGAAATATTTCACTGAACAAAATAAAAAAAAATATTTTAAAATTATATAAATTGAAATTTAATATTGGATTTATGTTTATTAACTACAATATTACAGTAATATAAATATAACTTATAAAACAGTATAAAACTTTTAGATAGCGATTAAAATGACAAAATCATATCTAATTTAATGATATGACTGTTTACTAATACTGTAAATATTAAACACATATAAAGTGGTTAACAAATTTTGAAATGTAATACATTTTATTAATGATAAATATAATCAACAAATTGTTAATTAATTGTAATTAAAATTAAATATATATAAAAAACTTTGAAAGTTTGGGGGAAATCCCAATCAATGCCTATTGAAGTGTCAGTGCTTTCACTGTCTATTGTATTGCACTGGTGTTGACCTCTAGTCAGAGGTCCTCTACATATGTATTGCTTTAAGCCATTAATTGAGTGTTAAATGCAATGGTTTTGCCTTTTAATGCATTGAAATGTTTATCAAACGATTGCTTTAATGACTTTCAATACAAACACACAAAGCATTTGATTAATTGAGTGATTGATTTGATGCCAACTTTTTCATCATTTTAACCATTGATAGGATTTACTAATTATCATCCATTAGTTGTTTGGCAAACCATATCATAAGTGTCTATTAAATGGCCAAACGATTGCGTAGTAGTCGGCAATCGGGTGGCGATTGTCGCCGATATCAGTATGACTTGAGATCAAAAGCCAAACGCCTTAAACGTGAAGACAAAGACGTGAACTTAAATGACAATCAGTTAATAAATGGTCAAAACTGTGAAGAGTTATCCGATTTGAATGAATCTAATATGAGTCAGACTTTAGTGATCCATAAGTTTACAAAAATGCCGAATAAGTCGTATAATTTGCGCCGAAGAGGCGCTCAAAACAATAACAAATCTGGTCGAAGAAGTGGTGAAAAGGCCAGTACTCTGACCATCAATCACTTGCCCGATGATTGTCTGCTCGAAATCTTTGATAAGTTAACCACAATTCATGACAAATTAGCGCTTCAAAGAGGTTTGTTTTGTTTTTGTTTACTAATCACATCTTTAATGTCTTTAATTTTTGTTTGGTTTCAATCAGTGAGCTTACGATTTGAACAATTGGTTTTCAGACTATTAAGAGCCCAAAAGTTATTTACTGTTGGATCAACTTTTGGCGAAAATAGTAATATAATTGATTGTTTCAATTGATTGAATACCAGATTTTCTGATGTAATTGTTTTTTATTATTTGACAATCAGGTGATCAAATGCTGACCAAAGCAGTGTGTAGTAGTGTTATCAAGAAGTGTCCAAATCTTCAAGTGTTCAAAATGCCTGGATTTTACACTAAAACTAATCTTAATTTATATAATTGTAAATATTATTTATTTTATTTAAAAAAAATAATTATTATAATAACTAATTATTATTTTTATTGATAGCACGGGTCGGTGATAGGGAAATGTCTAAACTGGCCACAAGTTGTCCCGATCTCCGAGAATTGGACATTTGTGGCTGCGGTAATGTTACAGAAGTTGGCATTAATCATGTGATAACTGGATGTAAGAAAATTGAAAAATTATCGATTAGTTTCTGCCACGAAGTGACTGGCATTTCGTTGGGAAAGTTAACCAAAAACTTTAAAACACTTTCATTGAATACTAACGACAAAACTCCGGTAAGTTTTTGTTTATTTAGTATTAATATTATAGATAAATGGTTATTATTTAACTAACTAATAGTAATTATTATATTAATTTGATGTTTTAATAGCCACTTATGGATTGCTTAAGATCTCTGACTAATGGAAGTGGAAAATTCATAACTGAATTGAATATTTGCGCCTATAATGAACTCTACAGTCAGGACAACATTTTGAAGTTAATTTGCAATGACTTACCTTTACTTCAAACACTTCGCTATTCAATACCATCGAGTAATTATGAGAACTGATTATTATTATTGAGTTTTTTGAAATTTATATATATTTTTGTTGTTTATTTAGAAGGAAATATTAAATACGGAATGTTTGGTTTACTGACTAATCTAACGGACTTAGTATTTGATTGCAATTCATTTAATTTAACGGACACTGAAATGATTAAAATAATGACGGGATGTAATCGTTTGAAATATTTATTTATTCGCTACGAAACGATTAAAGATTTCAATACATTAACCGATTACTCACTTAGAAAATTGCCTCAATTTTGTCCAAATTTAGAAAAATTTTATTTTCACGCTAAGGACGCACCGCTTCAGTCGGCGACCGATTCAATGATTGAATGCTTTAATCAGTTTCCACGTCTTGAAGTGCTTTCACTGAAGTCTTTCGAGAATATCAGTGATGATTCTGTGATATCACTGATCCAGTCGTGTCCAACACTAAGTTCTATCTATTTGTTGAACTGCAACAAAGTGACAAATGCTACCATTGATGCCCTCATTGTTGCCGCTAAAAGTCAACCAAACAAGAGATACAAGTATGAGATCCGTTCGACTCAAATGAAGACAAGAAAAAAGAAACTTCCCGTCAATTTAATCGATTGCTCAAAGAATTGATGCATTTATAGGATTTAAGTTAACTATAAATTATGTTTTGTATTATAAATAGATTTATTTGGTTTCTTTAATTTTTTGAATAATTTAAATTAATTACTAAAAAATGATTTTTCGTTAATTTACATATATTTAACTCAAAACTAAATTTGTTTCGTAAACTTTGTAATTTGTATCGACTCTCAAATGGATTTATTTTGAATCCACATTCCAATCAAAATTATTTTTCATGTTATTATTAATCATTTTTTCTCTTTTATTATAAATAACTTTGTTTTATAACAACACAATTAAAGTAATAATAATAATAATAATAATGTTTAATACCTCAAATGAATGAATGATTTCTTTGTATAATTTAATTTTATGTGTATCTGTTGTATACTTTATATGATTCTTAAATAATTTTTATTATTATATTTAAAATATTGTTTTTCGTTAATTTTAGACTTAAAAATATTTATAACATACCTTAAAATTGCTATTTGTATATATATTTTCTTATATTTTTGTGTTATTCACAATACAAGTCAAATAGTGAATTTGAATAAAGGCTTCACTGATTTAAGCAAAATTTGTTTTGTTTTTAAAACTTAATGTTTATACAAATTATGAAAAAATAGTTGAATTTTTGTTGATATTTTAAATCTACTGATAATTATTTCAGTATTGAATAATTGAAGTTATATTTAAAGATTTGTTTTTATTTACATTATTATCGTAATTGATGTGTAAATGCAATAAAATCAAAACAATCCATGTGTTTGAATATAACCGTAAAATTCATATTAAATTAAATTTAATACATGTTTTATATAATAGTAACTAATAATTGATTTTTTCATTCATTGATAATTAATAACTAAATTATATGTAATGCAAAGTTTGATTGAATTGAAATAATTATTATTTAATGACATAATGTTATGTTATATACTGTAAGTGATTACCAAATGAGATGATTATTGAAAGTTATTATTAAAAGTTGTATTGAAATGAATGTCAACTTATTGTTAGCCATAAGACAAACGAGACGTTTATTATTATTATCATCGCATGAGATGTGTTTCCACAAGAATATTGAACGATATATTTCAGTGACAAATGTATTATCAAAACACAAGACAATTGCCGAAACATGTGTCTCATCGTTGCCGACGACTGTTCAACCATTTGCACGACTCATGCGATTAGATCGACCATCGGGTGCGTGGCTACTGATGTGGCCGGGATTTTGGAGCGTATCGTTGGCCACATCCGCCACACAACTACCATCTCTGACCACTTTATCATTGTTTGGTTTGGGAGCAGTTGTTATGAGAGGTGCCGGTTGTGTAGTCAATGATCTTTGGGATAAAGATTTTGATAGACGTGTTCAGCGAACCAAAGACCGACCGCTGGCCAGTAATCAATTGAGTACTACCGATGCGGTTATGCTTTTGTGTGGACTGTCCGGCACTGGATTTCTTATATTATTACAGTTTGACATAAACAGCATTATTTTGGGCGCCTCTTCTCTAAGTTTGGTAACAATTTATCCATTATTTAAACGATTCACTCATTGGCCACAACTGGTGTTAGGCATGACTTTCAATTGGGGAGCACTTCTAGGCTGGTCTGTGGTCACTAACGGCATCATTGATTGGTCAGCTGTACTGCCATTATATACGGCTGGCATTTGCTGGACATTAATATATGACACAATATATGCACATCAAGACAAAGCCGATGACCTTATGGTTGGCATTAAGTCAACCGCTATTAAGTTTGGCGACAATACAAACAAATGGTTGACCGGATTTTCCGCACTCATGTGCTCTAGTCTTGTCATTACCGGACTAAATACTGGTCAGTGTTGGCCATACTATACGGCAGTTAGTGTTACGGCAATGAATTTGTTTCGCCAAATACTGACACTCAATATCAACGATCGTGAAGATTGTTGGCATAAATTCAAACAAAACACACAAATCGGTTGGATTTTGTTTATTGGTATTGTTTTCAGTACTTATCTTAAAAATAGTGATACCAGTGATGAACCAAATGATTGTAATAATAATAATAATAAGTTATTGACTGCAAATCAACATTTGCTCAGTTTATAAAATGTTTGATAATATTATTATTAGATTTATTTAGTCAATAATGTTTTATATGTCATCTTTAATAAATCTTTATTAAATATGTTTACAAAAAAATTAAGTCATATTAATATAATTATAATTTTGATAATAAAATTTAGTTATTTATATATTTTGGCGATAACAGCTACATGTCGTTATTAAATTAATATTTATTTTAGGCATTTTATAAATATTTACCGATTGTTATAAATAATTTTATTAAATATATTTGGACAACTATTTGGACAAATAAAATAGTACCGGTAATATAATTATCATTAGTGACATTGTGTATAATTTTGGTTAATACAGTATCCCATTGTGGAAATTAAAAAAAATATATATATATATCGTTCATTGCAAATGTTAAGTACTTATTTAAAATGAATTTAAATAGTTTATGATTATCTGTACTGATATTGTAAACAAATGTTACTTTTAACGAATATTTAAAAAAAAAATTATTAAAATATTTCATCAAAAATTTTTCATTGTGTAAATTGAATCAAATTTTATCACTTAATTGAACGGCAAATTGATATACATTGAAATGCAATGATAAATATAAATTTACTGTAATAATATCGACATGCAAGTGTTGGGTGCAAAATATTGGTTTAACTATTTAATATTATTATGAATTAATTGCACATTTATAGAGTAATAAAATATTTAATAGATTTCTTTTAAAAACAACAAATAATTTTATCCTTTCTCTAGTCTATATAATATTCAATAAATTATTAATAATAATCACAAATAATTTTAATACATTTATAGACGTTTGTTCCAACAGTTTGTTCATTGATCTAATTGTTTGTTTGTTTTGTTAAACAATTTAATCATAAAAAACAGCAAATTACCGGTTAAACGATACTTAATACTTTCAAACGTTTTGTGCTAAATAAATGATACATATAATCAATAAATACTATCTTTTCATAATTTTTTGAGCCATTTATCATTTTTAAAATAGTCAATCACTAAAAAGCAACAAAAATAATAACAAATAAAATTCTGTGTGAATTATAAGACAATGATGTGATGATTGGCACATATAATAGAAATATCATTTTGAGAGACCTCTTGACTCTCATTCACAAACCGATATCGACTCTAATGAGTCAAGAATATAGTGTTCACAACAAATGGCAGATAATTCGCGGACAAACTCTTCAAAGACAATGACTGCTAAAACAATCTTTTCTATCCTTTCTGTCTCTTCAATCTCATTGGCATCTAATCCCTGATCCGTTGACTCAATCGGTTTAAAATATCTAATTTTTATTTTATAACAAACGTTAAGTTAATTAACAATTATTAATATTTAAAAATTCATACCTATATCCCTGTCCTCCAGAAACTGATTCAAGTATCGTTGGAGGGGTTTGTTGGCAAATACCTTGAGTTGTTGTACTTCTTCGCATCATTTTAGGTGTTGAACGAAATAAGTCTTTAAAGTTTTTAAATCCTTTCTTAAGAACTTTACATTTGATAAAATAATAGGATTAGTATTCAAAAAATCAATACTTTTTCTATACCTTCTCCTCCAACATCTGATCTAATGGAAGACAAACTATTAATACTATTGCTTCGATTGGGTCTTGAATTATATGGGATTTGTTTATCAAAATGTTGATTAAAACTTTGCTTTCTGTTTAAAATTCGTGTTTCWCGWGAGTACAAAAACTGTCGACCACTTCGCATCAATTGATCAAAATTAGGCAATTCTTGGGACAAAATGTCTAATTTTTTACGCAATTCGTTCAATAGAGACAATAATGATTTGACATCTTTATGGAATATCAGCGATGGATTCAAAAGAAGTGAACGAAGTAATGGCAGCGGAAATACCGCCAAACGGGATACCAAACCCGTGATCTGTAGATTAGTGTAAACATCGTTCTCGCAGAAGGCTTCTAATCGAGACATTAAACTTTGCAGAAATGGACCAATTGGTGATAAATACTCTTCAGTATCTTCATTGTCTGATTGGTTGTCATTTGAGTCAGAATTAGGCACATAATGGCTAAAGTTTGTATCATTAATATTATTATTATTTGTTATACAATTGTTGGCACTAATATTGTTTGTATTGCAATTATTTACATTATTATTATTATTATTTAATAAGGAATTAGCATTTTTATAACTACGTGCTTCGTAACGACATGTCCAGCACCGGGTGGCTCTTAAACATTTGGATATGATATTATGCGATTCGTTCAAATAATCGACATAATTAAATATATATTGCATTTCATGGGTTGATCTTTGATCGTAATTATCTATTTGTGAGCTATTTTGTGATATTAAATCTAAATTGTTGTCCACATGAATAAAATTATCGTTTTTAGTGTTTTCGTTGTATTTTTCTTGCAATGATTGACAACATATGGGAACTAATAATAGGAATCGTTTGGCCGAATCGTTCAAAAAGTTTGTATCATTTATTCGTCTCTTTTGATGTTCAATACCGCCGATCACATGCTTTCCAATCTTTAAATATCTACAAAATATCATTTCATAACAATCAGTCTCTCAAATAATAATATAACAATCATTAAATATAGGTTTGCAATACTTAAAAATTAATTCAATTAATACGTCCTCGCAATTCAAATCCATTAATGACCGAAACACAGCCAAAGTCAGTAAACACAACTTCAGTATCAATAAAAAATAAAATTAGTTAAAGTTTAATAAATTATTAAACAGTTATTACCTTAGAGTGAGCACTGATTCTTGTAATTAATGTATTGATAATAAGCTGTTCCTCATATTTCTCGGTGCAAATGAATTTCAATATTACTTTCAAAAGATTTGGTTCAGAAATGGTACGAATTAAGAGATCAAAGTACGCGGTCGTCGCTATTATTTCCTCCACAGTGTTCTGTAATGTAGTTTATATTAATATCATATAATGTTATCTTATATATATATTATACAGCATTATGTTAATAAATTAAATTTAAAAATGATTAAATAATTAGTACCAGTAGTGTTAATGAATTATTATTAAAGTTATTCATTAACATTAAAATTATTTTTTATATAAACATTACAACATAACTTATGTTAATAACAAAATTAGTTTTATCCACAAAAACAATTGGTTAAACAAATGCTTTAATTATCAATAATATATAACAACAAGTTGTGAGTGCATTAGTGAGACCATAAAACCATGAAATATGTGTTGAGATATAAGAGACGTGCAAATCATGCAAAACATGCGATAAAAGTACTGTACATTTAAAAAGCATTTAAATACAAACCCAATATCGGGATAAGTGCTCCAACACTATAATGGGAACGCCAACCACTTCCTATTTGATAGCAACACATTTGAAGAGAAAATTTTAAGCCACAAATTAGACACATAAAACATATACTACAGTATATAAACTTTTATATAATTAAATTGCTCTTCATTTGCTATGATAAACTCAATAAATTATAAATATATTTTGGATACAAATATTTACATTTATAATTAAGACACAAATAAATTGTTAAACACTATACCTGATGTAATGCGGGTGCGATGACAGGTACCAGAAAACCATTATAAAAATAGTCTAACAATTGGTTTTGTATGATTGGAGGGGCTATTTGTGCGACAGCGTTGCAAAACTCTAATGAATTGAGAAACACTTCCAATTCAGGATTCTGTTGAATGTCTTCAATAGTGATCTGATGCCAATCACTTGATGCTATTGACTGCATCAATAGTCTTCGAGGTAGCGATGAATACAAACCGCTCAAACCGGTGGCCAAAACGGGACAAAAATCAGTTTCTTCGGCTACATATCTGCCTAACGACTCGTTTTTTCGACTAAATGCCATACATAAGAGCATTGAATCTCTGGCCTGTTGGCCAACGGGTCCATCTCTATGAACAAACGGTATGAGTAGTGAGAATACTAGGAATTTAGTTTCGGGATGACTAGAAATGATGGGTTCATTCAAGAAAAACAAATCCAAAAGATTCATATTTTGACTCAAAGATACAAATATAGTGTTGAGAAGTACGACAAGTCTTTTTTCAACTTCGATGTGACAGTTCTTGTCCACAAATCTCGACAATAGACCTAAAAGTGGACGAATAAGTGGCCGTTGAAATAGTGTTGAATTGTGACAGATCTGACTGATGAGCATCTCATAGACCTTCAACTGTTCCAAAGCCATCACTTGAGTCCACGCGCCGCACATTTCAGACCAGTTCAACACTTTCTCCAGAATTGATTCAATTAACAAGTAGTCCAACAGTGGACTCATTATATGTGATGTCGGATCAGTTGTATGTTTGGATCGGGTATTCATTGACAAGAAGTCATTCTCCTGAAGTAATAGTGTCAGCATTTGGTCGATATGATTGACCACTGATGTGATGTCATCGGCCGTCACTTCATTCAATATTTTATTAGACATACATTCGTACGCTTGAGACCAATGAGCTCTGAATGAGTCCAATGCGGCCGATGAGTCAATCTGTTCCCGGTGTGTGTCTAAACTGGTGGTCACCGCATGATTGGCACCATCGGTGGCGGTGCTAAATATTTTGGTCAACTTCTTAAAAAATGGTCTCTTGTCTGCCATTGTGTGCGTCAATCGGATCACTGACTGACCGATCAATAGCGGTCATCAACAGTATGAGTGTATGTATGGCTTATTGTTGTCAAAAATGATAATTTATGGACCAATTGGCTGATTATAAAGTCATTGATGACATGAATATTCAAATATTAATTAATTGACAAAATAATGACTCAAATATTTACCGTTTATTTGATTGAAACTCATGAGTGATATCACTATCTCTATAGTGATTCAGATATTCGTTAATCACTTCACATACTTATCAATGCTTTTATTATTATTATTATTATTATTATTATTATTATTATTAATACTTTTTTTTTTGATTAATATTACGTTATATTATATTTGTTACAAAAAATAATAGTCTAAATAATAATAACTTTGAATACAAATAATAAAAAATAATTCAAAACAAAGTCCAATAAAAGTCAGTTATTAGTAAACATAACATAATATTAATATAAATTAATAGGAAATACTTGTTATTTGAGACATCAATGTTATCTAATAAACAATTTATATGATTATAATCACTGTATTGATGTCAACATATAAGCCATACATATATAACTAATAGCATAGATGACCGGTAATATTAATATTAATTTAATAAATAATATTAGATTATGGGGTATATTATACTGTATATTGTATTTTATATTTTGTAATGTAAATGTATGTATTTTTTACTGTATATTATACATTATTTTGTATTAATACCAATATTTATGGCAACAATTGATGTCAAATTTCTATATCTCACATATATAACGTTACATTTTTAAAAAGTAAATTTACAGTTCAAAAAATAAATGCAATATTGTATTAATACTACATTTTATAATATAATAATTTTGTTGTATTAATAATTCATTAATTAGCGTAATCTTAAAATTTATATGCAACATAACAAATATAATAATTAATCTAGTTAAATGTCAAATATTTAATCATGTTATATATATATATATATATATACTATATATTAATAAATTTAAGATTGTCAATTAATTAAAATTTACATAAATTAGTATACATATACTTATTTAGATTTTATTTATGTTTTTTTGTTTGTTAAATAATATATTTATTAATATTGATAAATAACAATACATATTATTTGTAAATTAATTAGCTGGCTTAAATTTATTAAAAATAACTTAGTCTTTTATTCTCTTATTAATTGTAAATTATTTTTCTTAATTAATATGTAAATGTGATATTTTTGTGTTTTTTATGACTACGTAATAATTTTTAATAATAAACACAAAATTGTTATTTCAATACCACTTTACAAATCTAATATACAATCATAACATTTATTATTCATAACATTGATAATTAATTAATCAATTATTTAATTATTAATTTACTCCAAATAATACAGCAGTAGATAAATAGTAATTGATGCAAATAACTAATAAAAATATATCATATTAGGTAATAAATATTTTATATTATAATCATAAAACATTTATATTACTGCATATGATAAATTAATTATATTTTGAAAATACTATATTTATATAAATATATCAAATCTATATAATATATATTAGTATACATTATGTACGTTATAGCAAGAAATAATTATTTACTGGATATTTAATTATACTCTATATTAATAATGTTTACTTTATGTTACACTTTATAAAAAATATTAATGAATTTTAAAAATATGATATCATATTAATATAAAATAATTATTAATTGTAATTTGATTTTAAATATATCATTTTAGAGAAAAGCTATGTTTTTTAAATTCAATTTTAAAATTTTAAGAGATTTTTTTATGAAAACAAATTTTATTATACAATTATCTATCATAAAATTATTTACATGAATTTATGTAGAATATTGTACAGTATTTTAATAATATAATAAAAAATTAAAATAGTTTAATAAACTGTATTTAAATTAAATTTTGATATAATATACCATAATAATACATTCGAGTTTTGTATGTAAATCATTTTTAAAATTAATAACAAATATTTTTTGTATTACTGTAATTACAAAAATATTATAAAATTTTAACTTTATATATTAATTATATCTTATTATATAACTTACATAAAATATATAATTTCAAAAAATAAAATTACTTTTCCTTAATATGAGTCTCTAATTATCGCTATAACATGTATTTATAATATTTCAATTTATTTCTGGTTAGACTACATTTCTATCAATAAATGTTTGCCTTTTATTGTTATAAAAACATATTTAAATGAGTGACAACTATTGATGAATTATAGTATTGATATAAATTAATGTATATCAATGTATTGTTATAATAATGTATTCTTAATACATTATACATTATACATATAATTAAAAATATTTTGAAATTAATTAATTAATACACGAAATGAATTGAAATAAAAATATTGCTTAATTAATTACCTTTTTTTTGATAAATTAATTATTGATGAAAATAGATATTTCAACGAAACTTTTTTTGATATCAATATATTATAGAATAGACTACAGTCTGTATACTGTAGTAGCAAATAGTAGAGTGAATTGACAGTTAAACAGAAATAGACTGTACTTATCAGTTAAATAATAAAATACAGTAAGTATTCCCAAATGTATTCACAAGACATCGTTGGTATGATTTTATTCATTAATCAACGAAAAGATTTTGTTTTATATATGATATAATGTAATGCAAAGTACAGTAATAAAGAAATATAAACTAATGTTTAAAGTTATAGGTTTTAGATTGTAATACAAAATGAATACAAAATATTATAAATATATTAAGTATTAAACAGAAATTTTTAATTTAATGATTATAGTGTAAAAAAGTATGTTATGATTATCCATATTATAATTTATAAAACAAATAATCGTTTTGGACTAATCATGGTTTTAAATGAGAAGGTATATGAAAATAAATTATACAAATTAAATATTTTAAACATTTGTTATTTATATTTATTTATATTTATTAATTACTTTTATTAAATTATATTTTACGATAATTAAAATGAGTATAAATAAGTATAATAAATATAGAAAAATTTTATTTTAATAAACTATTACAATTAGAAACATTATAAGATTTATTTGTTAACATAATATGTTTAATTATAAGTTAATATAAATTTATATTTGCTAAATATTATTGTTTTTATTTATATATTATATATATATTTGATATAAAACAAATTAGTTTTTGATTTTTAATAATAATAATAATTATTAATAATAAATTATATAAAGTATTTACTGTACTTTACTGTGTGTTTATAATAATTTATAAAATCTTAATAAAATAGATTTGATAAAAAATATAAAACAATAGTAATTTTGTGAAATTAATTAATTAATAACAAATTCAATATGTATTTTATATAAATTAAATATTTCATTAACAAAGTTTCTGTTTAAAAATAATATTTTCAACATTATATGTGTTATAAAAGAAATTCAGATAATGAGATCAGACAAACACACGATAGTCTTAATAGCTTTTATTATGATATCCTTAAAAGCATACATTCATTGCTAATGCTATTTCGTGAACTAAAATTAGTAACAATGAAAAATGATATTAATATATTATACTACAATATAATATTGCAAATGTGATGATAAATTTTATGTAAAAAGTGATATTTTCTATAATTCAATTGTACTGTCATTTAAAAAAAATGTTACGTAAAGTGTTTTTTAAATAATTTTATACTAAATTATTAAAGAAAATTTTCTATCATAACAAAAAGAAACTACAGTAATTAATATTAGATGATTAATCAATTTATTTTATAAAAATTTAAATAATTACATTATTTTATAATATTAATGGAAATATTTTGTAATATTTTTTCGGAATAAATTTATATCTTTTATAATATTTTAAGTACATTAAGTGTTGATTAAAATTTTGATGTCTTTACAGCTATAAATTAATATTTTAATTCCTATAATTTAAGATTTTTGTACAAACCATAACAGTTTTAGTTCAAAAATACTATTTATAATTTATTTTGATTGTATTACTATAATGATATGCTTATTGTAAACTTTGACATTTTATTATAAAATACACAATATATTAATACAATGTAAATTTTATATATATATTTGTCCATTAAAAATATTGTATACATTAAGCATATATGAAATAATATTCTCTAGTCATACAAATAAATATATTTAATCTCATATTGTGTTATATTTTTAAGATAATTGCACTTTTGAGTTAATGCTCAATTAGCAATAATCTTTGAAATAATATTTCTTAAAATTTTATTTAAATTATGATAATAAAATTAATACAATTAATGTTTAAAAAACTAAGATGTTAGAAACGCAAAATATTTAAATTTAAAATAATTTATATGAATAATATTTCTTAATTATTATTACTATTACAATGCTATTTATATATATACGTTTACAGTAAACTATATTGAATATTGTTTATATTTATTGATATTATAATTTTAAAAATATAAATTATTATAATAAATAATTTTATTATAATAAAATAATAATAAAAACTATTTGCTAACTTGACATTTAATAGATTAAACACATAACAAACAAATTATAATTGAATCTACTTATTTATTAAAATATTTATTTATAATTCACAAATTTACTGAATTTTGTATAATATAGTTGTGAATATAAAAGTTAATTACATTATTTAATGTTCAGACAAAGTAGTGAATATATATTTTATTATTCATTAATCACAGGCATTGAAAATAACTATAATATTATAAATATAGAACTGAATAGCAATAAAACTACTGTTTAATACAAATACAATAAAAGTTTATATCATTAAAAACAGGACAATGTATTCAACATTTTCTAATGTAATATAATATCTTATAATTTAATGTTTATTACATCTATTCTGCTGCTATTTATAGTATAATTTAGTATACTTTTGATATTAGTTAAATAAATTGAATTTATCTTTCAATAAAACATGGTTTTCCCTGCATTTCATAAAATCACACAATTTGTAGTATACTTTAGAAAAATAACAAATTTTGTATAAGTTAATATTTCTTTAGTCACTTTACTTTTAATATTTATATTAATATAAAACATTAAAAAAGTTATATTTTTTACTTTTAATTTACACACAATAATAAACATGTGTATAGATATAAACAAAATTACAATTATTTAATATAAAGAAAAAGGGATAAAGTAAGAGAAAGAAAGAAAGAAAGAAAGAGAGAAAAAGAGAAAGAGAGAGAGACTTTAACATTAAAGAGATTAAAAACAAAATTGTTAACCTAATTATACCCTAATGAACATCATTACCTGATTGATGTATACTTTCTACAAACAAACATTTTTAGTAAATGTTTTTTATTGATAAGTTTAGATAATTAAGTTAGTTTTGAGTGTACACTTTGATTAAAATTAACATAACAATAGTTAACATGTGTTAATAAATAATAAGATTTAAACACAATTTACTTTTAGCCTATCTATTTGACAATAGTCTGTATGTACTCTTTCAATATAATACCATTGATTTATTATTATATATATATTTTTATGCAATAAAATTTATTGAAATGTTTTTGTTACATTATTTAATAGTTAATTTATGCAGTATATATATATATTAAACATTTATTTGAAAACATAATATTTAGAAATTATTTAATAACAATTCAATAAGTATATAATTAACTAATAAATGTTGTATAAAAATTATTTAAATAAAAATAAAGTCATACATGATTAGAACAAATTTAATTAACATTAAAAAATTGTTAAAAATAATTAATTAATAAATAAATAACAAATTTAATTAATTTTTATATCAAAACTTTATTCAAATATTATGCTATTGCATAACTATACTTACTTACAGCAAAAGTAATTTAAAAAAAATCATAAGAGTTAAAAAATATTTTGACCTAGTTCATTTACATTTTAAATAGAAACACAAAAATTTTGTTTATCAATTTGAAAATAACTGTATATAAATATAATTTATATATATATATAATCTATAAATAATATAATTTTTATTTTAAATTTAAGTAATTACTTTATACATATAATACTTAACAAAATTAATTAATAATTTTCAACTGACACTTTAAAAAAATAATTGAATTAAAAGATCAGTCTTAAAATTTTTTAAATAATTTTTATAAGTGTTGTGACACATAAAAATATGACACAATTCATAGTGTATGAGATATCTGTAAATATTTATTTAAATAGAATAAATGTATTAAATAAATAATTATATTTATAATATTAAATAAATAGATCGATGGCTAAGTAGGATAAAAAAAATTTATTAATTTTTTTATTATATAAGTGTTTGTATGGAATATCGTATAAAACTAAATATTATACAGAATTGTACCGTATATTATACGATATGATGTACTCTACAGTATATACTATATAGTATATAATGCATTAAATAATCTCTCTCTCTCTCTCTCTCTCTCTCTCTCTCTCTCTCTAAGTAAGAGTAAAAAGAGATAGAGAGAGATGAGCAGTAATATGTAATATAAAATATATTTATGTAGAAATGGGTGGATTGGGATGAGTTGTAAGAGAAAAAAGTATAACATTATATGAATGATGTACTGTATTTGAAAGCCATTACTCACACATACTGTACATTATATTCACGTAACGTTGAGAAGACCACCAAAATTGCATTTTCTGTGACAATAATTTGAAAATTTGCTTAAAGGCAATTCAATTGTGTGATAAACACATATTTTTACTCAATAACATTATTTATTATTTTAGTATACAAAATAATCGCTTATAAGCTATATATTTTGTAATAATCAAAATGCATAAACCGATATTTCATCAACTTTTGGACAATTTTACAATTATTTTATAGTATTAAATTGAATACACTTTAACATTCAAATGCTATATTTTAAATATCAAATAACATGAAAATTAATTAATTATTTTTTTTGAAAAATACAAATACAATAAATAAAAATATACAATGAAATAGCGATAATGTATTTGCAATTGAATTGTTATACCCATAGTTCAAATCTAATCACAAGATACTATTATTAAAGAAATGTAATGTCATATAAATTTAATATTATATAATAGTTTATAAGACTATAAATATAGACAAATATATATTTTTTTCAAATCTAATTGTTTCATTCACTCTGTTTTCATATAAACCAATGTTAAATCCATACACAATATCTATACCATATGTCAGCAAATATTTAAAATTTATTGTTATTATCACTAATTAATGTCTCAAAAAAGGCATTCTTGACAATTGATGTGATATATTATTACTGAAATTACAGTTTTTATGTTTCTAACAAAAACTATATTCTGTATTCTCTAATAATAAAAAATGTTTTGTGACAGTTATTTAATTTTTAAATTTATTTTTTAAATGTAAATACAAATGTAAATTCTAATAAATATAGAAAATAATCTATATTTTTGTATATCAAATGTTTTTTTGTGTTCAATTGAACTTTTCTTTCCTTTCAATCTTTTTTTTAAATATTGGGATTTCTTTTTAACACATAATTTAAGATACAATATACTAACAATAATACAAATTTCAAATAATAAAAAATATCAATCTTAGAGTCACTACCAATAGGGCTAACGATCAAAATGTATACATACTGTAAGTGTAGGACTAGATCTTAATATCTATTACTAACACTAAATATAAAAAATGCTATTTTAACTATAATATTTAGTGATAATAAAACTTAATGTTTGATTTTAATATTAAAATAGTTATGTTGAGTAAAAAATATATACAGATATATTAAATAATTTTATATTTAATAATTTAAAATTTAGTTTTTAAATTAATTATTTGGTTATTACATTATTAAATTAGAAATAACAATTAAAATGAAAGTAAATTAATGTTGTAAATAGAATGTAATATTATTATTATTTTTATAAAAATATAACGACAATATCTACTGTATGTAATAAAACTATAATAAAAATACTAATATTTTTTATGTTTATAATAGTTAATCCCATATTCAATGAAATTTGTCACAAATTCTTAGGAATGTAAGGAAATATAATCGATGTGTTGAACACTCATATTATATGTTGAGTCGTCCGCTCTGTTAGATCACTATATTATACAGTATATGGTTAGCAACTAATGTTAGTGAACATCATATCTGAAGTTTTTTTGCTATTTATATCAACATTTGACATAAAAGATCAAATATCTTAAGGTATGCCTTCATTTCAATAGTTATAATGAATAAGTGTTTTAAGTTTTAGATTCAAATTACAGTAAATCTCTTTTCTATAGTCAATCTTAGATTAATCTACAATAATCTATAAATAAATATATTTAACTAATTGAATTTGAGTTAATTTTTTTGATAGTTGTTTTGTCACAATTAGTATATCTTTGATGAATCAGATATTCAGATGTGTATGTATTTGTATTGTATATATTATATTTAGTATATTATACTATACATGGCTTGAATAACTTATCGATTTTCAATGTAGTGTACAGTATGTGTGCAATCATTTATAACACATAAAGAATATTCTGTGTAAACATGAATAGGGTTTTGAATGTAAATCCTAAGAATACAACTAATATCCAGTATATACTGTATATAAGGTATGCAATTATGATAATTGTTGTTTATATGGAAAGTAATAATGAATGGCACTCAGAGACGTTATCTGAATTGTCGCAATTGTTGTAATGGTTTGGACTCAATTGCTAATTACTATAAATGACTACTAAAAAAGTAGGCCTCAAGTATAGACACTATAGATATGAGATAAGTTGTGTAAATAAGAAGAATTAATGAAAACACATATAACATATTGTATGTCATTTCAAGCAATTAGTCTATCAATGAATATCAAAGATAATGAATATTGATTTTACCAAATGTCTTGGGCTGTGTTAAGGCGGTAACCATTAATTTATTGCTTAAGACAATGTTTGCCGGACTCAATGCAAACCTCTTAAACTACATGTATATTATAACATCAAATATTAAGCCCAAACACTATTGATTACTTTATTGTCGTTGTTTTTGTTGTTATTTTTTGTGAGGACCTCATAACAAATGCATTACTTTTCACGAGTCATTTTGTCGATGAAAATAGCAATTCTTAGTATTAATACTGTACTATACACACGTTGTACTACACATATACACAATAATATTATCATCAAATGTATGTCACAAATATATTTTAGTTGTAATCACATTTGATTTGTTAAAGTTATAACATTTATTATTTAAACACATTTAAACTGCTAAACTGTTGCCCTTTATATCAATACTTATTATATATTCCTCTGTTATAATGGCAGGTGTTTGACAGTGATATTCATTATTGAGTTTTTACAAACTTGTTATTAGAAATATAAAATATGACTGGTTTTTAATATTTGACTTTTAATATTTGACTTTTAATATTTGAATTATACTATTTACTAATAAATATTTTTTTTGTCTTTATTTTTAATAATTTATGATTTAAATATATACCATTATTTTATATTTAATTTAATATATATTTGTTACTATTATATACTATTTTAATTTATATTTGTACTGTACTTGTTTATTTAAATAAATATAATTTAATAAAACTGTTATTAAATAATACTGAAATGAAATCAATTCTAATATAATTATAAATTAAAATATATATATATATATATATCAAATTTTATTTATTTTAAATAAAATTAAATAGAATTAATAAAGCATTTTAGAATAAAATAATTAA
Organism: Oppia nitens; assembly: GCF_028296485.1. Lineage (NCBI taxonomy): Eukaryota > Metazoa > Arthropoda > Arachnida > Sarcoptiformes > Oppiidae > Oppia > Oppia nitens. The sequence continues at coordinate 6,411,327 of NW_026533243.1, forward strand.
TGTATATATTCTATACTTTAATATATTTTTAATATATCATTAAATTTCATTTGTATATTTATAAGTTATAAATTTTAACAATAAGTTCAATTGTGTTGAAGTTTCTAGTTTAGCATAAAAACATTAATGTCAAAAATTAAACTAAATAATTGTTTTCATAAGTAAGTTAAACTTACATTTTCTTTAGATAAAATTTATCGTTTAAAAAATTATATACAATTATTTTATTTTAACAAATAAAAATATTAAATATTGAAGAAATAAATGAAAATATTAATAAATTTTAGAGTTAAAAATTATATCATAATAAAGAATTAATTTTTATTAAATTTTAGATTACATAAATATTTTATTATTTCTTAAAAATATATAATAACATATAGTATAAGTGATAAAATATTGAAAAACATAAAATTGTAATTAAATTTAGCAAAATTTTATAAAGTTTTATAATATATTTAATTTAAAATAATATTTTTCTATTATTATTATTATTATTATTATCCTTATCATACACTTAAAAGTAATATCTTATAGTAAGTTATGTTAGATTATGACAGTTATAATAAATTTTTATCTTCCAAAAAATATCTTACAATTTTAAACATAAAGTTTGACCAAAATATTGATTTTTATATTTAACACATTTATTATGATTATTGTTTGAAATATAAAAACAAGTCTTTTTAGAAATGAAATATATTAAAATAAAATATTTATTTTTATATTTCATGGTAATTATAAAACAACATACACTGAATTATATATATATATATATATATATAGTCTATATTATATATTTTATAATTTATAAATCTATTTTATTAATTTTAATTATAAACTTATTTTGAAATAATTTGATTAATTTTTATTTTATTTTATTAAAAATATATTATTAAATATATTATTTTTTCAAAATCAATAATAACACAAATAAAATTATATAATTTTGTTATTTTTTTCTATATCTCAATCAAATGCAAGTGACAACTAAAAAATAATAGCATTTAAATTGAAAGATTGATACATCTATTAAGCTTTAATTAACTTTTTATAAAGTATATTAAATATTAATTAATTTTAGTTATTTTAAAATGTGAAATAATTACTATGACATATGAAATAATTAATCGTTATTTAAAGGACTTAAGCGGGTATCAGAAAATTTACAAAATATTATCACCGACTTCAGCCAAATTCACATATTATTTTAAGCAAAGAGTAGTAATGATATAAAAATTTTGTTTATAGTGTAACGGGAAGAGATAAAAATGAAAAAAAATGTAAATTTTTTAAAACTACTATAACTTTTGAATGACATAGAATATTAAAGATCTGTTTTTAGATTTATATACTTATACAAATGTTTTTTTTAAAAATATTTATATTGTGTAAATTAAATTAAAATTAATATTCAATTATAAAAGCCTGTAAATATTTTTAAATCTTAATTTTTAATATTTTACCGTCGATGCTACAGAAATATTATTTGATATTATAATGATATAAATGTTTTACATTTTAAATTTCTATTCAAACTTATAATTTGAATATTCCTACTCTCAATGCTCTTGTCTTTTAACAAAATTTTTATGAAGTATATGATTATATTTTCAACAAACTAATGGTTATTAGCAATTAATATTTCGCTTATATTTTTTGTGACAATGATATTAATGAAGTATTATAGCATGTATAGCATTAAAGTTATTATAATTAGTTTAAAGATAACAAATATATTGATAATACATTTTGTAATATAAGGTATATATTATATTATAAACAAATGGATATCTATTATATAATATATATTTGTACAACAATTTTAAATTAATATTTATTATATTATTTTAGTGTAATTAACTAAATTAAAATATTTATTAATTTTGTAAAAAAAGAAATAAAATTTAGAAAATTTTAAGAAATATACTAAAAAACAAAATCAAACACCAATTAGCAATTAAATTTAGTAATAATTACTAATCGTTGTTTAATTATTACTAATTGTTGTTTGATTTTGTTTTTTAGTATAATTATTGTGCACAACTCATGGTTAGTATAATATTATCAAATATATTAAATTACTATAAAATTAATTTTTCATTATTAATAAATTTTTTACTTCAAACGTAATACCATTAATGTTTGATTTTATTGAATAGAGAAAAATATTATTTATTTGTTTATTTTATGAAACACTTAATTAAATTTTGTTAAACTATTTGTTGTATTACGTTATATATTGAATATCTTATACACAAAATATAATATATAATATATTTTATTATATTGAAAATTAAACTTACAATTGTTAGTAATATAAATAATATATTGTACTATACATAATACAATATCTATAACTTTAGATCTATAAATCTATTACTATATAAATTCTACAATGTTTTAGAGCGTTAATTATATGTTTGTTCAAATAATATTGATTTAGAGTTATGAAATGGTTTATTATATTATCGATTATATATTATATGTTAAATTGATATTTGGAACCAACATTGCTATACAATATAAATTTATATCATTCATAGTATATTACAGTATATACTGTATAGTTAGTTGGTCATCAAATTTCAGTTACTTTCCAAATGTTAAAGGATATGATTATCACTTTCATAAATGATCTTAATTTAGATCCAATGCTATTATTGATAAAAAYATATATATATATATAATCCCTAAAAGAAACAGCCATTAAAATAAAGTGAGTTTTCACAGTTATTTATGTATATAATTTATTAGACAAATATTTATCATACAGTATGCGGTATTATATTTTAAAAATACTGTATATTATCATATTATATTTAATATTATATTATACTACTACTACTACTACTACTACTACTACTACTACTACTACTACTACTACTACTACTACTACAACTACTACTACTTTTACTACTTGACAGTAGTATTGAACACTTTTGATACTAGTAGTCACATAATGTATTATATAATACCAAACAAATATATCCATAAATAGTATTTTTGTTTAGCATTTTGGAGTTTATTGGATCATAAAATTGTAAACCAATAAAAGTTTCACAATAATATCTATATAGATATTTTATGTGATAATTAAATTTTAATAAAATTTGTTGACTCAAAAATAAAAATGAATCAACACTATTATATTTTATGGTTGATATTTTCACATTGAAATTACTATATAAAAATAATATTACAATAAGTGATAAATTTATTATAAGCATAAAAAATTGATTAGACAAAAATATATAAATCAGTAACTACTGTATCTATTAATAAGTTTATATTACTGTATATACAGTATGTGTACATTAAATATAAAAAAGTTAATAAGCAATAATCGGTCGATTAACTCATCTATACTTATGAACTGAACTTTATATGCACTCAAACAGTAATTTGCTGTCACTTATCATTTACTTTGATCTCTATCTTAATGTTCATAAAATATTTTGCGATTCATTTCCTTCATTTAAGTCTGTCATTGACTATGACGTCCAATATATACACATTTCACTCAATTGTTACGCATTTATAGGATTTATTGTTATTGAAATTGAGTCAAAACTAATTATAATAATTTTCACTGACATTTAGTAAAAATCAAAATCTATAAATCATTTATATCATAAAATATAGGAAACTGATAACTATTTAGTAATTTATAAATAGTAAGCTAAATTGAAATCGATATTATATTACATAATATAGTAATATAGGAAAAAATAATCAAAAAAGCACTTTATAGACATGTATTAATATAAAAAGGGAAACAAATCTGGAAATGACATAATAATTTTAATATAATTATAATAATAATACTGTAAAATAATAATAACTTCAATTATAATTTATAAATGATATGAATTTATTATGAGAAAATAAATTTATTTTTTTCTATGATTTATTACTCCCTTAAAATGATCTATTATTAGTGGTAAGTGTATTACAATTGTGGGAATATTTCTTATAATTTATAGATTTATAGATTTATAGGGTGTCACAAAAATCTAAAACCAAATGTCTATAATTTAAGCAAAATATTTAAATGGCTACTCATGAGTCTCAGATCATATAAATAATTATTATAAATACGTTATTTAAGCAAAAATAATATTTCAAATTCTTTTAAATAAAATATATTTTTGTAAATATTATACATAATATACTTATATATATATATATATATATATATATATATATATACTTGAAGATAGATTACATAAATATTACATTATAATAATAATTATTATTACAACAAATTGAATAAATAAAAGTCACAAAAATGTCGATTGGAATACAAAAAAAAATACTATACAATATATAAATTGATTGATTGCCTATTATTATAAATAAAATAGTGAATGAATGCGTCAATCGATTATAAAATAATTTATTAAAGGATTCGGTCAGATATAAGACTATATATTAGACACTTATATAAAATAATGGTTAAAATAGTTAAAAACTACTTTATTTTATGAGGTTCTCTCTCTCGTGTATTAAAAATCTTATGCCTTTCAACAAAAACACTGACAAACAAATGTTAGTTTAGAAAAACTATTTATTGAAACCTTTTAATATAATATAAACTTTATTAGTCAGACAACGGCTTTCAATTCATTAAAGTTTTGCTTTTAGTCAAAATATATTTAGAAAAACTTTCCTATTTATGTAATTCTTTGTGTATTTATTATAGGAAAGTCTATTATAATAGTGTTTTCTCTCTATCTTTCTCACATAAACACACACACATAAATACATACATACATACATACACACACACACACACACACATAAATACATACATACATACATACACACACACACACACACACACACACACACACACACACACACATTACATACATACATACACACATAAATACATACATACACACATTACATACATACATACATACATACATACATACATACATACATACATACATACATACATACATACATACATACATACACACACACACACACATTACATACACACATACACACATAAATACACACACACACACATTACATACATACATACATACACACATACACACATAAATACACACACACACACACACACACACACACACACATTACATACACACATAAATACACACACACACACACATTACATACATACATACACACATAAATACATACATACACACACACATTACATACATACACACACACACACACACACACACACACACATACATACATACATACACACACACACACATTACATACATACATACACACATAAATACATACATACATACATACATACATACATACATACATACATACATACATACATACATACATACATACATACATACATACATACATACATACATACATACATACATACATACATACATACATACATACATACAGACATAGATACACACACACACACACACACACACACACACACACACACACACACACACACACACACACACACACACACTCCTAACAAATAAGAGACCAAATATTTATTTGATTGAATTGATTGCCGACAAGAATGGGCTTTAAATCCTAACATTCTTTTGTAAAAAATGACTTTTTGTGAACCAATCTAAACATAAGTCCAACAAACATAATGTCATATCTATTTTGCCAAATACTTACAAAAATCATTTTTTACTACATTTAGGATTTTCAACAAAATTTTATTATTTTGATCAATAGTTTCAATATACTGTATATTATACGGTACAATATATATATATATATAAATATTGATATTCTTCAAACTTTTAAAACAATAATATTATTAAAGTATTATAATTAAAAAATATCTTTATATTATAATTATCAGCAGTAAAATATGAGTTAAAAAATCTTTTATCTAGGTCAAACTAAAATTATTAGCGCAATTTGAAAATGTTTAAACTTATGACATGAAATTTTATAAAGGTGTTTATTAACATATTATAGACGTATTATAGTTTATTTTTTGAACATTTTCAATAAAACTAATATACATTTGTTAAAATGATTGAATTATATTTAGCATTTTGAATGTCATTTAAAAATCTACAATACTTTAAATTTCATATTATTAAATTCACAAAATTTTATGCCAAATAAAACAAATACTTTTTAAAATATATTTATCAGTAATAAAGTATAAAACTTTTTTTTATAACTTATTTAATATTAATACTAGAAATAACAATATATTAATATATATATATATTATAAATATAGAGACAAATAGAAAATACAATACAGTATAGCAATCTTTTAAATCATATTTTGAGTAAATATTCAAGCATAAATAATTTATATTAATTTTGAAATATAATTTTAATAATATTGTTGTTTTATTTTTGAAAAATACGATAGCATTAATATAAGACCGCTATTTAATTACTTGTTTATAATTTTGTGTAATGTTAGTTTTTTGAATTTATTTGACAAATTGACATAGATGATTTTAAGTGTAAATTTAATAACACTAAATTAAATTTTAAGTATTCAGAGTATAGTTGATGAGTTGACATACTGTATAATATTAGTTAATCAAATGAGTTACAGTAGTAATATTGTTTTCAATGAGTAAGTGTATAGTTATTGTATGACATTCCTGTTGTGTGGTATCATATCATAGACATAGAGTATATGTGCGGCACTGGTATTCATCTTTATTTTTTGAACCCAATATTAGCCGCAATTATTTATAAACTTGTATTACATTTCTTATAAGTGTTGCTATGGTTATGACATTTTTGATTCCGCACTGCTTATCATTATTTGAAATGATATATACTTTATATACAGTTATATCGCTATACAGTATAGAGTTAGCCATTGGACTTACTTTATGTATAAAAAGTTTTGTTAGCTATCAATGAATTGCTTCAAATGTAATATTATGGTCATTATGTTTCTAACATTATCTTTTACAGTTCCATAGATTTGAACAGTCAATATAGGGACCCATTAAAATGACTGTCCATAACATTACATACCTGTCCTTGCAATGAATAAATATGAAAACCTATGGACTTATCTCTGAACTTAAAATAATAAATTAAGAGTAAATACACTGAAAAGTAATTCAATTACATTATCAACAATTTAGATAATTTACTGAATCATAATTATTTATAGCTATGAAATCCAGATAAATGTTATGTTTGTTTCAAAACACAAATACTGTACACTAATTGTTATCAATTTCTAGCATACATTTGGAAATAACTTTAACAAATAAATACTATCCTTTAATTAAATATCTAAAATTGAATTGAATTGTTAGAGTCATACACATAAATATTAATATAATACAAATTAAAAAACAATATTATAAATTATTATTACAAATTTGTAATTAAAACTGATTAAATTATACACAAATTTTACTAATTTAATAAATAATTTTATTTATTTCTGAAATAAATTTTAGTATACATTAGTCACTAAAAATAAAAAACAAAATATATAATTTATTATAAAATTATAATATTAGCTAACATTGCTTTTAAATTTTATTACTACGAATTTTTGATAACTATTTTTAAAAATTAATTATAAAATAATTAATTAAATTTTGTTTTGATATAAAAATTTTCTTAAAATTTATTGATTATAAGTGTTTTCTTTTTTAAGTCTATTTGTATTTTGTATAAAATATATTTCTAATTCAAGTCATGTCTTGTATTTGTTTCACAAATCTCTAGTAGGAGTCAACCATTCAAAGTGCATACAAATGTTTAACAGTATATCTAAAAAAATTTAGTGATATGTTTTAGTTAAACAAATTGAAAACAAAAATACATTTTATTTTTATATAAACAATTTAAATACATTATACATTGCAAAGAATAAATTCAATTGTTTTTAATTATTCATTGAATGGCAAACCTCTGGAAAATGTTTTGATTTTTGTTGTTTTAATACTCATTGAGTGCTCATTATCTCAGTTTGTCTGTTGGCTTAACAATAAAATGAAATGAAAAGTAAATTCATTATCTTTCAGAAGTGACTTATTTTTATGTTTGCTTATCGTTGTTAATGAGCTCTTAAATGGATTTTTCAAAAAAATATTATCTCTAACTTTATTTAAGTTATGACTATTGCTTTGAGTTTAACTTAATTTTTATAACCGGAAATTACTCATAAAAACAACTAAACTAAACATTAGTGTTGAACGTCTAACTGTATAAAAATTGTTTTATTCAAACTTAATAAATGCGGTTTAATATATAGTGTATTATTTTAGTACTACTTATGTTTTTCATTCACACTTTATTTTTAAAATATTGTGTATAATTAAAATTGGAAAAATTGATTTTATCATGAAATTTGATGTTTTAGTTTTTTCTTTATTAGATTGAAAGCCTATGAATTATAATAAAAATGTTGATAATATTGAATTATTTTAGAAAGTGTTTATAACTAAATTTAATAAATTATATATATATATATAGATTGAATCGATAAAAACATTTTGCTTTTAGTTATACCTCTTTTTTAGATTAAATTTTCTTAAATTCCAATCAATAGTTTATTAAAGAGAAGGCATGTCTTGCAGATAAGCTATTAAAATTTCTACATATTAATCTTTTTTAATCCCTAAAATAAACAAAAATAAGGATAAACAAATAAGTACATGCGGTTAAGGTATAACATGTGATAGTGTAAAAGTAAATAATTTAACAAATTTATTGTGATATGATATATCACATGATAATAAATATTAAAAATTTTGTAAAAATATTTGAAATAATAATTATCTGTTCAGTGTGTTTTGATGTTTGTTGTGTTAAATATTGTTATAATTTATTTTTTGTGGTAACATTTTCAGTTCAAATTTGGATAACAATGGCATCWATTTTAAGYARTAAAATTAGTGATGAAAATAAATTAAAGTTAATTATTGATAAAATTGTGAGTGAAGACAACAACTTTTCGATAACAAATGAAAAGTTAAAATGTAATAAATGTTGTTATTATTTTGAAAATATTACTCATCGGACAGCACGCCAAACAATTGACAGACATATAAAAAGTGGTAAACATACTGAGGTAAACAGTAAAAAAAGAAAATCGACTGAAAATTTGAATAAAATAATGACGGAAAACAACGACAAACCATCAACTGATCACACTTTGTTTCTTCTTCGGCTCACTTTTGCATTCATGGCTGCAGACATACCACTGGAAAAGTTGAATTGTGTGGAATTGAAACAATTTTTGTTTGAATACACTAAGTATACCATCCCTTCTCCGAACACTTTCAGATACAATTACGTTGAAAAAGTTTATAATAAACTTTTTTCTACAATAAAAGAGATTATTATCAACAATAAGGTAGCTGTATATTTTGATGAAACTGTTGATCGGTATAACAGATCTGTTATGAATGTGTTGGTTAGTGTAATTAATGGTAATTACAATAAACCAATTTTAATTTCTATGCAATATATTAATGATAAATCATCAGTTGGCGTAATAAATGCACTCAAATCGGCACTTAACAACATATGGCCAAATACAAGTGTCTTTGAAAATGTTTACTTATGTGTTACTGATCAGGGAAGCGCAATGATAAAAGCGATGAAAGATAGTAAACATATGCTTCCAAATGCTATGCATGTGACTTGTTTAGCACATTGTTTATTTAGAGTCTGTGAAAAAGTGAGAGAAAATCATTTATTAGTTGATACATTTGTATCTAAAATGAACAAATATTTTAAAAATTCTCCAAAAAGAATCGACTTATTTAAGTCTAAGTGCAATTTAAGTTTACCTCCAAAAAGCGTAATAACTCGATGGAATAGTTGGATCAACACTTGTGTATATTATAATACTAATTTTGAAATMATTTGTAATTTTATTAAATCATTAGATTTGATWAAAATGTCAAATAAAATAATAAATGAATTGCAAGAATTGRTTATTAATCCYAAATTAAAAAGTCAATTACAGAGTGTTTCATCATTTGAACACATTTGTAAAAAAATTACATATTGACAATTAAACAGCAAATAGACGTCATTAATGAATTGGAATCTACATTAACATCTGATTATTTAAAAAAACTTCAAAGTTCTCTTAAAAAAAATCCTAGTATTAAATATTTTAAAGAAAATACAATGAATATTGAAAATAAGTTTGTATCACTAACTAATGTTGACTGTGAAAGGTCATTTTCAATATTTCATAATATTCATCGAGATAATCGTACATTTCTTGATAGTAATTTAGAAATGTTTTTACTTGTAAATTATAATAGTTTTTTATTTTAATAAAATTTTTTAAACCGACAAAATTTATTTGTTAATCTTTATATGTAGAAATGTAGAAATTTTTTTGCAGAAATTTTAAGGCTCTACTTGCAGACACTAAGTGAAAGCAAAAAAAAGTAAGGCGTTGTTCACATATTACGTTCGCACTTGAGGGGGGGTTAGCCAAAGCGAACTTTTGCCAACGAGGGGGAGGGGAGKGGTAGAGAYTTTAAGAACGTTCGCATTTAGATATTTTATTTCTTGTGGTGAGGGGGGTAGCGGTTAGGGACATGCGAACGTAATTTTTTTAAATGATTACATGCGAACAATTGCGAACATAGGKGAGGGAGGGGTCTAGATTTCTTAAAAATTGCGAACGTAATATGTGAATCACGCCTAATGAATAATTTAAATAACTATATGTTTAAATAATGCCTAATCTTATAAGTTATAAATATTAAAAATATTTAAGTTTAATGATTGAAAGGATTATTTTCATAAAATGTTTGAATCAATTTTCATTTTTAATATCCCTTTTGATACGTTAAGTCACTTAAAGTTAATAATAGTTTTTTAAATTAAAAATCAATAAAATTTTGCAGATGGTTTTCTTATTATTTTTATTTAAAATTCTCATATTAAAAGTCAATTTTAATAAATATTTAATTAAAACTATTCTAATTATTTTTTTTAATTATATTTATTTTAATCATAACTTTGAATATATTCATAAATTTTTAAAATTTATTATATAATTATTTTTATTATTTATTTTAAAAACAAAAATTTTTATATTAAATATACTTATTTACAATTTATACTGAATATAAATATACTTTATATATAATATTATATATGTATACATTGTATAAAACAATATATAAACATCTACTTAATGCATAAATATAATATAATATTATGGAAATTATTGAATAACAATATTATTAAATTAAAAATTTTAGAACTTTACAATTAAAAACACTTATTTATTCAAATATTTAGACTCATTTGACATTTAATATATATTTAATTTTTATTTGAAAAAAATTATATTTTGGAAAGTAACCATCGCATGTTTATCATATTGAATGTCAATCATTAAGATATAATTTCAATAAAATATTTATATATAATTTTTTATTTGTACTTTTTAGAATTTTTATATGTATTGTATATTAGTGCAATTATTTTAATAGTTAAATTTTGAAAATATTATATAAAATTTAAATAAAAATGAAGTTAAAAAAATATAGATGCTTTAATTTCACTTAATTATATATATATTATACTGTATTACATATATATATATATATTTATAATTTAAAATGTAAAAGTATTGTTGTTATATAATATTTTTTAAAATATATTTTAGATTAAATATATGAGAAGATTGAAAACAATTGTTAGTATTATATGATATTTCTATAATATTGCAATGCGTAACAAATATATTATATGAATCATATATAATATAGTATCATATGATTTGTATGTTATAATAAATACTTCAAAAGATTGTATGAAATGAATTCATTTATTAAAATATAAACTAAATGTAAACATAGAAAACAATGTTTGTGTGAAATTATGTTGAAATTCATTCATATAATAGCATAAGAGTGGGCGAAACGGATTGCAATTTTAGTTTATTTACTTTATAAAAAAAACTAAAAAATTATTTTCTTTTATTTATTGCATTTTACAAAAACATCATTTCGGAACTCATTAAAAATAAATATTAAAAAATATTAAAATACAAATAACTTACAGAAATATTATAAATAATACATAAGTAAAACATGTTTTCGTGACTATTTAAATATAATACATTAAAAAACTAATACATCATAAGCTTAAAGATTTACTTTAATTTTTTTATTATGTGATTTTGTGATAAATTAAGTAAACCAATAGAATTAATTATAAAATTTAAAAAAAATTTGATTATTAGTTTATCTGGCAATGCTAGTCTTAGAATTCTCAACTGGTTTTATTATTGATTTATTTATGCTAATTTTTCATCTTTTTAATTTAGGAATACATAATAAATTTAATATAAATTTTAGTATTATTATTATTATTTGATGAAATAGACATCAGAGACTGTAAATATACATAACAAACATATATAAAATTTTTTATAATAATATATATGCATTTAATTATGTATTTATCGATCAAAATCATCCTAATTATATAACTTATATATTATACATACTATAAGGCATAAACAACATCTATGAATTAATTTATAATTATTTATTAATTATTTATTAAAAATATTGAAATATTTATTCTAAAAAATATTTAATTTTACTAATATTTCGTCCATTTTATATAATTTAATTATGTTTTCAGTAATAATTGGTTTAAATATTTACTAAATCAAATGTAAAATATTTAGTATTTAATATAAGTAGGGTTAGATTATATTCCTTCACACTTTTTATTTTTAAAGGTTCCTTATGTTCCCTGTTTCCTGGGAATTCATAGGGAATCTAATTCCTTGTACTATCACCTATAAAAATCTAAACAACACATTTTATGATAATGTTTAAAAAATAAATATCTTAAACTATATTTTAAGTTGTATAGATAAATAGTCTAATAACTATATTTTTAATCTAATAACTAACTAATTTTATAAGTTGAAATTTATTTTTAAATATTTCAATATTTTTGCAAAATATTTAAATTTTGCTTACTATAATATTTAAAGTATTAAATATTATAAAAAGTATTAAATATTATAAAAAGTATTAAATATTATAAAAAGTATTTTTTCTTTATAACCATAAAAGGAGGGAAAATAAAATATTTTCCGAGAAAATTGGAGAGATTTTTTTTAGGAAACTTCCCTTCCATGGGAATGTTGATCGAACTCTAAATATAAGTATTCAGTATTTATGAGTGCAATACAATAGGAATATTACAACAATTTTTAATAAGCAAAATATATTTTATAGCATTAAATAAAATAATGTCATAAAATATTGTCATAATTTATTTTTAGAAACATTAAATAAATAAAATGTTTTTAAATTAAATCACAATACAATTATTTAACTAACAAAATATTTATTATTATTAATATTAATTTAAAATAATTTTAATACATAATTGCAATAAATAAAGATTTGTTTGTTATTTTAGAGTAAAGATTAATGTCTTGATAAAAATATATTTAAATGTCAAATACATTTAAAACAATATCTACTTTTTTGTCCATTTTATTAATGTTAACATACAGTATAGTATTATACTTATTGAGTGAACATATCGGAGATTTAACAAAAAAAAAAAAAATAATCCAATTTACTTTCAAATAAGTTTTATAATTCATGTAATTATTATAATAATTTATATTTAAATTATACTTGAATTAAATACAATTGTTATTTAAATTTTAAATATAATTTGCTTTCTTTTTATTTAATGTAATAACATAGTTATAAAAAACATTAAATTTTAAAATTAAAATTTATATATTGTTTTTTTTAGTTTTATTGCTAAAAATGTTAACATTACATATGAAACTATTTTAAGAAAATAAAAAATAACCGGTAATTTATAAAACGCAATAGTTTTAGATGAATAAAATGTTATGTTATATATATAAGGGTTAAATAAATAGAGATATAGAGTGGGGTAATATAAAAAAAATCTCGGGGGAGTATAGGGTGGGGTATACTTTTTCTTGCATTTTTAATCGACAATTTTTTTAAATTTCAAAATACAGGGGAATCAAGAAAAAATTCCCGAAAAATGTAAATTGGAGGAAATTCCCAGGATAATATGAAAATATTCCCAATAAATTCCTTAAATTTTCAAATTATTTTCTTAAATTAAAATTAGATTTTAAAAAATAATTCTTTCTTTTAAATGAAAAAACTAAAATAATATAAATATACATTATAATCAATTATTATATTAATTATTTTAAATTAATATTCTAATTTTAATATAATTACTTTTTTGAACAAAGAAATCATTTTTAATTTTTTAGTTACATATTATCATTAAAATAATGTTATATTTAGATAAATATTAACGTAATACTAATTATTTTATTTTTACTGTTAATATTAAAACTCAAATACTTCTTAAATTGTCCAAAAAATTAAAAAATCTTTGTCCTAATGTTGTATTTTTTGTCATACAATTTAAGTTTATGTTTAAACTATAAGACATTAAATTTAAAAAACAGAAAAACTTAGCCATAGATAGTCAGTCAATACATAGATATGATTGAAAGGTCAACCAAAATAAATGTTTAAATTATTTATTAGAAACAATTTTATGGCTTTAATGAGTTTTATATCTTTTTTAATTTATTTATGTGTATCCCATAAAACTGTTAATCTTTTCATTTAAAATAAACTTTATTGTAATTCAAATGCCATATGTATTAGAAATTGTAGTGAAAGGGAATCAATTAAAAAGATATGTATTTTATCATTGATTTCTACATTATTTTTATTATTGTTTATTTATAAAACCAAACCAAAAATTTCAATATAAGTTTAAATAAAGTATATTTTGTATAATAATTTGATTTATATTTAAAAAATAATTTTCCAAAATATTGAATCTCTATTTATTATATTAATTTTGTGGATATTTTTTTGGCAGTTTTTCTTTGATAAGAATTTGATCCGAATTTGCAATAAATAATTATTTTATCAGAAATAATATTAAAACATTTTTAAATCAAAAAAATAATATTTTTGTTTAAAATATAAAATTTTATCTTTAACCACACTTGCCTTAACTCATAAAAATTACTATTATATAAATTAAAATAATAAATAATGAAGTTTTTTTTGAAAGAGTTTATTAAATAAACATGATAAGTTTTATTTTAGTTTTATTATAAATTATTAATAAACAAAATTAAAATCTATTCAGATAAATTTATCAATAAAAATATTATAAATCTTTTTTTTATTTGAATTAATTTAAATAATTTATATAATGGTAAATAAAAATGTGATTTTTATAGTAAGCAAACTATTGATTTTATTTTGTTGATGTAAATGATGTAAATTAATCAAAATAATGACTGTAAAAATATCTGTTATGTTAAAACATGATACTGTAAACGATAAAATAATATTAATTATTTAGCATAAAATAATAATAATAATAACTTGTAAATGTTTTTGTTGATTATTTAATTTAAACAAAATTTTATAACATAAAATTATTATACATCTGTTTAATCGATTGCAGCCATAATACCCTTATTATATAAAGTACTTTAAATACCGTATAGTAATGTAAATTAGTCAAAATGTTGTTTTTATTTGTATTTCTCTGTTTTAAATTGTATTTAAAAGTAATAGTTTTAAATTAATAAAGATTTATAATATAACTTTGTTTTCAAAATTACAAAATAAATACTTTATATAAGAGACTAATGAAAATATACAGTATTAGTAAATAGTACAGACTATGTACTACAGAGTAATGTCTATAAAAAAATTGCTGTTTTTAATGGATTTGATAAAAATATATTTAGAGAAAACATTAAGAAAATTATATTATTTAAGTTTTAAAAGCCAAGTGTTTGCATGTAAATGATATGGTTTGCATAAATAATTTAATTCAATTTAATGTTTGTTTAAAGTTACAAAACAGTATATAATAAATTTGGTTTTTAAAATACAGTATATGTTTGCAACACATTTTGTGAATAGTAAACAAAGTATTTTTGATAATCAATTCATGTCATGATTTTTATAAAGAATTTGCTAAAAAAGTCAACTTTGAAATCAAATAAAATCCGCCAAACGTTACAAAACTATTACAATAAAAATATTTTCTACTTTAAGATAAGTAAAAACCCCTTTTGGCGACATTTCTAACATTTTGTTTGATGATTACATATTTTACTTATATTTGAAAACAACTTTTTTTATTGAATACTTCACTTGTATTTTTGAAATAATATTAATGATCTTTTGCTATAATATCGAACTAGAAATTAACTTGGTAAATTATATGATAATTTTAATTAATTACATTATTTATTAAAGAAATTATATTAAAATGATTAAAATGAATTCATTTGCAATATTTATTGTATTTTATATTAATATAGAATTAAAAATCTTTTCTATTATTAATCTATTTATAATTAATAAATATTTTTATAACTTAAATAAAAACAGATCTGACATTTTATAATTTAGTTATTTATATAGAAATTTATAAATTTAATATTGCATGTATATTATTTATATACATTATATTTTTTTTAAATAATCAATGTTTTACTTAAACAATTTATACAACAATTTATACTGACTGTACATAATTGTATTGTTTATACGGTATAAATATTATAGATTTAAATAAGAGATTAAGTATTAGTATTAAAAATGTTTTGATTGATTACTACAAACTATTTGAATGTGACTTAAATATATAAAATAATTATTTATATAAATGTTACATGCTTAAAATACAAAATAACATAATTACAATTATATTATAAATTGAAAAATATGTTATTTATTATTAGCATCAATGAGACTACCTATTATATAATGTGATAAATAAATGAGTGAATAGAAATATAAGTAATATATATATATATATATATATATATATATATATATATATATGTATAAGTTAATACAAATAAAATAACATAAAACACGATTCATAATTTTTTATATGCTATCGTTTGCTATATATTTATACATTTTTAGTTTTCTTATATATTTTGAGATTTTTAAAAGTTTTTTTATTTGATATTATATTTTGATTTCTCTCTCGATATACTTACAGAAGTGGTTCACATATACGGCACACATATAAGTATATTTTAGGCATTCATTTTATTATTGATTTTGTTGACTATTTATTTTAAGAGTTATTGTTGAGTTAAACATAACATATCAGTGAACTGTGATTTTGTGCCTATATTTTAATGTATATCCATATAATAATTTATTATGGAATTTAATAAATTGCAAAACTGTATAAAAATCTCATTTGAATTTCAATCAGTCTCTATATTATCAAATAAAATATATAAATATTCTTTCAAAAAATTTTACTTTTATTGTAATTTAATGCTTTATTTTTGTTTGGCTTAATATATAGATACTCACTTGTCTTAGTAAAAAAATGTATATATTTTTATTATAAATGTACCAAAAATATGTACTCAAGTTATACAAAAATAACTTTGAATTTTGATTTGTAATTCAATTTATTTGCCGAAAGAATATTTTTCAACAGATATTATATGAATTGTATATAAAAATAGAAATAAAATATACATATAAAGTATATTTTTTAAATGAATTGCAAAAATTACTTTTTTATGCATTATTACATAAAAACCTTTGAGACACAAAAATCATTATAATATAACATTTTTTTCTTAAATTATATATTCAAAATAATCTACATTAATGATAATGACTAACATCGAAACAGTACTTAAATGATATTAAAGTTATTTTTATTAAAAAATTATTATAAACAAAACATTTTAATAATCTAAACGATTTAATAATTGAAAATTTATTAAAATCATACAAACAAATACTTATGTGTATAAAATAATTAAATTAAAAACTGAGTTTATAAAAAATACTTTAAATAACTATTTAAAATAATAAACTTAATTAATGTTTTAAAATAAAGCATTTGTAATATTTATTTTTTTATTTATTTAGTTTTACAATATATAATAAAAATAAATTTTATTATTTTTTTTATTTAAAAAGTTATATTAAATTTATAGATTTTATAATAAAAAGAGATTTATTGTATATATAGTTGTTTTGTCAAAACATACGATTTTATGAATAGCGTAGATATTTAACCCACTATTTTGATATTAATGTAAAAATTATAATTGAATTTAAGAATACATTTTCTAAACTTCATAATATAAAGTAATCTTTAGTTGTGATAAAATTATAGATAAGTAAATAAAATATTTTCGTAGAATTTAAAAAAAATAAGTTATATGTATAAAAATTTTACTTTATATTAATATTTACTATTGGATTCCCATATATTATGAATTTAATTTTTTATTATTAATAATATGATTAATGTATTAATAACACTACAAATAAAATCACAATATACTGTATATGAATAATATTTAAAGATATAATTAAAAAATGTTAGTTTTAGTAAAATTTTTATTTTTTAATTTAGTGTATTTTGAAGTCAATGAATGTGATTACACAAAATTAAAATTGAAATAAATTTTACAAAAAATATTGAGATAACATTATATCATTTATATCATTATAGAATAACTTAAGTTATTTAATTTAATGATTAATAATTATTGGAATTTATTATAAGAAAATTAATAGAAACTTTATGTTAATTTTGTATAAAATATTATAAAATTAATAAATCAAATTAAAAATTGATTTGGTCATCCAATGGACAAAAATTACTCTCAGAAAATTTCAAGAAATTTTTGGAATTATTTTTTTCTCATCTATAGTTGAAATATGAGTATATCGTATATATTTAATTTATATACTGTTTTTATAGATAAAATCAATAGTTATGAAACACAATAAAGCATAAACAATGTATACATACAAAGTTTTAGTTAAAAAAATAAATTCTTTTTTATGTTATTATTATTATTATTATTATTATTATTATTATTATTATATAAATGTGTTTGGCATCACTTCAATGATTATATACTCTTTTTTATAGATATAAAATATTGATCCAAATAGAGGAAAGAGAGAGACAGAAAAAAGAGAAGCAAAGACAACATATCATAAAACATAATATTTATTGATTTGACAATCAAGTGATGGATGCTTTCATAAACTAAACAATAATATTAAATATACTTTTCAATAACAAAATATTTTTGTAGTTTAATGCAGTAAATTATGTTTAATAAGTTGATTTTGGTTTAATTTGTCACAATTTTTATTTATGTTTAATAAATTAAGTATTTTTAAAATTATACTGAAAAATATTAATAGATTCAATGAATGCAAGTTATAAAATATTTTTATTTATCCTTTTATTATTTTGCAAACATCATTTGTAGTTTTAATTAATGTTTGGAAAACTTAATTTATTATATTTTTAAAGTTTGTTGTTTTAATATATAGTATAATATTTAATGTATTTTATATTCAAATAAGAAACAATTTCTTTGATTTTGCATAATATAGTAAACCAAATTGTTGATTAAAATTTTATTTAAATTATATATTTACAGTATATAATATATAGAGTTCGGGAAACTTTTCAATGGAGGGAAGTTCCCTAATAAGATCCCTCCAAATATGGCAAATACCATATAAATACCCAAAAAGTATGACAAATTTTGCTCAATATTTGCTAATATATAAATTTTATAGTAAATTACAATCGCTTTTAATAATGTAGTTTTAAAATTTTGCAATAAAAAAATAATTCATTTTTTAATTTTCACCATTTTATTCTCTTTATTGTTACATTTCATTAAAAAAAATAATTGAAGCTAAAAAAGTTAAACTATAATTAAATGTGCATTTATTAGATGCATTATAACAATATTAACTAATGTATAATATAGCTATTGTATTAAAAAATTCAATATATTAATATACAGTATATATATATATATATATATTTAAAAATTGTAAATACAATACTATAAATTGTGTATAATTATTTTAATCTGTTTAATATAATGTAAACAATTGATAACTTTGGACAATAAATTATTTAAATTTATTATTTGATAACATTATTCAAAAGCTAATAAAATAATTATATTTAAAAATAATAATTATTTTAATAAAATTAGTTATTTAAATTTAATATAATTGAATTATATAAAACAAATAATCTAATTAAATATTTGTATTTTTAAAATAAATTAAATAAAAAAAAATTTGATTTAAATTCTTTATATATTTGATTTAATTTTACAGAAAATTTGTTTACTCATCTGTAGACCGGAATTAATATTGTTAAACAATTTAACAATTTTGATATATATATATATATATATATTGTATAAACCGTGCATTTGTCAGCAAACACGATGTCATATAACAAATATCCAAAAATATCAATTCAATAGTAGAAAGTGCTTCTCATTCAACGCAAACAAAACTAATACAACATTTATAACAAAACATATACAGTAGTACTGTATATAACCCATAAAGTATATAAAAATACATATACAGTACAACACAATCATACCATAGGATATACACACAAAAATTGTTTTTTTTGTAGTAATGACCATAAAATATATAAAACATATTGTATTACTTTTTGGTCATTTAATACTTAACCAAATATTTTATTCATTTTTGTTGTTAAAATATACCAACGATTCTAATATTATATACATTTGTATATAAATATATACCTTATTTATGAATATTATTTTTACATAAAATAAGATTTCTTATTTTTTAATATATAAATACTACATATATTTGAATACTCTAAAGTTTAGAGTCTAAACAATATCAAAATTTATGTCATTTTGTATAAACAGCAAAATAACAAAATTGAATTTTTGCTTGTATTTATAAATCCTTAGTTTATACTGTATTATATTATTATTTTTATTATTAAATAAATTTATATAAAATAAGACATTTTCAAAACTAATTTTGATGAAATATAGCGTTGAATTATAAGAAAAATATATTGTTAAAGATGACTACAAAATATTAATATAATGTATGTCACGATTTTTGAACATTTAATACAGTAATGTATAATATTACTAATAGTGGATAATTTTGTAAATTTTATCAAATTTATGTAAGATGTACTTAAATTGTGATATTTATATTTTTATAGTTATTTATTATAATTGTTAATATAAAATATATTTTTTACTTTTCTAAATATATAACAAATTATATCTTTTTAAAAATGTAAATAAAAGGTTTTCTTTATTTTGTTCAAATATTATTATTAGTAAAGTTATATAATTTAATAAAATATAATGAGATAATTATGTAAAAAATCTTAAATAATTTTTAAAACAAATAAATTTGAAAGTATACCTGAATACTTTTTTAAATTTATTATATATAACACATTAAGTACTAATCTAGAAAATTAATTTAAGTTTAGACCATTTTTGAATATTTTATTTACAGTAATTTAATGTTACAATATTTGTGTTAAATATTTACTAAAAAAAACTTTAAATTTTATTTATAGATTTTTTATTTTAATGAGATTTTTATGTTTGATGTTTCAATTTTTCATAAATATTGTATAAAAAAATTTTGACAATATTTTATGGCTTACTGTATTTTTGTAGATTTTTTATTTTTGAAAATCAATTTTTCATTCTTTACAAAACAAAACTGTTGTTTTTTATTATATATATTAATATCAGTATATACTGTATATTTTGTACTATATATTGATTGGACGTTAATAGACTACCAAACGATCATCTATTTTAATACAAAATTTTGATGCAATACTTGGGTAATAAAATGTTGGCTAAATCTTAGGTATAATGTAATGGCTAAATGTAATAAATATTAAAAACAATTATTTTTGTCACCAGTTTTATGCATACATGAGATGTTATCATGATTTATGTACTAAGAAATATATAGTAAAATAAGTTTTTATAATATATATATATAATTATCTTAACGACAAATCTGTTTTCAAATGGATTAAAAATATGTGTTACTGTAAAATACCGCAGTTTTGCTATTAAAGTAAAAATAATGTTTTTTTAAAGCTATAGAATCTAAAATATAGATATTTATTTTTAACAAACTGTTATGACTTTTATAATAATCAAATTCAACTTAAATAATTTTTTAATAATAATAATTATTATTAATAATATCAACACAGTTTTGGTTTTAAATATGAACTTCAGTTTATATATAAAGATTTGATACCAAACTTAAATCTTTGGGAAATTATTATTTGAAATGTTCATTATTTAACTTAATTGATGATTAATTATTTTCACAAAACTTGTATATAAATTATATAAAAGTAAATTATCAATAATTATTAAATAATAAAATACAATACAATACTTTGAAATTAAAATACTTACATTATTTTTATTATTTATTATTAATGTGTATCGTAATACTGTATTATTAATATTATGTATTGTTGTTGTAATAACTTTATATTATTTTTGATTTTTGTCATTTCGTAAATTAGTTCAGTAGTTAAAAGGAGAGAGAATGTTATAATTTGTATATTTCATGTAAAATATATAACTAATAGATTTCATTAAATTAATAGATTGGTTTAATTTTTATGATATATTGCAAATGTTTAAGCAAATAACTTATAGATAAAATAGATAATAGTTTTTAATTAAATTAATAATACAGTATATTAATATAAAAATTCAAATTATAAACTAAGAAATTTAGTTTCTAAAACAAATTATTTTTATAAATTTAATAATGTATTTGTAATGACATTTATTTATTTATTATTAAAAAATATATTTTTAATATTACATAAATTTTTAATTATATTTTTGGATTATTTCCAATATTTCAAATTTATTTTATTAGAGATTTCTAAAAAAAATAGTTTTCTTACTTCTATGTTATGTAACTAATGGTCATTGTATTACATTATGTCTTCAAAATATTAATATACAGTAATATATAATAAACTGGTTTAATATAAATAGTTACTTTGGGTTAGTTTTATTGGTATTAGTGTTTATGTGTATACAGTATTATAGTTATTAATATTATCGTTATAATCATCAATTTAGTTAATATTTTGTAATCTGTGACTTTTATTTAATTTATAAATACAATTGATATTTATTATCATTACTGTATATTGTAGTTAGAGATGGAAAATTAGAAATTTCTAATTTTCTCGTAATAATTTTCTATTTAATATATTAGCATACTATGGGATTCCAATATTTATTATAACTACTGTATTATTGATATAATATAAACTGCATTACTATACAAATAGAATCCTTAGATATAAAATTAATATAATTCAATAATTTATAATTAATTTTACTAAATTTTAAATTTAATTTTATTAATTTGGACATTAATTTTAATCTTTAGTTATTAGTAATAATTATATGTAATGTTACAAAATAACAATTATTGAGAAAATAAACTTAACATAAGAGATCCCATAACCAGAAATTTCTTTTGGAAACTTTCTACACATTTCTCAAATATTTTATAAATTTCTCTTTTTATGCCAACTCTATGTTAAGTAAATCCTATTAACAATTTATTATATATTATTTTGTTTATTACGTGTAAGCTATTATAGCAATAAACAATAAAATGTTTGTCAATTAAATAATACAGTATTATGTGAAACAAATCATACTCTTAAATAATAACTAAAATTCGTGACAAAAATTTTCACAAAAATTGAATGTTTGATTAAACTTATGAAATACAACTATTCTCATAAATAAAATATTATATGAGGCAAATATTATGTACTGTATATAAACATATAATTTGTTAAATTACATTATAATAATTTTAAAAATAATATAATAGATATAATCAAATGTTATAAAATAGCAAAAGTAATACAAATCTTGTCTAATACTCCATTATATTAGTTGTCTTAACAAATAAAAAACAAACGTATAATTCTCTAATATTTATTATTAATGAAAATTTAGTTTTATTTAAGAGCATTAATTTACAACATTACTAAATCAAATGTCGGATAAAATTAAAACTTAATATAGGATTTAGTTTTTTATATATATTTTTCTTTGGATTTATTTGATATAATATTTTGGAAAATAATCCATTTCTTGTGATTCTATGCTTTAGATTATCGATTGATACTTAAAATACATTTTAGTTAATAATTCAATATTCAGTATATCATAAATAAGGTATTTATAATAATAAAATATTATTTGATTTCATAGCTATAATATTTCACTCAATAATAAAACTAATAAAATAACAAAAATATATATTTTCTAATTGCTTATACATAATATAATATCAGGGTTGCGATCTGGGGGTTAGGCCGGCTTACCCCCAGAGACTAAGATTTTAGACGAAAATTTGAAAAATTGTTGCTTAAAAACGTTGACAAACTGCCACTCCCTAAAATTTCGGTGCCAAAGGTGCAAAGTTTTTTCAAATTTTTATTTATTAACTTAATATTTTTAATGTTTTTCTAACGTTTTCTAATGTTTTGCATCAAAAGAATAGTTTAATAAAAATGT
Source organism: Oppia nitens (assembly GCF_028296485.1). NCBI lineage: Eukaryota > Metazoa > Arthropoda > Arachnida > Sarcoptiformes > Oppiidae > Oppia > Oppia nitens. The sequence continues at coordinate 6,435,807 of NW_026533243.1, forward strand.
GTAAAAAATCTTTAAAATAAACTATATGTATAAAAAAACTTATATTATTGGTAAAATATTATTTTAAGATAATTAATATAATAATAGTAAATTATACTCTGAATATTAATGTTTTTCAGATAAAAAACTAAAAATTTATAAATTTAATGTTAATTTATTTTTCATCTTAATATAACTTAATCGAGTTGAGTTATTCAATAAAAATAAATTTAAACAGTTAAATTTCGTTAATATAAAGTTTATTATTTATATTTTATGATAAATATTTACATTAAAAGTTAAAAATGAACTATTTATTTTAAATGATTAATCTTATTTTAAGTAGAGTATGATTTAATAATAATAATAATAATAATGAAAATACTATATAAATTAATGTAGTTTTTAATTATTTCTAAATTTATCATTATTAATGCTAAACTATTTTTTTAATTTTTAAAACTTAAGGTAAATTTAAATATCTTTGAGATTTTTGTCAGTTGACCCCTCCCCCCTTCTGTTCTCCCCCCACTCTAGACCAGGAAAACTTGCGGAAAGTTGATATAACATTGTAATAATTTTAATATTTTATAAATTTTATAATTATTAATTTACACATAATATCTCGTTTGATTTATATAAAATAAACCAAATAAATTGAAGCAAAATAATGTTGTAAACTAAATATTAAATTGTCATTATTTTTAATACTAAAAACATAATACAGTATAATAATATATAGATACAATAATATATTTTGAAATTATTAATTAGTTTATATTAATAGATAAAATTTATACAAAACTTGTAAATTTTTAGTTTATTATTATAAAAATGTTATATTATACTATTATTTATGGCATTTAATTTATATAATCTTTAATTAAATTATAAAATTACTACAATGTTATCGTATAACTTATCAATAAACTTATAATTATTTAATACAGTACTGTATATAGTAATATATCTTAATTTTGAAAAGTTAGATGTATAGGAATGTGTCAATAATTTTATTTAATATTTATAAAAGTAAAGAAAATATATTTTATTTGTTTTATGATATAATAAATGTTATATAAAATAATATTAAAATATACAAAATACAATATTTTATTGCTTATATAAAAATATATTTTTCAATTTATGTCTGAATATAAAATGTTTATTTAAATGTAAATTTTATTTAGTCTTAAAATATTGAAATGCAAAAAATAAAATTGAAGTTTTGCTAAAAAGGAAAAAAAATTTAAATTTTAAAATATATAGCAAAAATTATATTATACATAAAATTTAAGTAAACACAATATTACCATTGAATTGAGTATATTTGAAGTTTTTTATTTGACCACAAAATAAGTGCTATAACGGCAAAAAAAATCAATAATGCTATCAAATTCATTGATTTGTTGCAAATATTTTGACAATATTTTTAAAAAAATACTTACCAAATGTCAAATATCTAAACAAAATTAATTTAGAAATAGCAAAATATTAATAAATATCAAATATATATTATAAAAACTTACGGTATTATTAAACATGTAATTTTGATATTAAAAACACTGTTATTAGATCTTTTCATATAATTGGGCTAATATTTGTTTTAATTAATTAATTAATTTTAAGATTTGATATGTACTATACTATATAAACAATGTAAGTAACAAAAAAAGTGAGACATGTCATTTAATGTCATTTAATGTCATTTAATATATTGCAAAAACATTACTTTATTTACTGCTGACCGACCAAACCAACGATAATCACACTTTAAATGAAAAGCCATTTATTTTTAGTGATGGTTTCAAATGACAGTTTCCAGTAGTGTTGTTGTATTTTATTGGCATTAATCGGACCATATTTTTAGTTGTTTTCAAATCTAATTTCTTCCTATAAATTGTTTGTTAATTGATTGCTTATTCATCACTGATTTTCAATTAATTTTCTTTATAAAGATTGCATTGAATCAAAAAATTGAAACAAATATTTCTAATAAACTTCTTTTAAATTTCTACAAAAAATGACATAATATTCAGATTTTCATTTTGCAAAGTCGATTAAATCAATATATTGTTATTTTTATACTAACAAATAATCTTATATTTCTTATAAATTTCGTATCATTTTTTTATTTTAATTAAAAAATAATTATCATTTAAACCAATTTTATGTTATTAATTAAAATGATTAACAGTTTCAAGAATTGTATATTGAAATTATATTTATTAAAGCTTTTAATTATAAAAAAGATTGGATTTTATTTGCAACGAGAAAATGATGTCTTTAGTGATCAACCATTGATTTGTCGTTTAATATGTGATAAAACCATTGGATTTTTACTGCAAATAAAACTCGTTTTTTGTTTGTTTGTTTTGTCAGCGATTTGCTACTAGTTATACACTACTGTAATATTGGTTTAATTTACAAAACGTATATTTAATTTAACTAAAATTGCAGACATTATTATATTGCTATAAACTTATATTAATGTAGTGTACTGTACACTACAATATGATTTTAATTAAATTTATTTTTGATTTCTACAAAAATAGCTTTAATTTTTTGGACAAAAAAATATAAGCGCCTTATGTTTCATATTATTCACATGACTTATCATTTAATAAACTACAATGAAATTAATCAATAATTCATTTTTTATGAGTTGTCTAAACATAGACAGATCAAAATTAGCGGTACATCTAATAAATGTAATTTTATAGCTAATAATAATAAACCATAACTGAGTAACAATATATAWATATCTTGAATTTTTTAAATATAAATTTAGATAATTTTATATAATTTAATTAAATCTTAATTAGTATAAATGACTTTTAACTTAATATTAAACTAAATAAAAATCATAAAAAATTATCTTATTATAATTTAATATTTAATTTAACTGAATATATTAAAAAGTACTAACAAATATAATGTAAACATAAACTTTTATGGCGTGTTTAGTATAAAATTTTATAGTAAACTGTAATTAACTAATTTAATAAAATTAAAGCAAAGTGTATATAAAATATCAATATTACTATTATCTATTATAATATATGGCATATAAGCAGTTTGTATTGAAAATATCATTTTTTCCGCCAATAGGTCGATGAGGCGTCGATTTGGTCGGTCAGGCCTTATGTTAGGTCAGATCTTAAGAATACTCGTTAAAGACACTAAAGTTGATTTTAGTTGGGATTTGAACCCGGCATATATAGTCCAATAGTAAACTACACTACTTATTGAGTTACACATTAGCAATTTATTCTATATTTTGTATAATAATTAACAAAATTAATAATAAGTTTTAAATATTTTTATTTTCTTAAAATTTACTACAATTTTTACAAATAATAAAGCCATAAATAATAAAACATTAAAATTCATTCAATTTATAATTTTATTATTTACATAATATAGTATTAATTTTTAATATATTATTATTGTAATTAAATATATAATATGATAATTTATATAGCAATTATAATTAATTAATTAAATAGTGTTTATAGTTTTATTATAATTATAAATGTAGTTATTTTATTTACCAAATTTGCTCATTATATTTAATAATTTAAGCTCATATATTTATATATGCTTATGTGAAACTCATATTATTTTTATATTTTATAATAACAATATTAAATATTTCAATTATATTATTATACTGTTTAAAATTATTACAATTTGATTCATTTAATCATATATGTTAATGTCTAAATTATAACTTTCAAGTAATTATCAGTAATAACAAATATAATCAATGTTAAATTAAATAAACAAAAAAAATATAATAGTAAAGTTTTGTAACTTTACACAAATGTTTAAATGTGTTAACATATAATAATAATTTAGTTGAACTAATCCGTGACAACAACTAATTATTGACAGTAAATATGATCACAATATAGCCTCTCATTATGTTTATATGTTGAACAAGGCTTTCGCCATTCATTATATATAATACCATAATTTCACATAATTGTAGAAATTGCTATAATATTAAAGTATTCATATTATATACATTTATAGATCATGAAAACAATTGCTTATTAGTATTATTATTATTAACATTGTTATAACAATTAAACCTTTAAATAGTATATGACTAGAAATTAAATCAATAATAAAAGTGAATTTAAATATTCATAACATTGTATTTTGTATGTATATTACAATTACGTGTTTTCACTCATTCATAGCTTCATTAATATATTAAAGTACAGCAAAACTAAAAAGACTCTCAACAAACATAAAACTTTTTGTTTTTGTTTTATATAAATGTTTCTCAAAATTAATTTATTTTCCTTTAGAAATGCCTTTAGTTTATTCATTACAAACACATTCGCGCATTCATTCAGTTTTCAAAAATAACATTACATTTGTTTTTAACATTTTTTTGATGAATAGTATGATTAAGCTTCTAAAAGCAATTAATTATTAAACTATATGTAAAATAAAAATTGAATAATAATAATAATAATAATATAAATGTGAATAAATAAATATATATAATAAGTGTATAATGAGAAATGTCATTTTCACACAGCATATCGCAGCCCCAACTTATACGATATGAACCCCTGTGTGAACAATCCTTTCTCAGTTATATATAATAATTATTATTAACTAGAGATTAATTATCATAAAATTATTTTTTATGTTTGTTAATTATTTTTAATATTTTGTCAATTTTACTATTAATATTATTAATATTAGTCACAATAATTAATTATGTGTTTCAAATGTGTACATTAAATATCATTGTATTATATATTTTTATACTTTGTAATTAATTTATAGTTACTTGAAAATTATTATTATTATTTTAAATAGATTATATGTGCATTGTATATTTAAAATGTGTATCTCTCTAAAAGTTATTAAATTATATTATATTATTACATTATAAACAACGTGTTATTTGTTATTTTTATTGTTATGATAATAATAAAATTTTAGATGAAAGACATTAAAGTTGAGATTCAATTATAAAGTGAACAATAAAAAATTGTACACAAATATGTCTAATAATAAACTGTATTATTTAATTTATTATATTATTATTAATAATAATAAAATATTTGTTAAATATATTATAGTATAGAAACTAAATGTTTTTTGTAATTTGTATTATTTGATATCAAACAACTTGTGTAAAACATCAATATATGTGTTATAATTAATGTCATTAATGTTGTTAATTGATAAAATCTTCACGAAATTAGATTTTTTGATTTATAGATAAATCTATTCATTTGAATGCTTGTGTTTTACTGTAAATCTATAAATATAGAGTATATATAATAAATGTTTGATAGCAAATGAAATGATGTCACAAATATAATACAAGTACTGTACTATCAAATTATATTAAAGTATTTCAATAAATTTTTAAATTCTAGAAAATTAAATTTCTCGACTATTTTTTTAATTAATATAATTGTTTTCAAACACGCTTTTGACTTAATTAATATTAATTTGTTGTCAAGCAATATATATATGTGGAAATTAATAGGAAATCTTCTTTAAATATTCCTATAGTTAGTATAAATTTTTCAACATTAATTGCATTTCCAGTTATTTTATTTTTTACTTATTTAATTTCAGTTTTTTATATATGTTTTTGAATGTTTTCAAAGTAATATATATACAATATATCGATTTGGTGTCTAAATATAAAAAAAGTTTTTAAATCTGTTATTTAAAAAAACGGAAAGAAAGGGAAATCAGTTAAGAAATTATAATCTTCTTGTTGTCATACAATCAATGGGAACCTTTAGGTCACGCAAAGTGTATGACTAACCAAATATATATATATTTTTAATTTATCAATCAATATATTGTTGTTTAACTGAAGTTTATATAATAGAAAACATTTTTTTTCTTGAATTGATATATAAAATCAATATTTGATTTGAATTTCATTCAAATGAAATTAAATGATTGTAATTATATTCAACAGTATATTTATTTACAGTTAAAACAAAAATCTTTGATTACATTTCAAAGGCAATAATATAAGCAAATGACTATTAAAACAAATAGTGTTTTCAATTATATGTCTTATTTTAGTTTTATTTCTAGACTAATAAATAGCATTTTTTGGCAAAATAAATGGCAAACAAATGTAATGTTATTTGAGAAGTTTTATTTTAATAATTAAGAGTTAAATTATTTTTATGTATTTGATATAAATTAAATGTTATACTAAATTTTGAAAAACAATCAAAAATTAAATAATTACGGGCAGTGATAAGCAAATCTATTATAATAATATTATAATACAGTATTTTCAAATATATTTTATAAAATACATAGAAAATAAATTTTAAATGTTGTAATAAAAACACAGTTAAATTTATTTTATTAAATTATAGTAAAAATAAAAATTGCAGTAATCAATAAGATTATGTAAACAATAATTAAAAATAATTAATTTTATTATCTCATAGCTTCCTCATGCAATATAAGTAAATAATTTTGTTACATAGATTTTATTCATCACAGCCCATAATTACTTGATTATAATCGTATTAAATAAAATCTAATAAATAATATTTTTAATTAATTACTATTATATACGTTTCACCGGTTTTGTACCAATTTTTGGASCCATTCATCAAAATTCTAGTCAACATTTTTAGCCAAACATTTAGTATTTTATAGAAATTAAAGTTTATTTTTCCTAAGAGTATATATTTATAGTATTAAAAATTTAATATATTTTCTTTGTTATAATTAATCAATTTTTCTAAGTTTTATTAACAAATAAACACGTTTTTGTAATTTTATAACTTAAAAATATTATATAAGAAATAAATTTACAATTTAAATATCTTAACTTTTTAACTTAATTAATAATATTTTTCATAAATTTAATAATTAAACTTATATTTATTAAACAATAATAAGTTAAATAGCGTTTTCTAAAATAAATTGAATTAATTAAATATTTGATGTATTGATGGACTGAATTGTTGTCCAAAACAACCTTAAGGCCGACAGAAGACAAACTCGTTGTAATGATTCCAACGGTTCTCTTCTGAATCCATTCCTGGTTTTAATGGTTCTCCACTACCGCATGAAGTGCCCGAACCACACGATCCAACCATACGAAAGCCGGCCTCTTGTAAGCTATCGAAAGCCGATTCTAGTGATAAGTGTTTTAGGAAATATCGGGCCGTATATCGATCGTCTTGGCCGTGATCTGGGTCTCGGGATTCGTTAAGAGTCTCACCAAAAATTTCTCTACAAATTAATACTTTTCCCGAAACCAGTATTCGTGTCAATTTACGGAACTTGACATCAGATGCCATACCATCTCTCCCGAAGGCAAATGAGCCGCGATATCCTACTGTTATGTAACAATTGGTGCCATAACTGGGAGACACTGGCGGTGGTGTAGCTGTTGATTGGTATGGTGTTAGAGACAGTCGTTTATTTGTAGCCAACTGTGACACCAAATCAGTCAATCTATAATATTCAGCTTCAGTTCGTAGGCGTTCCCGTTCAGCAAAAACATCGGGTAATACAATCTTTTTGGTTCTTAAGTAATCGAGTATAAAGCGAAACAGTTGGCCATCTCTATCGATAAAGTAACGGCCCTATAGTGGCACAGGAATAGTAGGTATAGTATACTATGAATCACTCGACTTATTTCATTATACAGTATATTATAGACTAAAACAATTTATTACAATTATACTGTATATAAATGTAATTTATCACAGAATTTACTAAATTGTTAAGCAATTGTCAAGAAATGTGTTAAGTAATCAATTTTTATTGAATTTTTTCAACTGTCAAGCATTTTAACGTACAGTTCATACTAAACAATAAAATCTTATTTATGGTAATAATGTTTTACTGTTTATATCAACGATTCTTTAACCTACAATTCTATACAATTTGTTGCATTTTTAATGTTTCACTCAATGTAGTAGTTATGCAAAACTTGATTGATAACAATTTGAATAATGCTGAGATAGGTAAATACAAAATTGCAAATATTGTAAAGTTGATTAAATCATTTTAAATTTTTCAGTTTAGAAATAATTTATTTTTTATAAATAACTGTATATTAATATTTTTTAAATTTCAAATAAATGATTATTACAAATTTTTACTAATTATTTTTTTCTATAATTAATAAATAATTTATTACTTTGAACAATATTTAATATAGTATAGAAAAAGTAGTGTATTGTATAATTTAATTGAACATTATCTATGACTTTAATATAGGATATAATATTATTGCAATTTCTATGCCAACAGCTTTGATCAAATTTGATTAATGGATCGTCAAAATTGTTTTTATTATACCATATGTACTGTAGTATTGTATCTTCTATATAATATTACAGTAAATATATTGTATTGATATAACATTTTTATGATCACATAACTGATGTAACATTGTTATAGTCTTATTTGTTATAGTATGTTAAATAGTTTTATATTACTGTATTATGTTTTTAATAWATTAATAGTACATTATGTTTTTTCTATAAATATATTTAAAATTAGTAAATACAGTAAATAATATAAAAATTTATACTTAACAACTACTTTTTAATATATTAATATACAAATTATATATTTATTTGAGTGAGTTTTATTTTAGTGTGTCTAAAGTAATTTATTTTATTTGTGTAGTGTTATTTGAACTTAAATAATAATAATAAATAATAATGGGTGTGTTTGATAGTAATTTTTAATTAACTTATTGTTAATATTTATATCATAGTTTTCAGTGCTAAATATTGATCCTTACATAATTTTTTTTAATACAATCAAAATATTACGTTTATATAAGCATTAAAAATGATGGGTTATATTGTAAAGTATATTATATATTGTCTAATATATTATATAAATTTTATGTATAGATGTAGTAAATTCTAAATTTAGAAAAAAATTTCAAAAATTATATACAATATGTATATCTAATGTTTAAAAAGTGAAGAATACATTACACATATTGTTATGAGCTTTGATAAGACAATAACTTATAAATCCTTTAACTAAAACAATACATAACTGTTATATAGAAATGTTTTTTGAAAATAGCTATTATTAATACTTGAATTTACTTTTAGTGAAGACTTCTTTAATTAAAGTCTAATCTTTAAGATTACTCTGAATTACATTCAATTCTTTGTTCGGAATAAAATGTTTTGCAAAACAAAACAGAAAATACTCACAATTTATACATTTTGAAAGTTTAATCAATAAATTACAGTTTACTGTGTTATCCGTAAAGTCTGATATTATGATATATATGTAATTAAATGCTTAACAATCAAAAGGCGTTAATTTAATCGAGTGTTTTAAGTATTGCTTTTATTTGAGACATACATTGCATTCATGTGTCGGCATTTAAGATGGTTTTGAGTCACATCTGTGTCTCTAATATTATATTATAGACAATATACTGAATGTATGAATATCTATATTGTATCTGAGGTCACGATATATAAAATCAATAAAAATTAAGATATAATATAAAAGAAAAATATCAGTAATTTTATAATAATTGAGTTTTCAAAATAGAAATCTAATAACATTATTGAATTTATTATAATAAACACAATTAAAGCTTACATTATATTAAATACAAGCTATATCTCTATTTTGTAAATTAAATTAAATGTATCATTTTTTAAAATAAAATAACAAATAATCATTTTATTAAATTATTAATTCAATACTATATCTATAGTATGAAATTAATTTATCAACAAATTATTTAATAAAAATAAATATTTTTTATTTGTTTGTTCTAAATATAAATTTAAAAAAATTAATGTAAGAAAATCTAATTAGAAAATCAATTAATTTATTCTTATTTTTTATTATAAATGTATTTTTATTATACTATCAGTAATTTTAATAAAAATAGATTTAAAGTATAAATTTTTATTATAGAATATTAAATAAGATACAAAATGAATATCTCAAGTGAAAATTTAATGTATTTTTAATAATAGTATTTTATATAATATACTACAGGATAGTAACATTATAATGAAAATTAATGATATGTTTCAATATATTATTTGAAAGTATTTCACATTTATATATAATTGTTGGTATGAATGAATGAGTGGATGATTGTGTGTTTATTGTATATTACGTATAGTATAGTAGATTTATTAATATTAATATAGTAAATATTAATAAATAAAAAACATTTTTGTCAAATTGATTAAAAATCGCACTTAAAATTATAGTTTGAAAAATTCAATGTCAATCAATAGTTGAACAAAATTCAGGTGAATATAAGCAAAATTTTAAATATAATATTATAATATACTTTATAATTACCACTTAATTGAATGCTATCGTATTTTTAAAATAAAGATTTGAATTTAGGTTTTTAAAATGTTTATATATCATTGATATACTGTACTAACAATTGATTGTTATATATATTTGATGATAGGATACATATTTCATATTGATTTTAATATAAATTGTGATTTTATGACATACTTGAGAGTCCTTTCCAATGGTATGTTTATTGGTAAATAAATCCGCAATAAGTGAGTTCGGTTCGGCTGTCAATGTGGACAATGAGGTCGTGTACGTAACGCCACCGACATTTAAATCAACAACTGATGGAAAACTTGCCATTATTTATGTTTTGTTAACAAATATAGATATTTGAAGAATAATCGACAGAAGTTTAAATATATTTTTGTTATTTATTATTAAATTTTTATTATTTTTGGATTTCAATTATTATCAATAATAATATGTTAAATGTTTACTATAAAGACAAATATTTCTTATTATTTTTCTATTATAACAAAATGTGACAAATATGTTCACAAAAATGGTTTATTGAGGGATTACAATAACTTTATAGACAGTAAAATTTATATATTTATTTTTCAACAGTTTATATATAGAAGAATTGGATGACAAGATAAGGACAGTCGTGTATTTAGTAGCCGTCAAATAGATTAAGCCATTGATGCAATATATATACTGTATATATATATATATATATATATATATATATATATTTGTTGTTGAATTGACTTTTGGTAAATCAATGTATTTTATGCTTATTTATTACAGTTTACAGTTTACTATTCAATGGATCGCACATACAGTGGACACTTGAGAAAATGCATCAAAAAACACATATAGATTAAGATTTTTGATTTAAAAATCAAACTTTTTATTAAAGACGAACTACTAATGTTAAGGACACGCGTTCCCTCATGTTTTAAGTTATTATAAATAAATATATAGTTACACACATTGACATGTATTACACTTTTTGGTTGTCACCAACTCTTAAATAAACAGAATATTCTTGTCGTCACAGAATTGGTTCTCAGAGGTCTAAACAGTGACTTAGATGTCAGACAACAAATAAAATTTTTTGGGCAAATCTCGTGTTTTCCTAACTATCCTTTCAGTCATGCGCTCCGTCCAGACATTGATTTTTTGATATCCCATCTTCTAATCGATAAAAACAGGTCTTATATTTAGGAAAGGCTTGAAGTCAAAACCATCTTTTGGATTATAACCTAAATGTTTGGAAATATTTTTAGATATATTGTGTAGAAACTAATGAATACAGAATATTCTTTAAATTCTCAAATTTAATGATTAAAATTTGAGACTCAGATCAACGGTTTAACTAATGATGTAAATGATTAAAGAATTTTTCTTTTATAATATAAGATTACAAAATAATGTTTTTCCATTAAATCTTATTTCATAACTAACAATAATCCGCAATATAATATCTATGTAATAAAATTAAGTATATACCGGTACAGTATATATATAATAAAATATAATATTTTAAACAAAATTTTGATGTGAAGTTAACTGTGAAACATGGACTTTAAAATATAAAACTAATTGAAATAAATTATATTTAATATAAATTATAATTAAAAAAATAACATCAAATTTCTCCAAAAAATAATTTTAATAAACATTAAATTTATTTTTAAATTAAATTTCTTTAACGATAGTGTAACTAATTATGTCATATTATATAATTTATATTTATTGTATAAACTACTAATATACAAAATAATATATATAATGTTGCAAAATGTGTTTTGTAAGGTTTAATTGAATAAAATTATATATTAAATATAATAAATGTCTATATTTTATGAATAATTGATTGCTTGCATGCAATAGTAAAATTTGTATTCATTTAAAATACTTTTTATTAATAACAATAATATACAGTACATTGTATATAATATTATGATATTTTATTTAAATGTTAACAATTCTCGTTTCACTAAATTCTCGTTTTAATTTTAATGAATAAAGTATTGCATTTAATTCTTTAATACATAGCTTTTAAAAATATAAAAACAAACTTTAATTATATAACAAATTGTTTATCTTAAAAATTTAACTTTTTAATTATTATTATCATTATATAATTAGAGATGGGCAAATAGAAAGTTTCTAATAAATTTCCCYGAGAAAGTTTCTAGAAAATTTCTCAGGAATAAAATTCTATAGAAATTTAACTTTACTGTTATACTATGGGATCCCCATATTTATAGTTATTGTAATATTATAGATATAATATTATACTATACAGTATAGTACAGTACTATACAAATGTGATTAATTTAATTATTTAAACATTTAATTAATTTTGTAAAATTGTATCATTATTTTATTATATATATCATACTGTAGTTTAATTAATTAATTTTTTACTCTAATTAATAATTAAAATACTAATAATAATATTTACGGTAATGTATTGTTATATGATAGCAAATATAGAGATAACAAAATTAAAATGGGGATCCCATAGATAGAAATTTCTTTTAGAAACTTTCTAGAAATTTCTCTATTATTTTATAAATTTCTCTTTTTTGCCAACACTATATATAATTATTATAAAATAAAAATAATTTTTTTTAAATAAATAATATTACATTAAGAAATAAAAAGTTAAAAAATTTAATGTAAAAATAAATTATTTTCTAATAATATTTATTATATGCTTAAAAATAGTTTTTAATTACTAAGTGTACACTTTAAACATAACATCTAATAATAATTTCTAAAAATGTTTAATTTCAAAGTTTAAAACTATTTCAAAATGTTTTTGTCTAATATTATCATAAAAATTCAAAAATTCTGTAGTTTGTTGTAAAAATTACTTGTATTTCAGTATAAATATAAACTCTATTATATTATATTATAGATTAACACAATATACTAAAATAAGCAATAAATATAAATAACAATATTATATATATAATTAAATTGGTAGTACAGTATATCATTTGTAATTTTAAATTATATATTAAAATTTATTTATTTTATTTTATTAATAGGTTGTTTTTAGTAAAACCAGTAATTAAATACTGTATTACAACAATTTACTATTAATAAATATAATTTACTGAAATTGATTTTTCTATTATCTTAAATAACAAAATACGGTAAATATTTTGTATTACGGTATATCATATATCTTATAACTTTGCTATAAAAATATACTTCAATACTATAAAAATAAATATAAATTACTCAGTTTATCAATTGTACCGAAATTTTTGTTATTCTCATAATTTAAAATTAAATTCAAATTTTCTTTCATTTAATAATAATTGACTTATAAAATACATTATTGTTTACCAAAATTTGCAAAATAATCAATAGTACAAAATTAAATAAATCATTTAAAGATACAAACAATGTATTTTAAAATACAATTTATTTATATTAATATTTTTGTTTCTCAACTTTGGTTTCCATTAATTACTTGTGTAAACATTTGTCTATATAATTGTTTCAAATTATTGACTATATTTATAACAAGAGTTGTCGTCTCTTTCATGAATTGTTCATAATTTTGAGCTAATTTGATGCCATCAACAGTAGCTGTTAGGATATCATCGAAAGTATGCAATTTGTGTCCATTTTGTAGATATAAACCTAAAGATATCATAATAAATAGCATAAAAACAACAACTGAAAGACTTATGAAAAATTTAAGCAAAAATAATATAAATCCAAATAAATTGTTAATAAAAGACATGGATCTCTTTGAATCAGTTCTTTTACTATGAAGATCACTGTTGTTGTGATCATCATAAGCCTCATCATTATCTTCACTGTTATTATCGGTCAACTGTTGTACTTTTCGAGCACTTCTTCTCGCATTTTTAGCCTTTCTCTTCTCTTTTTCTTTTCTATTCTTCTCTTCCAAACGTCTCTCCAATTCTTGTTTTTCTTGTAATAGTTTCTGTCTTTCATTATTTTCCTTCTCAGTCCTGATATTTTCATTCTTCACGAATTTAAGACAATTGACAGCACATAACTCACATTGTCTTTGATTAGCACAATCTCCGGCAAATTTGGCCAGATTTTGATCCAATGGATTGCCCTTTAAGTCTAACCACTTAAGTTTGGACAGTTGGATGAAACTCAATGGCAATGTCCGCAATTGGTTAGAGTATAGATCCAAACGAACCAATTTGTTGAGATCACCGAAACGTTGCGGTAATTCTCGCAATTGGTTTTTGCTTAAGTCTAAGACAACCAAATGTGTCAAAGATGTAAACGAATCCTAAGTGTTGGCAACGAAACAAACAAATGAAATATCTTTTAGTAATTTGCAAAAGTGGTGTTCAAATGATGATGTCATCACAAATCACTTACCGGTAGTCTTACGAGTGAATTGTTGGACAAATCAACGCGTCTGGCCTTCGGGTTTCGTTGAAGATCATCGACCGGCGCTTCTTTCAGTGATAGCATTGATAGATCCCAATCACTGCCATCCATAGTGTGGTCGTGTTTACGGAGATTTAGTGACATATTGTTGTAATTGTTGTGCAATAAAGTTATGATATTTAGATCAATGAATCAATTGTGTGAATAATTGGCACAGAAGTTGAATTAGTATACAATAAGTTAAATATATATTTAAAAGGATTCAATCAATTGATCACTGGATCAGACAGTGAATGACAATAGTGTTGACGTCACTGTATGTGTATATCTCGTGTCCGACACTGACATCAATAGCCAATCACAGCTCACAATAACTCAGTTTAACTGTTTTGCCGCCAATTATAGACAACTTTTTACAAATATTTTATTATTAAATTCATTAAAATTATTAAATTAAAATAAATTATTATATTATAAAAAATTTAATTATAATACATAATAAATATGTTTACATAAAATTATTATAATATTGTAATTACAAAACTTTACAGTAATAATAATAATAATAATAATAATAATAATAATAATAATAATAATTTTAAAGTAGTTTTAAATGATTATCAAATTGGCTATAATTTTCTTGTCTCAAAGTAATGCCATTCAAAATCCAGTTCTTATTAAGAGGTGATCCATTGGTGACAACCAAACGACTGAAATAATGACAAAGCATTTGAAGTATATCTTCACCGAAAAACTGACACTTTTTAGCCAACTTTTTGCGCTCCAAAGCATACAAATCCATTGCATTAACTATAACTCGATTATAATTATTGTAAAATTGGTCATCACTTGTGGTCATCACATACTCCATACTCATTGAGTTATTATCATTCAATTTACTGTAACTCTTCGGATGGCTAGTCATTGGAACAGATGATTCTGTAAACGAGTTATCAAAGAGTTTGGATTTATAACTAATGTTTTCCAGAAATGAATCAAATGGCAAGTCTTGACATTTTTCTTTGTTATTGTTGTTGAGGTCATTGTTAAGCGAAAAATCAAATATATTATTGTTTTGAGTGGTCGTCGATGTGTTGTTTTGTTTAAAACAGTAATCATTTGTTTGTTTATTACCGAAATCATGACCGCAATGGCCAGACTGTGACCTCTCATATCTGTTTGGACATCGCTTTTGATGTCCAAACATCCGAATTATCTTCTCTTCAATTGTCATTGTCTTGTAATAATTGATCCGATGATCACAATTGACTGGTCGCTGACCAGTGGAAGCCAACGGATAACTGATTTTATCATAATATGTGTTTCGAGTCAACAGTTTGTTTGTGGACCAGCTTTTGGTGACAACTCTTTTGTTGATTTGTTGTTTGACTTTATGTTTGATTAAATGATTGATATATTTATTCCTTAATTTGTGTCTCACTTTTGGTCCCATTTTTGTCAAACAATTCACTTAATTCTAAATACAACTCAAAAACTTATTTACAGTTATTTCTGATTTGTATTTAATATATCACTAATCGTGTCATTAATTTACTCCCAAATGTCGACTTCACTGTAAAACACAATTAAATAATAATCGATAAATCAATTAAAATATATTTATATGAATATATTGAGTGACAAAATGTATGGAAACAATGATTGTCTCATTAAATGATAACAAAACCAATTAATTTCAAATCAAATCAATGTATGACTTATTGAACACTAAGTCAACCATTGATTGAATGACACATCAGTTAAATGTCATCTTTTGATTGGATTTGCGATTTGTTTTCAATCGAATGAAAACACAGTTTTATAAGTAATGGTATATATATTATATGGGTTTGCATTTGGGATAGTATTCGGTTAAACAGGTATTCCAATCATTAGTTTATATTAAAATATGTGATAAACCATACATTGAATTTAAAAATGATTTAAAAATGATTTAAAAATGATTTAAAAATGATTTAAAAATGATTTTAAAATGATCAAGGGCATAATTATAGATCATATTATAATCAACATTATTGTACTTGGTCATTTTTTGATTAATTGTAAAAATATATAATAGTAGATAATAGTCAACTATATTATGTCAATGATTATAAACTAATGATTGGAATACCTGTCTAACCGAATACTCTCCCAAATTCATACACCATATCCACCATTACTTGTAATACTAATCAAACATAACATAAATAGTAATTATTAGACAATCAATATATCAGAAATTTTCAAAATATATTAATACCTGTATATATAAAAACCAGTTGAGAATGCTAGAAAGCATTTCCATACGAACTCCTAATCCGAATTAAAAATTAAATTAGAATTCTTTCAGGAGTTCGTGAAAACAATAAATATCTATTAGTAAAAATACCATATCATGTGATATGAGATATGATTATATTTTTTAAATAAATTTTTACTATATTTAGCATATTCTGCATAATTCTAAAATTTAATAAATTTCTATAGAAATTCATTATTTAATATGAATAATATAAAAGTTAGTTTATTTTTTAAAAATTAATTTTTTAAAAGTTTAACCTAAATAAAAAAGTTTTATTTAAAAATAAATAAATAACTATAACATTAATATAAAAACTAAATGTCAAAAACTAAAAAATAGTTAAATACTAAACTTATTATAATTATAAATATATTTTGTGTTTTAAGAAAAATATAAATTTTTAATTTAATTTTCATTTAAAAAACCAGTTGAGAATGCTTCAAAAGCATTTCCATACGAATTCCTTAACTTAAAAAAGAAAAAATAAAAAAAAAAGTTTTTGACACTATTTTCTCTATGTTCCTAATAAAATAAACTGAAAAAAATTTTTAAAAAAATTAAAAAAAAATTAAAAAAAAATTTTTTTTATTAATTATTGGACACCATTTTGTTTATTTTTCTGAAAAATAAACTTAAAAAATAAAAAAATAAAGAAAAAATWAAAAAAAATCACAAAAAAATGTGTAGCTGAACGTGGATTCGAACCTATGTCCTCGTGGGACAGACCGACAGACCGACTTATAGAATGCATATACGTATTCCTTTCAGGAATTCGTGATTAGTTCTCGATTTTGTTTATTTTGTCATTTTATATATAGTATTGAAATATAGAGAGTTTAGTTATTAGTAATAACTAGAGCTATGTTTCTTCGGGAATTCCCGAAACTTTATTATTCATTAAATCGTCGGGAATTTAATATTTATAGAAATATGGCAACATTTTGAATGAAATTAACGCCTATTATTTTTCCCGATTTTTTGTATTTTTTGAGAAAATCCCGAAAAACGCCGAAAAACACTATTTAAGTGTGTTTTTCGCCGAAATTCGCTAAATATTGATTGACATAACACTTAAATACATATTGATTACAATATTATCAGTACATCTAATACAATATTAACTCAATAGCAATGAATGATACGATATCTATCAGAGGAAAACACACTTTAGACAATATTTTGCTATAAAAACTGTAGTTTTGTATGTATTGTAAAAATATTTACTGTAATACATAAATTAATTAATGTTTTTTTTTTGTTTACTATGGTAGTTTGCTAACAAAGTTTAATTTATAAATAAAAAATAAATGCATTTTATAATCAATTACTCAATTAAAAACTGAAAATAAATTATTTTTAGCAAATGTAACCGATTTTGGGACGTATAAACTATTTATTATTAATTATATAAGAATAAAACAAAATATAGTTTCCCGATTTATATCCCGATTTTGCCATTTTTTACTCCCGATTTCCCGACCGATTTTGGTCATTTTAACTCCCGAAGAAACATAGCTATAGTTATTACTAATAACTTATTACTGTAGAAAAACTATACATTAATGTATGGGTTATTCAATTGAATGGACTAACAGTTTGTCAACAGATGACAGCACTGACTGTAATTGTCATTCAATTTATTCAATACATTGAATCGTATTATTATTTATTGCATAAGTCTTACACCATATCATATAAACTGCTGTTTTATATACCGTTTATGTTATCATATGTTATACATATAGAGTATTATTGAATGGCATTTAAATCTGTATTTATTTTTTTGATACATATTTTAGTTTTATTTGATTTGACTGTCAATTACTTTAATAGCCGAACACAACTCGTATTGAATTAATTTGATATAAAACTCATATAATATATAATTATCAGGTTTTATGACTTTTGGTTCAAACCTGATATTCATTTAGTGATAACATATGAAACCCTTATATCTATGACTTAAACACACAATCAATGAGTTTTAATTGGTTTCAGTTGTTTTCATATTATTTGCTTTAATACATAAACATAACAAACAATATACAGTATTATATACTTATAAAAGTTAGCGTAAATTAATGGACAAAAAAATATGAATCAATTATTTATAACTGAAAAACCTATTGATTTGTCATTAAAAGGCATTTCTTTTCATTCATTGATTGTTTTGTTGGTAAAGGGTTTCTACTTATAATGTCAAACAAAAAGCAAACTGTTTTTGACTGCTATTTAAATGACCAGTAATTGACTTTTAATTATAATTTTGTTATTAAATTAACTATAAATTGATTGAAACGTTTTGTTGTTTAGTTTACATATAAGTAATGCAATCCATGAGTTATATTGAAGTCAACCACAACTCGATTCACTTATTTTATAAGTGAGTGTTGAGAGAGATCTCAATGCAATTGAATTACAAATTAGTTTGTATTTTGTTATGTTTTTTGCCATTTAATTGCTATTCATTAAACATATCAATCAAAATGTAATTTAAATTATAAGTTAACATTGAAGTACAGGTTATACAGTATACACACAATCGCCAAACATTTGTATATATAATTTGATAATAAATGACATCATTATAAAAGCAATTATAGTTTTTAGCCAAACATTCAGTGATAATATTATTAATAAACTGTTAATCTTTGGACAATTTTCTCTACAAAAAAATTAGTTTTCAAACCAATGTATAAATGAATTTCAAATTTTGTTGGTTTTGCCATTTATTTAGGTTTTTAGCAATAAATTTTAGTAAACTTAAGAGGAAATACATTTTCAAACAATTTTCTACATTTAATGGGCGGAAAACTGCCTTCAAGTTAAAGAAACGGCAAAATTAAAGGCAATGAATATTGTTATTGTTATTATTTTTGTTATTATTATCTAAAGAAAAAATATAAATCTTAATACAGTAAGAGAAATAAATAGTCAAAATTGAATCAAACATATAATTATGAGAGAGAGAGAGCACAGGTGAGATGAGAGAACCCAAATAGGATTAGAGGTACACTATTATAATAACTACCCAAACATTTAGATACCTGTGCTGTATCTGAAATTGATATAAACAGTATACAAATGGCATGAATTTAAGTTTAATGTAAACTACTGTTCAATACAATAGTATGAAATATAAGTCCTATTTTTTGAAGCCATAAGTCAACAAATCGTGAACTAAAAGTTTACTTTAAATAAGTATATATACAAAGTGTGTTACATTAATAACACATTCAATCTGTTAGGTGTTGTTACCAATTGATGTTAACGACAAGTTATATAACTATATATTTGATTTAATAAATTTTGTCAGACATAGTGATGAGCAGTGCATTAGAAATGAATATTAGTTTACATTTTATACTTAATTTCAAAACTACTACTATTTTATGAGATTTCTTGTCGTGATTTATATAATGTTAACATTATTAAAGAGTTAATAATTTACTAACTTTTCACTATATTTTACCGATAAAATGGTTTTCAAACAAATACATTGTGTCGCTCTTTGAATATATAATATACTTAACAATGAAATACTGTATATACTGTAGTTTACACATGTTATATACCGGTAACTTTCAAAATACCCAAAATTCAAAACACTTAACTCATAAAACCCAAATCAGTTCACGTAAAATTTTATTTATAATTAACTAATTGTAAATTAATTTAAATTATTTATAGAATACAGTATAATAATATAGATAACTAAAAATAAGATAATTATTAGCTTATTTTTAGTTATCTATATTATTATATACACTGTATATATATATTACATATATACGATATAAGACAATTGGAAATATAAATTTTATTTATGTTATAGTTATACATTGATACAAATATGATATGACAGTTTAGGTTAAATAATTTTGGGTAAAATGAGTTTAGCTATTTTCAACAGATTTCAACAGTACTGTACAGTAAAGTGCATTTAAGTCAACATAACTGGAAACAGCCGGTCAATTGAAGTAAAGGGAAAGGCGTTTGAATGACAGTCACATATATTATATAAAGTTATTTCGATTGAGACAGAAGTGGATTCAATTCAGAGATTAGTTTCACAAATGATTTAAATGAAAGGATCAGTTAAGTAAACACATAATTCATTGAATGGTTGTGTTTTTGGGACATACGTTTGGCACACATTCCCAACCATTTACTAAATCCATTGATAAAAAACTATTTCTTTCATAACTTTTACTTTTTTAACTCTAAATACTTGAGACTTACTATTCCTACCGTATATAACCTAACGGATCCACATTCCTATGTTTGGACAATAAAAGAATATTTTTCGACAAATAATAATATCTGAAAAAATGTCTAAATATTTGTGACAACAGATTGTCGTACAAGAAATAGTAGTGTTTTTGTGACGTAAGCGCAAAAATATTTAAAAACATCCTAACGATTATGCCTTACCTTACCTTACATTATCAATCTTTACCATAACATACATACCTTACCAACAAATTGTTAGTTAGACTATTGAATAAGTTGCCAATAAATCTATAATAAATTTATAGGTAAGAGTAGTAATGGGGATATGGATGTAAACTTTATTTTCTTTTCAGGTAACTTTATGCATAATCACCCGGTGCCTCATTTGATATGTCGTTCCTCCAGCAGTTTCCCGCTCAGTAACCAAAGTCCAGGTGCTGTCGATAATAACTCTGACCTTCATTTAGGCAAATGGTATTAAAGTCCTATTACTGTAACTAACAGTTTATCTCATACTCAGCTGTCGATCCAATAAAACATTTGATTCAACGTTGAATACAACTGTTTTGAAGGTCTGTCAGGTTTGTGTGTCTGTGTTAGTACTGCAGGTTTGTCGTAGTCATGTGTTTTTGTTAGCCACCTGTCTGTTCCCCCAATCATTTGAATACGAGAGGGAATGACTAAAGAAGCGAATGAGAGAAACCTAACGTAACAGTCGTTTCCCTCTTTGCTGAGAATGAGATCCCAATACTAGTTCTCATATAACGACGGGAAGTGTACCTCTAAAGGGAAGGAAAGTCATACAACAAAAGAGTTTGTCTAATGATTTTGTTGTATATAAAGAAATATTGATTCATAAAAATATGTTGAAAAAGTACTTTTAGTTATACACTGATTGAAACCATGAAGTATAGGGATGTGTTGTAATACATGATTTGTAAACTGCTTTTGAGCCACAAATCTAAGTGTCGATTGAGTGAGAACTGCGCCCAAAGGTTCACTCGAGAGACACGGCTTTTGAGGCAATCGCTGACACAAATATTTGGGGTATCGAGTCATATGATGAGGCACTGGTAGGCACTGTTGAAAATATAGCTACCATTTCATAGGATTAGTAGTCTTTTAATGCCTTTAGTGAATGGAGTAGTACTAAGAAAAGCCGTAAAGTACTGGAAATTACTGTGAATTATGGGATCTATAATTAACTTAAAATTATTATTTGGTTACTCTTAACAGGAAACCAATTGACAATAGATTTTCTCCAATAATGTATTTCTGATTAAAATATGCACTTAAAATGACATACCAGTGCAAGACATATCAGTTATTGTTTAGACAAACACTAAACAATTGTAATAATTGAATGATTTTCTCATTAAGTGATTGCTTGTCAATCGTTTATTAAACAAATAAAATAAAGAGAAAAAAGTTAGACTAAACTGAATTTGTATAACAAGTCAATACATAAGAGCTCTGTTGGAGTGACTTAACAAAACAGACAACTCATGAGCTCAGGTCTTATAAGTTACCAGTTTTATACCACACATTCACATACAATACCACACCATTAGCTCTAACGTCATAATGGTTTGGTTGAAAACTTTTAGTTAAAGAGCACATACCAAACCATTAGAGATCAATAAATAATGGCACCTCCACTACACCACTCGACACCACCACTCCATACCATCACTCTATACCATCTCTACATAACATTTCTCCCTTTTCTAACTATTTTAATATATGACTGGAGTTTTGTCTCAAAATTCATTGCCTTTTACCGATACTCGGCTCTTAACATAACTTATAGTATACATCACCACTTGATAGACGGTATGTTAGCGCCGGTACCGTCACTTGAATATAAATGAAGACGACATGGCTTGTGGTACATGTGTGGTGATTGTGTTGATGCGCTCTCTATAATAACATACAAAGTGAGGAACAATACCAAAAACTATGGCTGATTTATGTTATATACAATGTATTCAATAGATGCGCTCCTAATGCTAACAATAATGTGTATAAAAAGGTGAACTTCAGTGACATTTAAAAAGGGGTTCACAAGGGAGTGATCCCTAATGTTAGGATAGCAAACATAACATAATCTATATATACTGTATGTCTGTTTGCTGTATATAGCGATAGACAGACAGAATCCATGTACTGTACATACAATATGAAGTGTTCGGGCTATTGCTGATGGTGTGAATCATTTGGCTGTCTGTAATCGATCGATACCCATACCATTGCCATACCATTGCCATACCAGTGCTCATACTATACCAGTTAAGAGACTGCAGACAAGGATATGATGTTTCTATGGTTACTCCTATGTCTGCATTGCTTATAAATCCAATTCTTGTTTAATATCTATATATAAGCACTTGTTATGAATTCATTGATTACAAGACAACACAATGCATGCAATTAGACTAATAATACAATAAAAGATAGGTTTGCACCTCAAAGCAAAAGCAAATCAGTCTAAAGAATATAATGAATAAACAATTTGAATACAAAAATGGTCTCAAATGTTCAGCTGAGACATAGTGGCACAGGTAGGTAGACATTGACAGGTATTAGCTATGTGTTGGTTATGAGTCTCGCTTCGGTCTATCAAATGCCTTAATGGTGTGTCTGTCTAATTAATATTTGCCAATTTCACCAATTAATGACCCATTAATCTACGCTCACGTCTCAAACATAACTAAACTTAATATATCCAATATTATTGAACAGAAAATCATATTTATATTTATTATCAATGTTTGATGCATTACAATAAAATAATTTTTACTGAAAAAAACTATTTAATAATTTTCTTAAAGATTTTTACGCTATACTAAACACAATAACTCTTAACTTAACTCTTTGTTAACAATATATGCCATATATTATTGCATCGATTTATAAAAAAATTTCTCGTTATCATAATAATAATTATTACACTGTATATAACATGTATATTATAACTCTGTAATATTTATATACAATATAATACTATGTATTTACAAGAATCAGTCAAAATGTTATCTTTTCAATGTCAGCCAGATTTCAATGAATGTCTGGCTATTGCTCTTTTAGTCTCACTCTTTAAAACCAAAATCATGGGAGAGAGAGACTGAGAAAGTATAGAAATAAGTATTTTATTTATAGCATTAATGATACAAACAATTTATTTGAAAAAAGTACGAGTTTTTTGAAGGCCAAACACTCACTCACTAACTAAAAAAGTGTCTGAAATTCAATGAACAACTTATTCTGTATATTGAAAAACAAGTCTTAAAAAAGTTATGCAAACCTTTTGAATTCCATATGACTGTAGCAATGGTTATATAAAATGTTAGATAACTAAAGTATATGTATGTATGCATTGCATACATTTTAAATACTTTTAAATCATACACACAAATATATATTTATATTAAATTTTATATATACTAGGGATCGCAATTATAAGAGACGCATTCATAACTACATTTTTAAATTAATTTTTTAAAAAAGTTATTGAAGTTTAATTAATTATTTATATGTCATTTGATTCTATAATATCTCTTCATTTGTTATGATAATTTTGAATATCAGTAAACCACTTCTTATGATTTTAAATCGAAAACCCCTTCGATTAATTTTGGACCCCTTCACAAATTTTGATTTTTTACTCAAAGAAGTGTTAGATTAATCAAAGCAAATAGTAATTTGACAAAGCAATATATGTTGAATATAATGATATATAAAAGGTTTAATTTCATTTTATAAATCCGTTATTATTTGATATTAAAATAATAATTGCTATATTTTTGCATATGTAGCCCATAGATAAGAAGTAAAAGTAGATAGTACTTAGAGATATTATACATATCTTTCGAAAATTGTTGGCAAATGTTATTTAGTATTTAATAAATAAAAATATAATATCTTTTATTTATTTTCAAGAAAACTTGTGAAATATTTTTATAAATTCATACAATTTTTCGATTTTAACTTTTGATATTTTTTATGAACTTTTTTTGTCTTCCACATCTACTCATTCATCTTTTTAGTTTTTTTATTATGTCTGACAAATCTTCACACATAAGGCTTTAGAATATATTCTATTAATATTTTTGTCGGCCATTGTTTCTATAATTACAGGACAATATATGTTTTTTATGGCATATCTGCCTTAGACGTCATGTGACTTTAACCCATGTAAAAGATTAATAAAAAGATTTATCAAAAATCTTGAATAAGACAATTATAGACTAATAATGATTGTACTTAATTGTAAAAAAATACAATTTGTAGATAACACATGGGTCACACAAAAACAAAGTTACTTTATTATATATAAAATGCGTCTCTTTCAATTGCGAGTACCAGTAATATACGGTATATACTGTATATATATACCACAGCTATAAGTTATAGCTTATAACTAAGCCATATATAAAGTCATAAGTAATAATTATAATTTAGTGTTTGATGACATATATTAAAGTGCTTTTAGGCGTTTTTAGACAAAGCTATTACTTTATTAATTAAATCTATTCATTCATTGAAAATGCTATAAATAATAGACGCCTTTTGTTTATTGCTATTAAAACATTGTCTGTAATTTTGTTTAAAAGCATTTAACTCAGACTCTGATTATTATTGTTTGAAGAGAGCCGACAATAAAATAAAAACCATAGACTTATAAAAATGGCCAAACATATGGTCATACAGTATATATGGGTCTGATTTGTTTGAAATGATTTGATAGCCAAACATATGATTGCACTTCCAATAAAAGTATGACAACAGAAAAGAAAGGAAGAGAGAGAGAGAGAGAGAGAGAGAGAGAGAGAGAGAGAGAGAGAGAGAGAGGCAGAGAGCTGTTAATACTATGAAGTTCATAGCTTTTAAAGGAATGTCATAAATGGGTGGTTGTGTTTGCAATATACGTTAATGTTAAAATTGTTTGCTATCTATTTAATTGCACTATATATATATATAAATATATATACTGTATATATCAATAGTCAATACTTTTATAAATATATATTCATTGCTATATTAGTGGGAATCACTGGAAGGCAAAGGAGGAGTAATGACCAGAATTTCGACTGAACTGTCGGTTTGTCTTTCAATTCAAGTTCACAGTCGATGACCACTAGAGAGCTCTCAAGAAAAGCCGGTCTCATTTGGATCGGTTATCCTCACAGCACATGGAGTTCGGCATATATTCAGATATTTTCCAGTTTTCAGGTTTATTGAGTTCACCACAAGTGGTCGTAAAGTCAAATAATTGTACTAATTATTGATTGAGAAAATTGCAAATATGTGGCCATAAATAACTAAACTTTTAAGTTATAACCTGTTGTAGTACTAGTTTTATTCAGTCATCATTTTAACGCTTAAATATCTTTAAATATTTGAATGAAATTAATTTTAAAAAACAACAATAAATAGTATTTTATTGAAATAAACAATTGGCGTCAAAATGTATATCCGATAGTATGCTTTCAATTTGATTTTATTGTAATCTTAAAGACGTATCAGTTATTACATGATAAACATATGATAGACACTGAATACATAAGAGAGTACTTTAAATGTTTGACTTTTTTTGTTGGATTTGTGCCAATCATTTGTATGATATCGAGGAAATAACACCAAAATCATACCATTTATTCATATTTTATGTCTGAGCCCAACATAAGAAAGATATTGAAAGGATTATCTAATTACACATAATATTTATACATAACTATATATATAAGCACAAACAAAATGGTTTGGACCAGATATTTATAATTATCAATCTGATGGAATTATACTAAACTAAGTAAATAATTTTTATGAATTTAGAGACTATTGATTTTTATATACTAATACATTACATACTAAATGACAGTTAGATGAGAATGTTTTAGAGGTTAAATAGGGTAAGATTACTATTTCAATTACGACAAAAGCATTTCATGTTTTTTAATATTTCACATAAAAATCTTAGTTCATTATATGATTCTGTAAATAATTTGAAAATATTCTATATTTTACATTAAATAAATTTCATATCTATGTCAATTTACTAAATAAATTATATTTTTAAATATTCACCTAAATATTATATTTGTGTTTTAATTTTAATAAATTTATAATAAGTTTTATAAAGGATCATCAAATAATTTTTAAAAAATTGTTTAACTTTATTTCCGTGATAAACACGTATAAATACATATAAATAGGTGACAGGTTTGATGATATTATTTCACATAAATATTATATATGAATGTATTACAACCTCTTTGTTCTCTCTTTCTCTTAAATTTGCTTTAATAGCAATCATTTTATTTATATACTGTATTCAGTTATTATTAATAAGATATTAAAGTCGTGCTTTCATCGGACCTAAGCGTTTGGTATTTCAAATGTGGTCACAAACGGTGACTTGACTTTTACGGTGACCACACTATCCATTCATTTAGTATTACAATTGCAATCAATGGTCAATTCGCACGTTGTCTACACTCCTGATCATTAAAAATGACAGAAAAGTCATTACAATATACATTATAACATATAAAATATATTGTATATTACAAATAATTTATATATATTTATTATGTATATTCCTAAAAGTGTGAGTGAGTGAGAGTGAGTGAGTGAGTGAGTGAGAGAGAGAGAGAGAGAGAGAGAGATAATATTATGAAAATGATGACAATATAAGAGTGACAAAGAGCTTACAATTGTTTGACAAAAACTATTTGCCGACTAATTTGGCATTTTATTAGTCTAACACAAATGCATTATAAAAACAATATATTATTAGTTTATAGCGGGCACTAAATGCCAGACTCAGTGCTAATTAATTAAATTACAAGTTTTAACCAAACAATTCACTCGTTATTCTCTTTAATTACAAATTCTGTGCTATTTTATTGTTTTTGTTGGGTTTTACTTTATTTTTAATTTGAAGAAAAACATTATTTTATAATAGCATTTAATTTATTTCCCCGTAAAATGTCAGACACTCTGTGTGTGTTTGCTTTAATGCTTACGAAAATTATTATATATATATATATRTATATATTGTACATTATATACTGTATATACTTTATATAATATGTATTTTATACTGTATAATACTATAACTCATATGCTATTATATATACAGTAATACAATGAGGAATAAAATATTTTTAAATATAATATTATGTGTAAAATAAAATATTTTTACAACAATATATATATATATATATATATATATATATATATATATAAGAAATAAGTCATAAATTTTCATAATAATGTAATATAAATTTAATTTTCAGTAAACTTTATTGAGCAAAACCTTCAATTTATACCTCATATAATTAGTGCAAACTTATGTACTGTATAAAAATATTTGTGTACATAAAATAGTATATAATACGGTAATTTATATATATTATTATATAGACTAATAAAATAATAAATAATGTTATTAAAAAGCAAAACACTTAATATAGATGGCAATAACAGATGAAAATATACAGTTATTTATATGGTTTGCAATAATTGTGGCCTAAATTACATGAAATTATTATCACTATATTTATAATATATCATATATATATGTATGTGATATATATATATATATATATATATATATATATATAGAGAGAGAGAGAGAGAGAGAGAGAGAGAGAGAGAGAGAGAGAGAGAATATTGTATTAATCTTTTAAAAGTATTTGAGATGAAAATAATCAAAATAACAATAGGAGTCAATTGATATGGTTTTGATAACTATTGTGTTGTCTGTAAATAGCAATACAATTATTGTGGTAAAGGAAATGATATGTATAGTAGTGGTAGTGATGGTAGTGTTGGGCAATCGCACCTACATATTAGCACAACACTAGAGTTGAGAGCACCAGAATATAGTTATTGAATGGCAAGTGAATGGGCGTAACAGCTGATTAAACGAGACAACAGCTCTCTCGACTGATGGGCGAACATACCGTTCCCCTGACATACAGATATTGATAGTAATGACGACAGTTTAACAGTAAATATCATTGCATTTTAACTGATATCAAGTATATTACATACAWATTAAGTATAGTTTATATATATATATATACTTTTATATAATATGTATAAATATGTGTGTGTTTGGTGATGGTATCACAATTGAATGCCATGTAATTATGTGGCGCCCGGAGTCTTAGCATATGAGCTATCATAACAGCACTTCTCAATTGTTGGGCAGACAAATAAAAAATAGTTTAACGGAACAGTCAGTCCTTTTTAAATTTAATTTCATGAATACCTGATAACAGAGCTATTATTGTCAGCAAAACATTTCAATTTCACTATCAATTGGTGTTTACGCCAAAAAAACACTTCAATAAACTAATCATTCAATTAAATTTAATAACAATTTTGTTGTTGACTAAAAAAACCATTTTTAGCTGAATATTCATATTTTTATGCTTATCTCAAATAAAATATAGATTTATATATTAAAAAAGTATAAATCATAATAAGTAACAAATAATATAATAAAATATATAAATATAATATGAATGAATTGAATGAGTAATGCTTTTTATTTAGTAGGTTAGGTCACTGATAACATAACGAAGCGATTCTCACAAAAAATGTCTCATAATTTAGATGACGTGAATATATTTGTCTCCAAATGATATCAATAAAAATGTTATAAAACAGAGACAGTGAGAGATATCCGATAGCAATGCTATATTCAGTACGGTTTCAATTGTCGACAAATTCACACAACAATTATACCATTCATTGGCAATCCATTGCCATTGAGTGCCACTAATCAACTAATACCAGTGCTTTCGTGAGACAAATCAGATGAGCAAATGAGGCGCTCATCTAATTATCAAATCTCTCTCTCTCTCTCTCTCTCTCTCCTCTATGTATAAGCAATATTATATCAAACATAGCCTATTTCTATGTTAATAACAAGTAAACATTCAATATTATACAAGAGTCCCATAAAAATAGATAGCAGTTTATATGAAGCTAATCTATTAACAAATATTTAAAAATAGACAATACATTTGCATTACTATAGATTTTTGTTTAATCAGAAGTAATTATTGATTGCAATTATACCTACAAATGACAACATACCGTATATATAAGTTTCGGTCCAATTTTTCATCTAATATTCAATAAATATCACATCAAGTACTGTATATAACAAAACATACACATATAATACATATTTACAAAAAACAACATTTAATTTCCATAACAGCCTATCCATTGATTAGATATCTATAAATATAATGTATTTATATTCTCGATGTTTAGCAAAACAGCAATTATTATATACTGGTATATATAGTACTGTATATACAGTAGAGAGAAAACAACATATTTTGACATTTGAAATGCAGTCATATGTTTGCATACTATTGACACCAATTGTAAAGAATAACTGAAAGAAAAAACGTTTTGTTTTATTGTATTGTTTGAAATCTATTTCATTTATTTATTATTTTTTTTGTATTTCATATAAACAAAATAAAAATAATTTCTATAATAAAATAATTAAATTTGCTCTTTTTATTATAGATATTATGATTACTATTACTTCTATTATTAGTATTCGTTTGCATTGTTTTATTCAAATAGGAATCTTTCTCACAACAGGAATACACTGAATGTATATTTATTTTATTATTCACTCAATTCATTGATCTATACATTTGTATTAAATATATTACAAATATACTTATAGTACTAAAATTAATGCCTAAAATGCGAGTCTAATGACATTTAATAAAAAATGACATAATTTTTAAGCAATGATAAAATAAAAAATATCGTTAAATACAGTATATATACAGTATATACAATATGTCTATATTGTATATAATTAAATAGCAACAAAACAAAATATTTTGAATTAAAATTTATTTTTTTATTTAATTATAATTTTTCTTACTGTACAACAAAATTAATACAAATTTTAAAAAATGTATTATTATTTCATCAAATGACATGAAATTTATTTTTATTCTAAGATTTTTGGTGTTATGTAACGCATACAGCAATATAACAAATATATATTTTTATATATACTATAAGTATATTTAAGTAAATAAATGAGAACCAATTCGCTTAAATAATATTAATACTTATATAACCATTATTAATGGTTACATAAATATTACAAATAATATTTATTTTTTAATATTATAAGTATTAGTAAACTTAATTTTTTTATTTGTATTTCACTTATTTTATTATCTAAATTCAAATATTATTTTTAACTTTATTTGTCTTTTTTGTCATAACATTATTAATTCCTAATTATACTATTTTTATACTGGCTTTACAACGCACGCCAAACCATTAAAACAGTTATTTCATTCGTATTTTATTTAAAATAATTTATTATAAATCAAAGGGAAGAGAGAGAGAGAGAGAGAGAGAGAGAGAGAGAGAGAGAGAGATAACCGCAACTCGCAGTGTTTGTGTTTATTTTAATCGCATAATGAATGACAACTCTTTAACATAAAATTTTTATATTTGTTTTTCTCTTTTACATTGAATACAACAGTAAATATATTATAAACAAATGATGTATCAAATTAAATGCAATTTTGATGAATCAATGAAATATCTTATCTATCAATATATACATATATATATATAATACTCAAATAACTTGACCTCCGCTAACAATAATAAAATGGATATATATTTAAGTGGACTTTGCTTTTGATAAAGAGATTGCAATAATTCATAATTTGAGACAATATATATATACACTATATATAATACACTGTTATGTAGTAATTAGAAATCAATAATAATATATTTCATAATATAATTTATACCTATAGGTTTTGAGCAATGATTTTTTAAACTTAAATTTTTGTCATATATTAAGATAATTCATGACATCAATAAATATATTATAATTATACAACAAATATAATTATCAACTATATGTTCATACAATTGACATAAATTATAAAAATGTCTAATTTAATCAATAATGTTGATTATTATTATATGCTAGTTTATAAATTTAAATCCTATCCTACTAAACTGTTGCATAATACCTATTGCACAATAGTATAAAATAAATTTTTTCACAAAATTCTTTGCCAAATGTAATTTAATTATAATTTTTGCTAAATTATATAGTAGTGGATGACATAACATAACATTTATTTATTTATAAAAATTAAAAATATTAAAATATTAGTCAAACGGTCATCTATTGTATTGTAATGTTGCCGACAAAACATTGCTCTTTGTATGTGAAACTGCATACAGCAGTAGGTATGAGTAAATGAAATCAAACTGATTTAACTGTAAACATATTATACATACGTAAACTAAATTACATTTGTCAAGTGTTTTTCAACAACTAAAAAAACATTTTATATTAAGAATCAAATATTAAATATGATTTTCAAATATATTTAGTGTATAACCTATTTTTGTTGTGTTAATATGTATTTAATATAATGTTTTAATAAGAAAAATATTTGACATTAATATATTTTTATAGTTAGCCTCAGTGTATGGCAAACCAAACTAAACCATCATTTAATTCATTAGAAATGCACTTTAATTTGAAGCATCATTTGCTTTGACATTAAATCGTTAGTTTAATATGTTTTAGACGATATAGTATAGCAATATTGACAATTAATTAATTTAAATACAAATATAAATATGTTTTAATAGACTACAGTAAATGAGATAAAATATACCATAATAGACAATTAACATTAAAAATCATTGGTTATTGACAAACAAAAATAATAATAGTAAATTTTTATTGTTTTATTAATTTAATTCAAATTTGTCTATTTTGTTATTATTTAGTGTCATTCAAATATAATAATAATAAATCATTTTGTTTTGTATTTTTAATTTTTGAACACACAATCAAAATCACATTTATTAAAAGATTTAAAATACAGATATGTCTATAATATTTTAAATACACTCTTTATAGTGTATGTGTGCCTTAACTGTATGTCCGCTTCCATACACTTTTAATATCATTACAATTATACAAAAAAAATCATACAAAATGTGACAATCAGTCAAAACACACATAAAATCATTTTTAGGTCATATTATTATTATCATAATTATTAATACTACTATTTATCACTATTAAATTAAATTTCTATATTATTTATTTAAAATTTCAAAATCATTATATAATTATAGTAAAAAATATTATTTAAATATAATTTCGCTTAACTGCAACATATAATATACTATAGATAAAACTGTAAATTTTAATAATTTTAATAATAATAATAATAATAATCAATGATTTAATGGCTAACAATTTTACTTTTCAAGTTTTACAAATGAATGGAAATATAAGATAATAATAATAATAATACAATATATGAGATGTTTTATACAGTGATAAGTAATAGCAAGTTTATCCCGGGTTATTATATTGAGATACAATTATTTTTCTATTATATTTATATAACTTATTGTAATTAATATAATAAAACGTTTTCTTTTAGTCCTATTTGAGGCAATCATTTGCATGTCTTATATGAAAAAAATACAATACATTGTATGTGTTATACTATAAAACATTTTTATAGTCAGACACCCAATAAAAAATTTGTTTAATGCTTACGATGGATGCGTTTATAGCTTCTTTAAATTATCCTTTAAGTATAATAATATACATTTTCATACCATTATAAATGTATTGTAAATTTTTTCATATTTGTTTCCAAAAAATTTGTTTCTATCTTTTTCACATTATTATTACTATTATCATCCTATCATATATTATAATATTAAATAAATGTTTATAGATTATACTCTTTTATTTATCCCTAAAAATTTACTTTTCTTCTACTCTTTTTTATACTCAACTAATGCTTTTCATTATACAGAGTATATAATAAATACTATATAATAATATTTATATATTTGTTATCAGTGAAAAAGTATAATAATTAACGCTTCAATTACCAATTGTAGTCAAAAAATCCTTTATTATTAAATTACAATATAATATCGTTTTCTTTATTATTCACAACTAAAACTATATATTTTTTATAACGATGCGATAATCGAAAAAAAGTTAACTAAACTTTTAAATGTATATAATAATAATAATAATAATAATATGACAAAATATACAAATTGAAAATGAAATATATAATGAAAAATAATAAACGAGACAATAATAATATATAATGAAAAATGTAATGTAATTAAATGGCAAATGCAAAGGAACCATTATTTCATATATTTGGAACTTATGTTAAGTTTTCTATTTATTTCATAATTTAACAAATGATTTAAATGTTTGTTTTGTTTAAAGTTTTCCGATAAATCAGACGGAAAACTGACTGATAATTTTTTTTCAATAAAACAAATATGAAATTAATATATTAATAAATGATATAACGATATACAAGTTGTGAGTAAACTCTCTTGTATTGTAATGAACTGGAATTCAATGTTGTATTTAATCATTTAACTCAATTTTATCAATATATTTGTGATTAAATTTGAGACAAGAATTTATATATATATTTTTTGCTCTAAATATGTTTTGAAGATTAATTCCTTATAAAATATTTTACATTTAAATACAATAATTGAAAATACAAATAATTATAATATAATGATAATGCACACAAAATACATGTTATGGTTTTTAAAGCTAAGATGATTAATGAATTTCAACTTACGATATTATATAAGATATACAATTATAGAATGTATACACAATTATCATATATTTATAAAAATATATATATATATATATATATATATATATATTCAAATTGAGAGCAATAGTGGTAATCAAAATGATGTTTTATATTGGTTTACTTGTCTTACTTGTGATGCCCCGACAGTTGAAGTGATATAATGGACAGTTGATGAGTGGCCAGAGTTGATGGTCAAACTCTATGCGTGATTGGCGACAATCACGTTTGGTCTCTGCAATTGGATTACCTGATGTCTGATAGCACCGAACTGTTCGGGACTCATCGTCAACACTGTTCTCAGCGATGGTGAGAGCGTAGCATTTGATGACTTACTTTCCTCTTCTGGTATCTGTTCATCATATTTGTATTTACTGTCGTCGTCTCTAAAGAGATGATCGCCCTCCAGATGTCTGATGGCTTCAACAATTGTATCCAAGTTTTGTCGAGAAGTACTGCCATAACCCGTTCCGGTCGAATCAATTATCTCGAGCGTAACGCCACTGTCAACATTGTCGGTCGTAATAAAGGGAACATCAATTGGCAGAGCTATAGCCGCCGGTTGAGGAGAAGTCTTCTTAGGCGAACAACTGATTGATTTGGCGGACAAATCTTGAGGTTGAATGTCTGATTGAATGGGTTCTGTTTTGATGGTTTTAATGGTGGGGGTGTTAGTTATGGCGGCCGTGAATGCTCGCGGCGATTCTGTACACGGACTCGTCGGACAACTATTGGCCGCTTCAATCTCAACCGTTTCGCTGAATACGTCATCCGATGCCAACTCAGATTCAGATATCTCCTGACAACTGTTCAATGTTTTCTATATTAAAAAACAAATTAAGATTAATGAATGTTATTATAGATTATATATATATTAACTAACCGTTTGGTATTTATATTGCATATTATGTGCAATTTCTCTGATCTTTTCTGGATATAATTGAGTCTCAAGAGCTCGTGTTTGTTCCTCCAATGACATCCTTAAACGCCTCTCTCTATCCAACTGTAGCCTGAGTTCAACCATTTCTCGCTTGAGGTCATCATTGGTGAGGTCTGCGTTATCGACCATAGAAGAAGACTTAGGACTACGACAGACCACTTCATCTGAAGAGTCGGATGAGTCGACAGTCATGGGTATAGAGCTCTTCTCAATCTTAATTCGTTTATGAAGCGGTGAATTATCATTGGAAACATCACTTTCAGTAGCCATTTGATTGTTGACCAGTCGTTTCAATTGACAATTTTGAGCTAATAGTCGTGTCTTTTCCTGTTCTAACTGATAGATGTAATCAGCCGTGTGTTGTAATATAGCAGCCTATGGATCAATACAAGACAATTGATGAATCATATAATCAATTAGTAGATAACAGTTGTGGACAAACTTTGCTAAGTTTTTCTCCGTCGTGATGGGGAAGTAATGTCCGCAACGATTGGAAACCCGCGTTAATGCTTTGCATTCTTCGCCTTTCATTAGAGTTAGCGATCTCACGACGAATCCGCTTCTCGGCCTCCATTTGACTCTTAGGACTAACCGGTCGTCCCGATAGTCTGTTAATTCAATAAATAAATAAATCATTTTATTAAATATGTTTCATATGTTTGACAGTTTATATCAAATCATAGCTATTGACTCATAGTATAGCTGTAATACTAGTCTAATCATATGTTAGACGATAGCAAACATATGATCACACATACAAACATAACAGTGCGCTATGGGGTGGGTGTGAGTACAGGCGCTGTCTCATACTTCGCCCCTCTATTTAATTAAACAGTGATTCATCTAACAATCAGCTTATATACTATTTGGCGACATTGTTTTATTTAACATTATGTCAAATCAACTTAATTGTGTGTATTTAATAAATTAAATACAATCACTGACTCTATATAGTGTTTATAACATTTACAGATAAAAGTTATATAAATTTCCAGTATAATAGACACATATTGGCAGACATGCAATGAACCCTTTTTAGTAGCAATTCATTGGTATTAAGAGTATATTGGATGTCATTAATGAAAATCAATGGCACAGACATGCATGTCATCTAAGGAAAGATATCTATCCGTTTCCTGTCAATTGATCCCATCCAAGGTTACATTGGCTATACATTGCTTATAAACTTTCTATGTATTACATGTAATACATACCATACGACAGTCAATGATAACAATATATACGACTACACTATTACTATAACCAACTATTTTTACATCATTTACTATAATATAACACTATTTCTAGATATTAATAGTATTTAACAACTTATATATAACTTACACTCTCATCAATTCAATTGTAAACAAAAATATTAAATACTTTATGTAATATATTTATATACTGTATCTATAATATATGTACACTAAATATTATTAACATATTTATATAACTAATATAATATATAACATCAATTTAGTCGTGTTTACAGACAATGTTTGCAATAGATATTCAATTTATTATTATGCATACATAGAGAGCACCGGGAGTCAGATCTGGGATACTCCTTGGCTATTGTCGACTAATGGTGTGCTCATCATTAAGTAAACGCATTTATACAATACTGGGACATAAATTGCGATAAAAACTTTGTATTATAATTGTCAATATATGTCATATCATTGAAGCATATGATCAATGCATTCAAAGTCAAAATTGTCAATATTTTTCATATTTATAAACGCTTTTATATTTTCCTAATTATAAAGTATTTATCATTTATATGCTTATTCTCAATAAATATATACTATATAACACATATGATATATAATACCATAGATTATATAGTATTCAAGTATTGATTGATAGGCTTTTGAGTTCACAAAACGTGTTCAATACATACATACATACTATATATGATATAAATATATAAATTATAGTCAAATATATAGGATATGTAGCAAAATAGCATAATATTAATTAATATTAATAAATATAATAATAAATAAAATATTATATTATATTATATTAAAAAATTATTAGAGGAATAGTTGAGAAATGAAATATCAATTTAAAAATAGCACACATTTCATAAAACATGTGTTATTTCAATATGTATGGTATGTTATGTATGTATTGATGTGTTTGTTGAGCATATGAGAGGCACTGGTAGTAGGTATGAGAGGACAGGCAGGTAGGCATTGGCTTTAATGTTTGCAATAATAGTGGCAAAAGTGAAGCAGCGGTCCATTGGATTAGGACTTACTTGTGAAGCGATTCACGACTTATTGTCGTCATATTAACCATTAGTACCAATTGAGGTGATTATCACTTACACTGAAAAATACTATATATTGATTGACTAATTAATCAAAAATACAATCACTGTTTAAATCAGTTATTTCATTGACTTTTTTGTCCGAAGCACTGGTAGTTAGTTATGTTGTAATAGACGCCTAATATAAGCACTGTTTGTGTTGATCGACACAACACATACACAACACATACACTGACTCACACAACAACACTGACAGCAGTGAAGCACTCAATAAATGGCGCACTCTTTCAATGCATTCAATGTGTTCACCAAATGCAGCGCCAATTCACACACTATGAGCGCCAAACACACCTTATAGAGTGTCCATTCATTTAATACATTCATATATCAATCAAATGTCAATTCATACACAATTCAAACCATTTAATAATTATATAAAACATTTATTTGAGTCAATCAAACCACAAAAATACCAATTAAACCAAATTAAACATTAATTATAACCAAATATAACGACACATACACACAGTGTGTTTGCCTCTATTTCCACACTCTCTATAGTTAAACCATTGCCGTCTATAAGCTGTACATCAGCTGAGAGTCGTATAGCAGACGTGTCTCTATCGGGCACTCAATTACTATAACATTTGACCTTTAATTTAAACACATGTTTGGTATAAAAATTACATTTACTTGACTTAAGTGACTCTAATTAATAATTAAATTAATTGTAAACTAATATTACTTTATTGAGAATATTATATAATATATATGCTATGAATGCTATATTAGATAACTTTATTGCTTTAATATAAGTATATGAATGTTAGTGAAACTTTGATAGACATGTATGCATACACTTGTTAAGTGTAGACTTTGAGTGTACCTATAGTTAATATATAGTATATTTTGATTGTTATATAATGTGTATGTTTATGATGACAATGATGTGTACGTATATGAGGACAGGTATGTTGGCGCCAAAATGGTGTGTTTGATGTTTGGTCCGTAAGTGTAACGTCTGTTTATTGCCTGTTTGCCGTCAGCTGGTGGGCGGGAAACAGCTGGATGTCATCGGTTGGGAGATTTGCAAACGTCTCAACATTGAATCGGCTATTGCTGGCCATGACTGGCCAACTGACTCCTAGTTATAGTGCCGACGGGTGTCTACCGGTGTGTATACTATGTTTGTATTAGTATTTTCGGTCAAATGAATGGCAAACATATGTTATTTAGTATTAATGTGTGAAGTGTTGGCTAATTCTCAATAGTACTGCTGAGTGAAGCCGGCGACCAATCAGATGACGACTTTCAATGAGAGCCAAATCAAACAGATGTTGAATAATAAATACATTGAAATAACATATACTATGTGTGTATGTGTTGTGTGAGTCACTGAGTCAGTGAGTACTACATTCAGTCTATAGGTATTGTATGTAGTGTTGACTGTATGTACTGTTAGTGCAATTGAATGCAATGCTTGTATTATTAGTGGAGAACATAAACATAGCATTCAATGGACGACAACAACACTGATTGCATATAATTATGCAAATCATTGAAATTTCAGCCAAATATTCAAATGCATTATAATTTTACTTTTAATATATTAACTTCATTACTAAGTTGACCGCATATACAGACAGACAGTCGACTATATATATGATATATATGTAGGCAAAGCACAGGTAGAGACAGACATTTAGTGCGACAATACATTGGATTCAATGCTTGACATAGTATTGTCTATAATATGTTTGGATAGCAATTGACTGACACATACACTCAACCATCACTTCATTGGTTTCAATATTAAATGCCATTTAAATTACAAAACATTTACATTCATTTCATTCAAGTACTTCAATATCAGGTTCACATACATACACACACACACACACACACACACATACACACAATATATATATATATATACATACATATACTCATACATACACTGACTCGCATACCAAACATACATAAATATAGCGCAGACATCGCATAACTTATATAATGCTATACAAAGCCTTAACAACCCTTTGATTGCCTTAACTATAGATCACCCGACCATATGTTGTCTGCACAGGTAGTTGTCGGCACAGTTGTGGTCAATGCTATTAAATAACTCTTATGGATGTTATTTACAAAATTTTTTATTTGTTTTTCTACAGGAATTTCAATTGAAAAAAATAATATCTCATTGAAAGAGTTGTCGCTTACATAACATTATATATAATCCCATTTTGTCTAATCATGATTTCTGTTAGTTTATTGATATATTTAAATTAATTTGATTTATTTATTTTAAATTGCTTATATAAAATAGTACATGTCAAAATAAATATAAATTATTTTTTAATAAATGTATTTTCAACTCTAAATTGAATATTTTAGTTGTTTGATAAAAATAATAATAATAATATTGATAGATATAATATGATAGTCACATGCATATAGATTTGTCATTAATTATATATACATTTGTATATATAATGTGATTTTGTTTTGAAAAAAGGGTTTATATATTAGGTGTCTATCATCTAACACACACTCACACAACTGTGTCATGCGTTGGGCTGTCCTTTGACGAGAAAATTGAATATTTATTTAAATGAGATATACTTTATATAAATTTATATATATATATATATTGTTATGAGTTGTGTAAGTAATGTATTGCACTTTATATATACATTCAACTATTTGTTACGCCAGACATTCAATTGTAATACCAATTCATTCAACAACTATATCATAGTTTTGCAATAAATATCAAATATATATACAATTATTATTAGTCTTCTTATCACTATTTTTTGATAACACAAAATACACTTAAAGTATATAACATATAAATGTAATATTTTTAGGAATGTGTGTCGAAAATATAAAAAACATTTTTTGGTTTAAATATTTAGTGGTAAAGCATTGGTTATATTACTGTAGTTTAAAATGAAAATCAGCTTTTATTTCAATACTCTTATATTTAAACACAATAGTTGACTACCTTTACGTATATTTTATTGTGTATAACGTATTATACTCTATAATATACTACTGTATGTTAAATTCATATGATTTTTATGTATTTCATAATTGAGTTGATTTGATGTTTTAGTTGAATATATATTATATAGCATTGATATGAAGCCATAATCTGACTGTCCTTGACTTTACTTTAATATAAAAGCTTATTATCTGTAAAACTCTTTTTTTTGAATGACTTTCTTCCAGTGCTTATGAATAATAGCTTAGGGATAGAGGAATCCGTTTTTAGTGAAAACCATTTATATGTTATATACGGTATACTATAAAATATAAAATACTTATTTCGGTGATAATACCTTCAAGTCATATACCAGTGCCATATAAAAGACAATTCATCGACAGTTGAAATATTTATGTCACTACTATATTATGGGACGAAACTGGAAAATATCAGTGAAATAAAGATTTAATTGTTTTGTGCACCACTTCTTCGGGCGATTCATCACTTTCTCTATAACCTAAACGCTTCACCTGAGATATCATACGATATAATAGTAAATCATATATTGGACACTCAGTCTATCAAATATTATTTACAATTTTCAATCATTTTTTTTAAAAGATATATTATAAGAATATAATTTATAGTCAATATTATATATCAAAAGATGAAATACTGAAAAAATATAATCAATATTAGATAACTTACATCGAGTACAATGAAATGACATTTTATATTAACTTTTATTTTGTTATTAATTTTGTCAATATTTGAAAGCTAAACCACAAAACGCAACTTAATTTTTCAAAATGAAATTTATCTAATAATAACTATCATTATCTGTACTAACAATTGCTGCAAAAATTATTATTCAATAATAAAAAGACAAATTGAATTTTGAAATTCAATTTGACATATATATTTATATTAATTCATATTAAAATACAGTATATCTAAAAACTACATTATAATAATTATTTTTGAAAAAAGTTTACCAAACTTTCTATTCTTGTTATCTCTCATTTTATTACACAAACCTTATACATAATTATAATTATATACTAAATGTACGTTTATATTGATTTTATTTTTATTTATTTTATTAAATCATTGAAAATTACTTATATTATAAATTTAATGATAAGTAAATTTTATTTTTTAAAAACATCGCTTAATATCATATTATTTGTTAATCAATGCATTCTTAAGATTCTTATAGTTTGAGATAAGCAAAACCACTAAATAATAATAATAATAATAATAATAATTGATTTTAATGACAAACAAATCTTAATAATAAATTATATGCATTTACAGTAATTATATTATATAAGCAAAAATAAAATAAATGTCATTAATAAATAAATTTTTAAATATAAATTTATTTGTAAAACCAAAGTATTAATTTTAAGAGACGGAAAACATTTAGTATTACATTGGATTAAAATTAAAGAGACGCCTAAAATGTTTAAATAAATAAAAAATTTATTTTATAATATAGATACCTATTATTTTTTAATATCTTAAAATGTAAGGCCTTTATTATATTACAAAATGTTCACTAATTTTATTTTATGATCAAATAAAGTTTTATTTAAATATCTCTGAGTTTCATTTACAATTCATAAACAAACTTAAATTAATTAAAATAATTTAAAATTTTATTTTGAAAAACAGCCCATTTTTGTTTTCATTATACTATATAATATATATTTAACATTTTGTTTTATTTATTATTTTTAATCTTTAAAAGCAAGTAAAATACTTTAAATATATTTATAAATTTTATATAATTTTTTTAGCAAAATAATTTCAACCTTCATTTTATTGTGTAATTTAATTGCAAGTTATCGACCAAAACAATCTGTATTATTGATTTAAATAACAAAATTGAAATAAATAGTATTTTAATAAATAATAATAATAATAGTGATAAAATTTGAGCAACTTTATAATAACTTAATTTTTCAAAGAGAAAAGTAATTATTATTTTATACATTTTAAAATCAGTTTACACGATTTACTTAAAATCATTAATATTTTTCTAATATATAAAAAAATTATAAAAAAGTTAGCAGTAATTAAAAAATTGATACAAAGTCGAGAATAAAAATACAAATCAAAGTCGAGACCGAAGATTAAAATTTTATTTTTGAAAAAAATCAAATAATTATTATAAAAAAATCTTCTCAGACATGTCTGTATTCAATGTCTGTAAATTTTTTAATCTCTTTCTTTTAGTCAGTCAAT
The DNA here is from genome assembly GCF_028296485.1 of Oppia nitens. Lineage (NCBI taxonomy): Eukaryota > Metazoa > Arthropoda > Arachnida > Sarcoptiformes > Oppiidae > Oppia > Oppia nitens. Next base: position 6,479,190 of record NW_026533243.1, read on the forward strand.
GCTTTTTTATTTTTTTCATACATACTATACATAAACATAACAAGTATTCAATGTATTCAATGTATTCAATGTATTCATAGACGATTGTGTTAAGTCAGTGAAAAACACTATAATTATTAAAGCATAGCCTTATTACATGCATACAGTGTTTGCTTGTTTTAGCATTAAATATTAACTTATCATATGTTATATATTAAGTGCTCTAACATTACACCCAATTATATACCTGTATATTCAATACACAGTATATTCAATGTATTGCACACCCATATGTACTAAACATTTATTTATAATTATCTAATGTTTATACTATGTATCACAATCTAAACTCTATTAGATCAGTGTTTAGTTATTATCGTACATAAAGTTTACGATAATCTTAATGACTGACTGACATTTTATATATATATGACATAAAAACAATAATATAGCAAATTTGATGCTAATTTTTGTTGAAAAAAATAATGTTTTAAATTTTGATTGCAAAATCATATATTAGTATGGATTTTATTAACAATTGAAAGATTATATTACATTAACATTCCCTGAGACCACAATACTGTAAATCTATCATCTCTTTTACTTGATTTTAGTTTTTTTGTTGTTATTATTTTTATATTATTTTATTTTCATTACACAGTATTATTATTTATAACAATTGTTAGCCGTATTCGTTTGAATTCATTTGAATGAATGAATAAATGAAATAATGAATGAATGAATGAATGTATATACAAAATGAATAAAATAAAATAAAAATATGATTTTATGAATAAAAATAAACTATAGTTTTTACATACAAATCTAGTTTTATATTATATTAAAGATTAGGCGAGTGTAGAGAGCGATGATGTATACCATTAAATGATTATAATTGTGATTATGATTATAAAGAGTGTTATAATCACAACATAAATAGCACTAAACAATGAATTGTTATTAATTCAAATGTCTTATCACAGTCTTATCAAAAAAGCATTGCATTTATTTGTGGTTTCTTTAGATGCGATAGACCTGCAACTTATGGTTGGTCGCAGATATACTGTATATATATATATAGTATATATAAGTTGATTGTCTTTTACATTAGAAACACATAGTTTTGTATTTCAAAATATAAAATAACAATAATTTTAACATTCAAAATAACAGATAAGATATTTAATAGACAGTTTATTAAATGTATTTGTTATTAAAATTATTTGTTATTTATTTATTTTATTCAGMTGTTTGTGATAATTAAATTTTTTAGTGTTACTATTTTTACCATTTAATTTATTGTCGACAATAATTATTATAATGTGTATGTGTATGTGTATGTGTATGTGTATGTGTATGTGTATGTGTATGTGTATGTGTATGTGTATGTGTATGTGTATGTGTATGTGTATGTGTATGTGTATGTGTATGTGTATGTGTATGTGTATGTGTATGTGTATGTGTATGTGTATGTGTATGTGTATGTGTATGTGTATGTGTATGTGTATGTGTATGTGTATGTGTATGTGTATGTGTATGTGTATGTGTATGTGTATGTGTATGTGTATGTGTATGTGTATGTGTATGTGTATGTGTATGTGTATGTGTATGTGTATGTGTATGTGTATGTGTATGTGTATGTGTATGTGTATGTGTATGTGTATGTGTATGTGTATGTGTATGTGTATGTGTATGTGTATGTGTATGTGTATGTGTATGTGTATGTGTATGTGTATGTGTATGTGTTGGTGGTATATATTGTAAAAAATGATTGTATGAACTTCTTTGTGAAGTATAAGTACCAAAAACAGACAGTCAATTGTTGTCTACCGTGMAGTTTGTCGGCCAATAGCTTTTAACAACTCCTACAGACAAGAGTTGTAAAAATTAAATTCATTTCAAGTGATGTATGGATGTAATGAATGTTTAAATTGAAAAATAAATAAAAACTATGAAAAACAATTGTGACATATAATGCCAAAAATATATCACAATTGTTGCCATAAATATGGTTTACTCAGACTAGTAATACTATATATTTTATATTTTACAGACTAAATAAATCATGAAATGATAAATCCATTTCCACTTTTCAGTCTATAATTTAAATTTTTGTATTTTACAACATTTTGCATCCTTTGAGACCATTTTCAGAAAACATAACACAAATATCATGTATTTGGAGAAAGCATTTTTTATTGTCATTTAATTGATATTAAAATAAGATGAATATTACATTAAATTTGATAACACAATTCAATGATTTATATTTATGTATATCAATAAAATAGCAATATTAATGGTATTTTTGGCATTTAATGTGCGGTATATAAAGTAATAAAATCATTTCCAGTTATTAAATATATTATATTTATAGTTTATAATATTAGACAAAGTAATATCTGTAAAAAGGGTTCATTTTTCCTATTTATGCCATTAATAGTTAAGAGCAACTCATAAAAAGTGGTGAGGAATGGGATCAGAGACAAAGTTCCCAAAAATCCTTGAATTTATATCGATTTGAATGTGTCTCGACTTCACTTTATTTTATTAGAGCATCTTTTTTGGACCAACTTTTCCAATATAGCAGTAAAGGGATGGATAAGGAGGTCATTGTGCCCACCACTCGATAATTCCGTCTGTCTGTATACTTGCTCTCTCTCTCTCTCTCTCTCTCTCTCTCTCTCTCTCTCACCCACTCTCCCATCAACTCTCTCGTTAACTCTCTTATAGTATTTCTCACAGTCTATCTATCTATATGTCTATCTATGAGATATGTTATATAAAATACAAGCATTTATTTGATGCTTCGCTGCATTGGAGTGTCGATCGAGACTTGTTTGCAGACATGCCTTCAAATGGATCACTAAATCATGTGTTGTATATACAGCACAACCTTAAACTTGAAGTTAACTCAAACACTACTCATATGGCTATACCAGTGCTCCAATAAATCTATTGAATACTATTTTGATGTTATTTTATATGATATTATAGCAAATATCATAGATTAAGATTGACTATTATAATGTTTGTATTTTTTAAATTATTCTATAATATTATATTGAAATATAAAAATAATGTAACTAAAGTGAATTATATTATATAATTATAATTATTATAATTTTTATCTATTAAAATTCCTAATTTAAATTCATAACGACAATGATTCTATAAATTTATATATATATTTGCTATTAAGTCTATTAATTATTTTGATAGACATATAAATTGTGTAAAATCACTATATTTGACATATATTATATATATATACGTATACCTGTATATATATATAAATTTATATAATAAATTGACGTGAAAATTGCTGTTTAATTTTAATTTTCCAAATGTACTAAATAAATATCAACAAAAACTAATTTGCAATTTCCTTAAATTTCTTATTTATTCATTTGAATACAATATAATGTTTAAGGAAAAAGATGACAATATATTTAGCGTAAATTATTTAAATATTTTCTCAAAATTATAAAAATTTCCTGTTATWTTATTCAAAAACTTGAATTTTGCAATTATTTTGATACAAATATTTTGAAATTTATTGTAATTTCTAAATTTTTGTAATTATTCAAAAATTTTATCATAGCAATTTGATAGACTATTATATCTATTTATAAGTTAAATACAAGAAAAAAGGCAAAATAAAATTAGAAATTACACTTAAATTGGGAAAACACTATAATTATAATAAATTACTTTAAAATTAGTTATAAAAATAGCAGAATTCGTGTGAAAAACTAAAATATTTCTATTATTAGTTTACATTGAAAAATGAGATTTATTTCTATAATATATTGGTATATACAGTACAATATATATAGTATAAATAGTAAATACTTTTTATTGAATACAATTTGATGGTTCAGCTCTGGTTTATGTACCAAAAAAAGTAAGTGAATCTCAGGATTATTGCAAACCATTACATGTGTCTGTACTTAGCTTAGGCGTAGGCTTTGATTATCTGTTTATTATGTTTATTATATATTTATAAACCCAACAGTTATATTCACATTTCAAAAAAATATAGAAGTAATCAATATTATTGTACTTTTTATATATTAAGTGTAATTGACTTTGAATGGCTAACATTGTAATAATTATGAAAATGGTATAACTTATTATAAAGATTAAAAAAACTACATAAAAATCTTTATGAGTAAACATTATTTCATTTGATTCTCTATTCATTGACTCCCTATTCATAGTATTCATGACATGAGTTCCTCATTTTGCTTACCATTACGTCATGTAATTCAATGGCAAACAAATTCATAACAAAAAATATAATCATTGAAAACCTAACACAGAAATTGTTGGACTCAACGTCAATAAAATATTATAACTTTATACTCTTATATCGTATATATGAATAACATTTAAATATTATGATATAATAATAAATAATTTATTATAAAATTTGTTTTTACACAACTATATTTTAACTATAATTATAGCAAATAATAGATATAACAATAAATTTTGTTATATCTATTTTATTACTATTTATTATATTTATATTAAATTAAGTTATTGTAGAATGTGTTAAAAAATGTGATTATAAATAAAATTAATTCATGTTTAGACATTGTGTTAACAACCAAAAAAGTTATTTAAATTTTTAGTGATTTATGCAATCAGTTACTTGTTATTTAGTTTGTTAAGTATTTATTATTTCTATTTAAACATTTTTATTAATTAGTTTATACTTATCTATTAATATGTCATATACATATTGTTTGTTATGTATAATATTTATTTTATATAAATGATAATTTATAAGCAATATAAAGTACTGTATAGTAGAGTTTAAATTTGTTGTCTTGTATCCCATGGGATGTCATGTAATTTCCATGGAATTCCCGATACAGTACAGGACACATATATAGGACACATATACACACAATGTTGTGTAAACCCTGTTATAGATCTACGTTAGTCAATATGATATGCGTATCTTATTTCATATAAAATAAATAATTAAATAACTTTAAGAATATATCAGTTTATACATTCAAAAGTGACTTAAAATGATATCCAAAATAAAGATAATTTGTAAAACAGAAGAAAATCAATCAATGATATATTAATTYGTGATAATAAAAATAATGATGACATTAAAACTGTTAGCAAAAGACAATTAATTGAAATCAATGATAAATCAATAACTTATTAAATAGATTATTATACGTATAATTTAAGAAATATTTGTCTTATTATTATAGACAATGATTTTACTTAAGACAGGACAGGGCATCCCTTTTGATGATAATTATAGTTAAGGACAGGGTCTGAAAAATATAAAGTTTTGACTCTACTATACAGTACTATACGATATTGTAATTAGATCGACACATCATTGCATAATATTAATACATTGCATAATGTATTATTGTAAATGATTATTTAATTACATTATTTAATTATTTTAATACAAATAAATAATAAAATGTAAGTAATTTCATATTCAATCCATATGTCAATTCACATTAAATTATATTCAATTCATATCTCAATTTTATGCAATCGTCTCTTAGATTGTTAATTACATTATAAGTTTTTGATTCAAATAAATTTATTTGTTTTTAAATTATTAATAAATAAAGAATCTGATAAAACATTTTTAAAATTAAATATAAGAAAAAAATGAATTAAAATTTGTTTTTATATTTTGTTATGATTTTAGGGATCATGTGTATGTGTATGTGTATGTGTATGTGTATGTGTATGTGTATGTGTATGTGTATGTGTATGTGTATGTGTATGTGTATGTGTATGTGTATGTGTATGTGTATGTGTATGTGTATGTGTATGTGTATGTGTATGTGTATGTGTATGTGTATGTGTATGTGTATGTGTATGTGTATGTGTATGTGTATGTGTATGTGTATGTGTATGTGTATGTGTATGTGTATGTGTATGTGTATGTGTATGTGTATGTGTATGTGTATGTGTATGTGTATGTGTATGTGTATGTGTATGTGTATGTGTATGTGTATGTGTATGTGTATGTGTATGTGTATGTGTATGTGTATGTGTATGTGTATGTGTATGTGTATGTGTATGTGTATGTGTATGTGTATGTGTATGTGTATGTGTATGTGTATGTGTATGTGTATGTGTATGTGAATATTTGTGTTAAATTTAAATATAGCAATTAAACTATGAGATTATCACAGCTCTAATAATATGTCGGATAGTTATAAAATTGAATGAATGAGACAATACAGTGTTTTATATAATGGTATATTAATTTTAAGATATAGTTATAGTTTGTTTTATGTTTAAGTGCTTTTTTCGATAAATATTTGCTGATTATTATGTTTCATACTTTTACTATATTTATACTACACAGACATCCCATAGATATCCAGGGGTTGGCATAATTTCATGACACAAGTAAAATAACAAAAATAAAATAAATAAAAATAATGGTCATATTATTCATTTTTCTATAAAAAATATGAAAAAATGGCTAAAATTGTATATAATTTTGCGAATAATAATGTTTTTCTCTGTATGAGAAAGATTAAGAAAAAAAATTAAATAAACAAAAAGCCTTAATTGTATTCAATGATTGTATTATACAATAGTATAGAAATGCGTTATTTCTATATATGTTTAAGTTATGCGAGAATATAAATAAATAGTTATTTTATTTCTTGTTCAATGAATTTATATAATAATAATTATTGTTATTTTTATTATTATTATTATAAATGTTAAAATAAAACATGAATTCATATGAAAAAATGACCCCTCATTTATTATTTTCAACACGATATAACTCATGTTAATATGTGAATTAGTTATATACTGTGTTTATATATATAGTGATGTTCCGATTGAAAAATGCGCAATTTTATTGCTTGTCAATTAATTGAAATTGCAAAAATTGTAATATAGCGCCATCTATAATTTTTAAATAATAACTATATTTAAATGGCATTACAATATGTATAAAAATATAAATTATTTATAAATTTTTAAAATTATTTTACTAATAAACGTTACCATGTAAAAACCACTTTAAAAATATTAAAATATTAGTAAAGAAAGAATAATCTATAATGAAAGAAAATTTTAGCATTGTCAAAGTTAATTTTTGTACGATCCCTAATTTATACATTTCACGCAATTTTTTGTAATAATTGTTGCAACCGAAAAATGAATTGAGAAAATTGCCAACACTATGCATATATATTATATGCAATATATGCAGTATATATATATAATTTATATACTTTATTAAAAATGTGTCTAACAATCTAAAATTAATGTCTAAAATTTTTGAATTATTTTTAAAAAATTTAACATTTATTAAAATTACATAAAATATAGACAATTAATTAAATAAAGTTTAGACAGTTATATGTTTTTTTTTGTGCAAAAATAACCGGCAAATAAATAGTATTGTTTATTATATATTATTTTACATCATATTTTGATTTGATATATGCTTTCATTACACACATATTTATATAATAATAGTCCATAAATAGTGTTTTTTTAAAAAGTGTTGAAAATTTGGGACTAATTCCCAGCAAAATATGCATTGAGTAAACAATGACAATAATTTATACATATATTTATTACTTATCATTAGTAACTGGTTTTCATACAAAATGATAGCACACAATAAGGCAACGAAATTTTTGTCTATTTTTAAAAATATATTTTTTATTATTTCACGAAATTAAGATCCGATAAAAGTTATTAAAAAAATAATGTTTGTTTTTATAACTCTATTACCGTATTATAACTATGATTTGAAAACTATTAGTTATTGTTTTAATTTTTTCCCATAGATTTTTCTTTGGCTTATTGAGTTATTTTTTTTGCAAATCATTTTCAAAACTTCTAAAAAACTATCATATCATCTAAAAACATAAATATTAATGATAAACAAACAAACAAATAATTATTAAGTTATGTTTTAAAGTAGAATAGAGTAAAATTAAGAGAGAGAGAGAGAGAGAGAGAGAGAGAGAGAGAGAGAGAGAGAGGAATGGCTATACAAATGAAATTTGTGTGTATTTATACATTCAATGAGATGACCCCAACTATGCAATCATAATCCTAAACTTCAACTGAAAATAATTTTTAAGTAAAATTTGAAACAACATAACATCGCAACTTGTGTTTAAACATTCATAAAACTATCATAACTTATACCTTATAAACATTTCTTCGACAATATTTTCACTGTAAGTAATATGATTTGAAGTGAAAACACAGCTCCAGGGCTAAGGGTTCGCATATTTGTTGGTCCTTCAACTTAGATCTATCTGGACTTAACTATCTGTCAGTGCTTAGGAACAGGTATTAGCACAGGTAGTATCAGTGGTTAAATACTTCAAATTTTATAACCATTACTCAAAAAACAATAAATAATCAGTGAATTCCTCTCCTTTTTCAGAAAAAAATCTATTAAAACGAGGCATAAAGTGACTCAAAAACTAATGGTAAGACATATAATCAGATTTATCTTTGCATTCTTCAGGAGTCAGAAATATCGACAAAGTATTACATTTAAACTCTTTTTATTTTCTTAAAACACATTTTTATAATTTATTCATTTATTATAATTATAATTGTCTATAATTTTCAACAAATATTTTGATTATTAAAATTTTTTATTTTTTCAAAACAAATTATTTATTAATTAACTGACTTTCTATCATACGGTATATTAAGAAACAAATTGATTGCACAATCATTTAATAATAATAATAAATAACATATTATACAAATATGCAATGACAACAACAACAGCAAAATCAAATTACAATTAAATATATTTATTATATTATAGTTAACTTTCTTTTTGGTAACATTTATAACAAACATAAATTATAAAATATATTTAAGATTCTATTAATATTACTGTCAATTAATTTATATYTAATTTTTTCAGTATAATGATTGCCATAAATTTTTTTATTTCTAAAAGACACTTGAAATATTATAATTTATTAATACTAGTTTTTAAAATGTCATAATCAATTTATAATTTATATTATACATTGTGTAGTTAAAATACATACCATATTATATATATACTATAAGTATTATAATACAGTAGTGTATTAATGGTGTCAAAATATTTGTTAAAACTAAAATTTTACTTTTATTTGTATGAATGATAACAATTACAAAATCTGTTAAATTATATTTATATTAACATATCTCATGTACTCAAACTTAAAATAATTGATAATATGTTTTAGCTTTTATTTCACTATATTTATGATAACTTAATTAATTATATCTGATATTACAGGCAAATGATATCGTATTATTGAAATGTTTTCCAATAATAATATATAATATTCTCGACTAATACAGTATTAAACTTATGAGAGTTAATAAAAGCACATAACATAATCATTTTTTTTGTTAATAACATTCATTTTATTGGGTAATAAATATGAGAGCTTAAGCTATGTGTTAGCGCTTAATATCATATTTTGATAAAAAATTGTTTTCATACAAATGAGAGTCAATTGTGAGATCAAAATTGGGAATGAGTCCAATAAATAAAATAAAAAAGTCTGAAAAATTGTTATCAAGGCTTTCATAATAGTTGTGCTTTAATTACGGTTTTAAATATATTTATAAAAAAAGTTGTTTGCTCTCTAAACTATTTGATAATGTTTTTTACTAAAAACAGATGATTTTTTATTATACTTCTAATTATATTAAATGATGGGGCAATTATATAATGCAGTTTTCAGTTTATTAGTATATAGTTAGCAGTAGTTGTGTGTTTGTGTAAATAATTTAAAATTATTTTAAATAAAGCCAGAAAACACAAAACCAACATTTTTAGGGGAGAGAGTGACTGAGAGAGATATAATTAAATGTAAATGCAATTTATAATGAATGTCAAGTTTTTATTAAATGAAAGGCAATGAATTAAAATATGATTATTCAATTTAATCATATTATTTATATTTTGTCGATTACAATGAATGCTATTATATTCGCACGCATTTGAAGCCTAATTTGGTCCGGAAGTCAACTTACAGTTTGTGTGTGTGTGTGTGTGTGTGTGTGTATGTATGTATTGTATGTATGTATGTATGTATGTGTGTATGTGTGTGTGTGTGTGTGTGTGTGTGTGTGTGTATGTATGTATGTATGTATGTATGTATGTATGTATGTATGTATGTATGTATGTATGTATGTATGTATGTATGTATGTATGTATGTATGTATGTATGTATGTGTATGTATGTATGTATGTATGTATGTATGTATGTATGTATGTATGTATGTATGTATGTATGTATGTATGTATGTATGTATGTATGTATGTATGTATGTATGTATGTATGTATGTATGTATGTATGTATGTATGTATGTATGTATGTATGTATGTATGTATGTATGTATGTATGTATGTATGTATGTATGTATGTATGTATGTATGTATGTATGTATGTATGTATGTATGTATGTATGTATGTATGTATGTATGTGTATGTATGTATGTATGTATGTATGTATGTATGTATGTATGTATGTATGTATGTATGTATGTATGTATGTATGTATGTATGTATGTATGTATGTATGTATGTATGTATGTATGTATGTATGTATGTATGTATGTATGTATGTATGTATGTATGTATGTATGTATGTATGTATGTATGTATGTATGTATGTATGTATGTATGTATGTATGTATGTATGTATGTATGTATGTATGTATGTATGTATGTATGTATGTATGTATGTATGTATGTATGTATGTATGTATGTATGTATGTATGTATGTATGTATGTATGTATGTATGTATGTATGTATGTATGTATGTATGTATGTATGTATGTATGTATGTATGTATGTATGTATGTATGTATGTATGTATGTATGTATGTATGTATGTATGTATGTATGTATGTATGTATGTATGTATGTATGTATGTATGTATGTATGTATGTATGTATGTATGTATGTATGTATGTATGTATGTATGTATGTATGTATGTATGTATGTATGTATGTATSTATGTATGTATGCAATGTTTTCATAAGTTTTTAAGAGAGAAATTATTATTAAAATATATAAATATAATTGAAATGACGAGACACTGATTGCTGACTAAACGTAATGCAATGCAATTCCTTCTCACTCTTGAGTCTTGACACACAAAAAATCTTATTCATTGAATTGATTGCATATATAATTACATTATTATTAATATTATTATTATTACTGCATTATGTAACGTGTAATGTATTTTCAATTTATCCCTCAAATCTTGTTATATGTTTCCTAGAAATCAAGTAATCATATTTTGATAAAATAATAAATTAGCGTTTAATTGTCACTAGAAATGCTAAATGAAAAATAGACAATATAAAATAATATGTCATATAAAATCAACAAAAATTAAATATAAAAAGTAATATAATATGTTTAATAAATTTCCAATATATTTAATAATATATATATATATTATATTATATTAGAGAATAACATACTTATAACTGACCCTTTTTTCTCTAATTTTCTAACTTCTAAACCTTAAACCTATAAAAAATTGATATTATATAATATATTAATAACTTGAAATGCCTTTAATTTGTAAATATCATATACTCTATCATTTTATATCGTCTCTAAAGTTATATAACAGTTGACATATTTTGTTGCCTTTTCATACTTGTATTCACTAAACAAATAAAACAAGAAATATTATTATCATATAATTCCAGTAAAGTTTTTAATACATTATAAGACTAGTATACAAAAGTACAGTACTTTCCAATAGAAATCTATTGACAATAATTTTTACACAATTTTAATGGATTTGTGATTTTTCGAAAACATTATTTTCTAGATTTAATATATTTTCAATTTTGTTGTTATTAAAAAATTCAGAAAATATAATGAGTATATAAATACAATAGATGTAATGGCATTAAAACATTTCAACCACTAATCAGATGTTTGTATGACTTAATTTAAAATTTTATTGCAAAACGAAACAATTTATTTTATAGATTACGTTGATTTTAATAAAAAAAACAAAAACAAATTTATTTTGAAAATTATAATAATTTGATAAAAAGTTTATCACGAATAGTAAGTTACGGCACTATTCCCGGAGTCTGATATTGTCTTAAACAATAAAAATTAAAAATACTATTCTTATAAAATAACCGCCGATTCCCTAACAGTCTATATGTGTGTATATACTGTATTGTAATGTATTTTTAATTTTTGACCACAACTTGATAAATGAATACTTAAAAACAGGTACTTTACGTATAATATGATGATAATAATTTGGCAAACATGCACATCAAATAAATTTTCGCAAACAATTTTTTTAAATATTAACATTATTTACATCACTTTTTAATTATAATTTCTGTAACCAAACAATTTTTCGCAATTACATTGTGACTCATAAAAATTCAAGTGTTTTCATTTGTAAAAAAGCTGTAAAAATAGATTTAATGTATGCAATAAACTTAAAACAATTAAATGTTTATTTATTACAATTTTTGTCAAAAAATACATGTATTACTTTTAAAAAAATTACTGCAATATATAAATAGGTTTTTATTAAATTAAATTATTAGTAAGTGAAAGCATAGTTAAAAGTCATTTTTGTTTTAATTTAGATTACGTTTTATGAGACTAAATAATAATGTATAGCTTTTAAATTATATAAATTTTTATATATTATAATTTTTTTAATTGCTTTGATTTTGCAAAATAAATTACTTATAAAAATATACAGTAGATATACTACTGTATATAATATAAGTGTATATACTGTACAAAAATATAGCTGAGAATTATTTTTGAGGGCAAATATATTTTTATGACAATTACGGTATTATTGCAACAAAATCTCAGTGATTCAAAAAATTGAATTAAATAACAATAAAAATATATTAAATAAGAAAATAATAGCACTAATAGTACTAATAGTACTAATTTACTAAATAGTAACTATAAATTGAGAGCTTTTTCCTCAAGAATAGTACTTTAATATTATCCATCTCTCACTAAACCGTTATTAAATTATTATAAATATTTAATTGAACTCAACTGTCATTAAAAATCAATTAAAATCAATTATAAAGCAATAGACCTAAGCTATAGATTGTTCCTATTTTTAAAAAGTGATTTAACTTTTCATATATTAATATCGTTTATATATCAGTAAAAAACAATTGACCTCTTCATGTATAACTCATTTGTTTATGATTTCATTTATTAAATTAAAATAATTTAATATTAATGATAAATATAATTATTGTTTTAAAGGAAATCTTAGTTTTCTTGGATTGTTTTCAAAAGTAGTTCTAAATAATTGTAAATTAATTATATTTGTATTATTTTTTTTTGATTTACTTTTTATTTATATGGAAAAGTTTCACATGATTATCATTAGCAAAAAACAACAATTTATAAATTATAATATAATTTCACTATTTTAGTATTTTTAATAAATTAACGGTAAAAGTTTTTATTATTCAGTAAATTTAGTGTATCTAAAGATAGTATTGTTATGTATAACTTGTTTAAGCATTTATTTTTACGGTTATATTATTATACTCATAAATAACAATATCGTTGGACAAAATTTTTTTTGCTGTTTACACAATTTTATGAGAATATGTATAAATATATATTAATTACAATTACTTCATCTCTCTCTCTCTCTCTCTCTCTCTCTCTCTYTCTCTCTCTCTCTCTCTYTCTTTCTTTCTCTCTTTCTCTCTCCCCAACTATCTCTCAATCCATTTATTTTACTTACTCACTAACACTCGTAAAAAGCAATAAATAAATAATTTGTATAAATATCAAGTTTTTTTTAATAAAAAATAATCACAAATTGTTATCCAATGAATACCTTTAGGCTATTGACAGTACTTTATATACCTTATTGAATATATACTGTAATATCCATTTAGGCCTTGAGTTTGACATTTTATGTGTTGACTCTTTTGGCGTAAATTATTTTATATTAATCTAAACTCTATATTACTATAATGAGTTAGATATACTATACATTTCACACATAAATCAAGTTTTTTAAATAGATAAGTTAATTTTTTAAAAATTTATTACACATTTTGTTTAAGTATTTTTTTCAATGAATCCCATCTAATTGAAAAATATTTGAAATTTTAACCTAGTTTGAAGTTTTTAATTATTATTAATATTTATTCTTAWGTAGAAAATTAAAAATTATTAAATTTTCAAGCATTAATTTTTGTTAGTTAAATAACATTTTAAAATATTTTCCAAAATATTCATTTCAATTGGTTTTTTGTATATATTAGTATTATATAACTTTATTCTCAAAATTGTTAAATTATTAAATATTCCCCAACTTTTAAATTAATATTTTTAATATAAATTAGATATTTATATTCACTAATAATTACGTATTTTTGTGTATCAATTATTATTTACTTCAATTTTTAAAGGCAGACAGCAAATGTTTTTTTGTGACTAATTAGCATTTAAATTATTAATTATCTCAATGGAGAAAACATTTATTTTCCTAAAAGTAATTTTATTTCATAATATACTATACTATTTTTTCTCTTTTAAAACTAAAATATATTTATATAATATAATTACATATATAGTACTTTATATATACTACATTATATATAAAGTATAATATACAACCAAACATATGATTAAAAAATGGGATAGACTAACAACGAATAAATTCCCCCCAATATTTCGGAAACATAAAACTTTAAATACATATTGCGATTAAACTATATATACTGTACTAAAAAAATGTTTCGTGTATTAGTTTATTATGCAGTAATGTAATGTAATTTGATTTATAGATCCATAAACTTTAGACTAAATATTAGAATCATAGAAATTATTACAATTTTTTAATAATCAAATAACTAATCGATCTATTCTTAGATTTGTCAGAAAATCTTATCTCAAAATAGGACTTATCTGTCAATTGTTGGAAACTTGTGAACAATATTCGAGTTTGGATTTGATTAAGAAATATAGCGAATGTTATGTTWAGATAATTGCAATTTTGCTAATAATTGATTGTTAACTAACGATAGTATCCAACGTTTATATAATTCTTAACATTATTATTGAAAACAATAAATTGTCGGCAAATAACARATATTCAATTGTATTGATGAAGGAATATAAGCACCAATTAAACAAAAGCTGAGACACGGATGTCAACAGATGATGATAATGAATGTGAAGTCAACATAACATTAGACTATTAGAGAGACACACAAAGTGGTCACAAGTAATACTGATATGATTTCTGTTATTAGAAACTAAGCAAAAATTTTGTCATTAAATGAGAGGCCAAACAAAGTCAGAAACACACACACAATATAAAGATTTGGATGACTATTCAATTGATGTCTTGTGTCTATTGATTGATTTGTGTTGTGCTGTGAGTGATATTTTTCATAATATTAATGTCAACCAACAAAATATCAACAAAAAATTGATTTTAAAAAATTAAATTATAACTAAAGTTTTTTATTTGTAATAATAGAGTAGTTATTGTTAAWTGTTATTAATATATTTATAATTTACAATTCRTTTAATCTGTGGTTTTGTCTTAAATTTGAAATTAACTGAAAATTTATTTGATTGTAATCTTCAAAAACTAAGATAAAAATAAAGAATAAAAAGCAAGAGATAATATATCATATAATAACCTCTTATACAGTATTATAATATCATATTTTAAGCGACAATAATATTGCTGTCATACAGTAATACCCATATTATATGATATATATCATAACTAGCGTTTACGATGTCACACCATTAATATGGGGTTTCATATGCTATCTAATCATATAATATAAAATTAATTAATATAAAATAAATTTTATTTTTATTTTAAATATATATATTTTTTGGTTATTGTTTGCTTTATCAAACAAAACAAATAGTCTATTATTTTAAATAACAATTTTGTTTCATTCATTTCTTAAACCATTATATATCTAATATATATTTTMGTTTCTTTCTTTCCGTTTTTATCACTAATACGACAACAATATAAAGAGTTTATAAAACAATGCTTTAAGAAGATTGAGTTTGAGATTCAATAAAAAATATAAGTTTCTATAGTTGTGACAGACTTTCCCTTGACTTTGGTTTAGGCTATTATGTGTTTGAAGTCTCTCTCTCTCTCTCTCTCTCTCTCTCTCTCTCTCTCTCTCTCTCTCTCTCTCTCTCTCTCTCTCTCTCTCTCTCTCTCTCTCTCTCTGTTGAAGTCTCACTGAAAATCACTTAACAATCTCTTTAGGATCAATGATCTTTATTTTGGACTACAATTTAAAGATTAAATGCAATTAACGACAATATATGAGAACCAAAAAAGCGAGTGATTCTGATAGTTGAGTGCAGTGTTGTATAAGTTGTGGCAAAAAACACAAAATCTAATCAAAAAGAGAAAGATAGACACGAAATGAAACGACTATTTATAATCTCATAAATCACATCATCATATAATGGTAACTCTTGTTAGACATCGAGGGTTTGTCTCTCACTTAAAAACATATACAACTCATATCAGTTACCATTCATTTACTTTACACTTAGGATATCATATGTACTTAAATATAGCCTAAAAATATCTTAAATTAGAGAAAAAAATAAGTTTCTCAATARAAAACTAATTTCATTATCAATGCATTTAAAGTTGTTTTAGAAAAATTTGAAGCCTTTTTAAAAATGATGTTTTATTTTAGCGTAAATTTCTTGTTAAATCAGTTATAAAATTTGTTTATATAAAAGAAATAAACAATTACTTTTAAAACAAATAATTTTTTGAAACTATTATTTCTACTTAAAATTATTAGCTTTATGTTAACAAAATATTAAATATTACAACTTAAAATTATAAACTTATTAAATTGAATTTGTAATTATACATTTTTTAATTAAATAAACTTAGTGATTTATGTTTATTAACGCAATTGAATTGGCATTTAAATTGAAAATAATATTATATGCTTATTTAATTAATTGAATCATTTAAAAAAATAATTGAAAATCGGCTTTCATTAAACAATATATATATATATATTATATAATAAAATAGAGATATATAATATAATTAATGCTATGTCATCTTATGTAATACAAATTGCAATCATTATTTTACATAATCATTGCAAAAATTATTTAACTTTATTTGAGATGTTTTTCTTTATCACCACTTAATTGATAAAATATTAAACCCAAGTTTAATTAAGAGGCCATACAAATATTTTTAATCAAAATAGTTTCATATTAACTGATATTTTTTAATAATATTTTGTTATTATTTAGAAATTGGAAATTTTGATAACAATTATTTTTTTATATTTTTATAACTAAAAATTAATCAAAATAATAACATTTTTGATAAAACAGTTTATGTAATATAAGCTAATAATAAAAATACTGAATATAAAATAAAAAACTAATTTCAAATTTATCGGCGATCTAAAAGTTATTCAGTAATTAATTGGTGACTCCCTTTTGGATCAAATGTTCAATTATGCCATTTTCAACACTTAGGTAATATAGACAACAAAACATATTTAAATCTCATCAAAAATGTTTGAGCTTTTAAAACATTAAAAAATAACAAATAATTCATAAAAATAAAATGCAATTTTTGAATGATTTTTGATTTGCAATTCATATGAATATATCATAATTTATTAACTAAACATTAAAGAGAAAAGAAAAAACACAAAAATATTATTTATAAGAAAAAGCAACACAAATAAAAATTAATGTAAATTAATGTTATACTGTATATAGAGATGAGTTGACTTTTTTTTGTTAAATTTGATGACAAAATCATACAATCATTAGTAAGAAACTCATTAATCTATTTAATGATGTTTTGGTCAATAATTTGCTATATATTTCTCTCTCAATTCACTCTTTACTACAATAAAGCTATAGATAGTATACTATAATGATTTGTCAGACAATTGGGTTAAAATTATTGTAACAAAAATGTCGATTAAAATCATTTAGTGATACAAAAGCAATTGAGAGCACTGGAGTTCAGCTCCTTTCGGTTGATGGCTATCGAAGCCCATCCTATCCTATACTTTACTATCTATTCAGTCTCGTTATGGCTCAGGGATTAYCACAAAGAAAGTGACGATCCGTTCCATAGTATGGCCTTTCTTACAAAATACATAAGCGTATAATACAATCGAGAAAATTACTCATTTTATGGACAAAATAAGTGTATATCATATGTAAAAGTTTGTGATATACACAATATATATATATACGTATGTATGTATGTGTGTAACTGTATGTACTTATGATATGTTGTAATAGTTTTTTTATAATAGTTGTTGTGATACAGTGGCAAACATTTGGTCCGCAGTTTATGGCTGTCCTTGGCTTCGATGTCAAAGTGAATGATCTCATACAAGGCCGACCACTAGCTGTTTGCCTTTTTAAGCGCCAACACTACAACATACCTAACAGCTAACAGCTTCTCAATACTAACCCAACAACACGTATGCGAAAATTCTTTGCTCGACTGGTATGAKAAGCGATGCACCGGTGGTCCACACATACGGACCAATACTATACATCAACTTTCAAAACTGGTTATCCTTCAGCTGATCGCTGGCGATGAGCTGAAAGGGATCTCTTATGTATACAATATATACTCTATACTGAGTATACACTTATATAACTTAGTGACAAAACGATTAAAAACTCTTCAATTTTTGTAATTAAGTTAGATTTTTGACTCTCTATATACTAATATATCTTCAATTATTATTTCACTTAATATTAGTCATTATTATATCATATATAAAGGTATTATATTTTTAAATGATTTTAAACAAAAAGGCAAATCATGTGATTCATTAAATTAGTAAAACAGAAGTTTTTTTAGTGGGAGTCTAAAGGCGTCAACAATTGATTAGACGATTAAGATCTTTGTTTGAATATTTGCTGCAAAATAAAGACAGTTTAGAAACATTTAATTTGTCGGAAAATTAATGCAATCGATTGATATTCAAAAAAGCTTATCAATTGATTAGTCATTAGATAGTAAAAAGAATTTAAGACAATATAGTTCAACAACACAACTAATATTAAGTTAAAATAAATGGCAATTAATTTTTTGATAACTTTTTTTCACATTATTTGCTAAAATAGTATTTACTTTATGAGTGATTGCTTAGTAATACATGTATAATATAAAATATATACTGTATATGAAATTTGTTATGTATATGACAAATGACTATAATTTTCATTTCAAATTCAATTTCAATGGCATAACTAAAAGCACAAAATTATTATATAATTAGAGAAAAACAAAAATAAAATATTTAACAATTTACAAATAATAATAATATAGTGTTGGCTAATAAAACGTTATCTAATAAAAGTATGTTTTGTCTAACAGTCCATCAATTTTGTTGAGACATTTTCGCTTTATTTGATTCATTTGTCGACTCATTTAATCTCATCTCTTCATCGATCCGTTCCTTTGCTCTGACGACCTGTAAATTCATATAAAATATATATACACTTAAAAAATAATTAAAACTTTAATTTATTTATATTATTTGACTAAAACTTAAATAACTGTTATTAAAAAACTAATTATTAAAATATCAGATCATTATTTTGTTGGTATAAGTTGTAAAAACTTTGTATCAAATATAAAAATTTTGGGCAAAAGTGCTGCTAAAACAGTATAAAGTATGCCAGCCGTCAGTCCCCATATTCGCGGATTGTTTTTATCGGTATCAGTAAATACAGGTGTAATCCAACCGGCCTTCCAATGAGTAGACTTCCAATTTCGTTGATCGATAAGTCGTTTTAGAGGTACAGTAAACACAGTCTCGACTTCATCTTTGTTTATGCGTGAAGTGAAATCATAGTCAGATATATCGATAAATCCAAGAACTGGATGCACGAGAGCACCACTCAATGCAGGGAATGAATTCAAAGCACCGAAGACTTTGATACAATTCTCTTCAATACCGAGTTCTTCTACTGTCTCTCTCACAGCTGTTCTAATCATTTCATTATTGTCGATGTGATCTTCAATACCACCCGGAAAGCAAACTTCTCCCCTATGATTGGTCAGAGTATTTGATCTTTGAGTTAGCAGAACTGCTGGCTGGTTGTCCTTTAGACGACAAAAAGGTACCAAAACAGCAGCTTTTGATGGCTCTCGAGTGCGGCCAATGGTAAARGATTTCTTCGGGCGAACTATTTTTATGTCTTGTAATGTTTTGATACAATTCATTATATTCTGTTCACTAATTGCTTCTTCAAATACATCATCGCTAATGTTATCCACAGATGTGTGCAAACAATTTGTTTGTATTATAAATGTCGGATTTGACTTCATTTGCGACACATGATTGATGTTAACAATTGGTAAAAGTAAATGATATGTATTCCCACAGAGTCTTGACATTGGTTTTGTGGCCATTAGTTTAGTCCAGTTTTGCAGATATTTCTAATTACAGGCATTTTTCAGTTTTTTGATTTGCATTTTATTTGAAATCATTTATTAAAAGCATTTATGTATTAGTTATTAATTACTAAACTATAGACCCATACATTCAATTAAATTTAATAAAAATATCAATACATAACACRACAGTTGTAAAGAAGTTAATAGTTTTAACAAATAAGACGACAATTAATACCAACCTTTGACTGTATATAAAAGGATCCGCCTTTGGATTTGTCGTTCACTTCAAGCAAATGATTATAATTTTTAAGAATCGATTCTTCATTAGGTTTCGTAAGTTTCATATCCTCGACGTTTAGTATTTGCATCGCTTCCTAAAAAAAATTCAAAGATATTCCTCATTAGACAAACAAATCTATTATCAAAATTAGAGTCAAGACATCACTTGTAAACTCATCCCGAAATTGGTGTTAACCGATCCAGAGTTGGATTCGTTGTTTGCGCGCCTCTGATTAGCMGCCGATTGACTGGCTTTTTGGTGACAAACAAAAAGTTAAATATTAGTTAATTGCATTACAAATCATTGTTGTGTCCACTGGTCATCATTACCGGCAAATTCTTGTCTGAGCGCCCGAGTGAAGGCCCGCGCGACCACCTGTGCTCCCAATACGACAATTTGGGCCAAATATTTGGCCTAATATTTCATCAAATAATATATTCATTACATATTTGCTTACAATCGGTGGACACGACTTACCATTTGATTGATATTATTGACAATAAGTGATAAATAATTAGTAAATAAATTATGATTTAATTGATCGCAAAAAACAATACATTAATTGAATTTAATATTAAATTGTATTAAATTGTGAAATCATTTACACATTTGTTTCATAAAACGCATATAAACTATGCTATCATTTGATAATAACATGCCTTTCAATAATACATTTTTGTTGAAACATATCATTGCGTTTCAAGAGTTAGTTGTCTGCAATTATTTGTTATAATTTGTACGCTTTGTGTCAATTGAATGATGAAATAGATTACCAAATGATTATAATATGTAATATCCGATAAACAGTACATAAAGTAGTGATAATTATAAAAGTTTTCTAATTTAGACAAAAAATCAATGTTTTTAATCGTAAACTTAATATACATTTAATTTTTTAAATAAACATTTTAGTTCATTCATATAATAAAATAAATACAACTGCTAATTAAATTAACAATATTTTAGTTTTATATTACTTTATTATTTTTATGTAAAAATATAAATATAATAATTACCGTATTTATCAAATCATTATAAACGATAGTTTTCTCAATAATGAGTTAATTATTTGATATATTTGTCACTAACGAAGTGTATCCCATGTTATCATCGTTTTCTAAAAATAAAGTAATATTACAGTAAATATCGAAATTCATTGAAAAATCAATTACTGATATCTATTTCCAAATATGATGTCCACATCTGGAACTCCCTTTTGGTGTTGATATTTGCGTCGGTAACCGGCGTTTGTTGTTCCCGAAGCTGTCGTTCCTTTTTCTAGTTCAGCGTCTCTGTCCTCCATTTCTCGTCTCTCATTAATATCTAAAATCAATTTTTTAATATTTTTCTTTTCAGCCTTTTCTTCCTCTTCTCTAGCCTTAAGAGTTGCCACAAATTCTGAATCTATCGGGACGTCTACATTCTTAAGCACCGGTTTATTGCCTTTACTTTTAGTCATAATCATGAAGTTTATGGTTGGAGTCTCTTCTTTGATCTCATTCAGTCCTGAATTGTCAGAAAAAGCAACTTTTTTCGGTTGATTTCTATTCACCGGAATCACAATATCAGTGTTACTTCTGACCATTTCTTGACTTCTGGAGACTAGCGATTCACTCATCATTTTATCGAAATCTTTTAGAAAGTCGTCGTCTTCAGGACAGTGAATAACTTTTGGACCACTTTGTGGACCATTTGGATCTCGTAAGTCAGTATCGGATAGAATGTTAGCATCACTTTCACTGCCATTATTGTCCTCATCATCAGTTGTTGTCCGTTGTCTGAACTCAATTTGTTGTCCAATTGGCGCGTATTCATCATCAGAACTATATATTTCATCACTTTCTCCTAATTCCTTAATTGTAGTCAAACCAGAGTTTTGTTCATCACTGATATCATCTGTATGTCCCTCATGTCTATCGAGTTTATAATTTGGTAAAATCTCCTGAACTTTAGGAGTCAATTCATTGAGCAAATCGTCGACACGAGTGGAGGCGGACTCATAGGAGTCGGCAAACTTGAACTTAGGTCTCAACAAAAGTATTACATCTTTGAATAAATAAATCATTGAGAAATGAAACGGATTGTCCTCATTATAAAATTCATACGTTCTCTTAAACCAATAATATTTCTATAAATTAATATAATTATTAATTAACTTTTTTAACAAAAAATTTAATTAAAACTTCAATTATATAAACCTGAAAAAAGAAGAGAAAACAGTCGAGTTTTTTCTTAGCCAAACCAGAACTGAAATATTGACCACACGTTTCCAACAGTTGACAAATAAGTCTTATTCGGATAAGATTTTCGGGCGGATCTAATGGACTGTAAACTGAATGATCATAAATAACACCAAATGTTGTGAAGGAATATAAAACTTTGAAGACAATAGAAGAATCAATTAATCGATAGTTATAGAGTTCACCCAAATATCTAGACATTGAAATTCTTCTTTGATTGTATTTCGGTAAATTCATTTCCATTCCAAGCCTAATGTCTTCGAGTACGCCATCAATTAGTTGAGGTGCGATCCACTCCTGAAATGAGTTGAGACCGGCTAATAGTTTGGCGACACATCGGACGTTGAAGAACTTGACATTCCATATGGCAATCAAACATTTGATTGTATAGGAAACCATATCCGGGTCATCCCAATTCAGTTTACGAATTTGTCGCAATATTTTATCCACATTTGCTTTGGATAAGTCGTGATAAAGTAATTTTCTAATGTATTGATGTATTGGAGGTCTTTCTATTCGAGTAATCTAACCATTAAACCGTTAATTATTAATTTAAATTATATTATTAATTTATAAAAACAAATTATAAAAAATACATACGGCTTGTGATTCGGGAGGATTAGCAAAATAATAAGCATTTTCAATGTTTGTTGCGTATAGAGAACCAAATGGTAAGAGAGCTTTCTTACGCATCATTTGATCCAAAAGAAGTTTAGTTCGCAAATGTGAATCAGTCGATCGATACAGATATCGACCACAAGTTTCCAATAAATTACAGGTCATCTCAATGTGATGGTGACGGAAGTCTGATAATAATAACTGCAAAAAATTATGTTATTTAAACAACTGATTATGTTTTTTGAAATTAAAAAAAACAAACTTTAAAGCAATGAAGTGCTTCAGATTTGGGAAAGATTTCAAATTTAACTAATTCTCCGATAAACCGAACGTTTTTGACTTTACTTTCGATGTTTATTTGATCTTTCTTTCTGAACAAAAATTTAAAATCTTGTTTAAGAAGTGCTACTAAATCGGTGGCAATATTTGGCATAATTGGTGATATCTGTGCCACAAAACGTGAATAGAATGGCAACAAATCGAGTCGAGTTCGCGGAACAGTAAACAGCGATCGGACCAATTTCTTGCGATTAGATTTAGTATTAAGATTCGTACAGAAATCGATGGCCGCCTTATCGATAACATCTCTGTTAACACAATGAAGCATTGAATTGAAAAACTGTTCCAAAAGTACTTTATTTGACACTTTAATTGCCGCCCCTTTTGTAGAGTCGTCGTCGCTTTCATCGCCTTCAATGTCGACAACAGGTTCTGCAGGATCTGTAATATCATCATCTATATCGACAATATCATCGATTAACTCAATAATTGTTTCGTCATTATCTGTCTTTATCTCATCTTTATTTTCATCTTTAACTTCATCTTTATTCTCGTCTTTATCTTCATCTTTATTCTCGTCTTTATTTTCATTTTGTTCTGATTTAATTTCAGCCTCTTTTACACAATCTTTATATAAAATCGATGGTATTATAGATTTCAAATCAGGTAAGTGTTGATAAAATATTCGGGTGTCTTCATCCTCCCAAAGAGCTCCCTCTTCAAACTCAGGCTGTCCTTTGAATCTATTAGAAACATCAAAATTCATTGTGGCGTTAGTATCGTCATTATCATCGGAAAACTCTGACAAATCCGGTGCTAAAATGGGTAAATCTTCGTCAACAATATCAGCGTATTGTTGAGTAGATGACCACAACTTTTGCCAATCAAGTTGTTTGGTCTCAAACTTCATTTTTCTTTCCTTAGGAATTTCACCTTTCATTTGAAGTGTTTTTCTGATTTGTTTCTCTTGATTCTGAAGTTGTTTGTGATCATTGACAACATGTGAACACAACGATCGATAATATTCGCGTAAAAGATTTTGAACGCCTTTTTTGCGATCAGTTTGAAGAAATACACTCTGAGGTATTGACAACAAATACTTTTCGGACAACAATCGCATCTTTCGCGGCACAAATCCTGCGTAATCATCGCCGCAATGACGACAAAAAGCTAACAATATATTAAGATTTTGATGATTTTCTTTATCGGTGGTCGTTAATAATGTTAACAGATTTCCTAAAACTGGAAGTCCTTCTTTGAGTGTAAAAATACCCGAAGATATTAGTTCAGCAAACAACCGAATATCTATTCGCATTTTTGATGCGTTAATTGAATCGCCGGCTTTCTTCGGAAAATTTTTAAGCCACGACTCGAGTAGTTGTCCAGAAAAATCGGGATATCTTTGATGGAGAGCCGAACATATCTTTATAGCCATCGGTATTTCGTTGAGTTTGATCTTCGCTTCAACGATAGAAATGGCCACTTCTGAGATATATTTACTTAGATTAAGACCATTCATGTCCTTAAAAATGGACTCTTTCTGTGCGTCCGTCATATTCTTCAACTTCTTGACAAATGTTGAATTCTTTTTGATGGAAGAGTCCAATCGTGCAAAAAACGATTCTTCAGGATATTTGATGTTTTCTTTACTGTTTTCATGTCTTTGACTTTGTTTCAGTTTTAGCCGTTCTTCGCATTCATTGATAAACGCGTGAATCAGTTGTTTTTGGTCCAACTCTTCATTGTTTTGGTCTTCATTGTTGTCATTTGGGTCACCACTTGTCGACTCAGTATTGTTCACGTCTGCTGTCAATTCTGTTTGTGTCTGCAAATCAAATACATTTGTTATCATCTGATTTACGCAAACATATATAAACATACCATTTGTGGATCCATTGTGTGATTGTTTAAGATTTGTAGACAAATGTCATTCAAAATGATAGCATAAGTAATGTCTTCATACAAGACATGTATTGTGTCTTCAATTCATTTAATGACTCGAATTGTATTCAAAGTTTTGACTAAACAGTGAATACAAACACACACTAAACAAGTGGTAAACATTGGTTTGCAATAAACAGTTGTTTGCAAACATTTATAGTTTAAATCAATACTTTTTATATGATTAGTGTCAACAAAATATTTTAATAAATTGTATACATAAACAACAAAACCATAGAAACGTTTGGAGAAATGTTTTTGTATTTAATTTAAGATTTAATCTGAACTTTAAATTAACGTTTTATATCATATGATAATTGTTGACCAATTGAGGTGATGTCTGCATCAGAGACTGTATGCCATCACAGGTGGTATTTGCAGCCAATATTCAGCTCATTTTGGTTGCATTACAATGAATGTCAACAATGGTTGCGAAAAAGTGGTCACAAATCGGTCCAATTTGATGACGACCTCATGAAGAACGAGTGTCACAACTGTTCCCAACATGTGATTGACAATACATTTGACAACAAAAGTTACAGCGATTGTACCGACACTACAGTTAATTCATTGCATCAAAGATTGGATTCTTTGGAAACGATTGACGAAAGCGAGTATGAGTTGGAGTCAGAGATCAGACTCGACAGCGATAACAACGAACAGGAAGTGACGGATGAATATCTTGAGTTTGTTTTGCAAACCAAAAGACATCAATTGGAGAGAAAAAGACTTAAAGAGAAGAGACAGTTATATAACGAAAGAGTAGAGTATATAGATATTAGTCGTTTGGAGTCATTTTCCCGCCGCAGTATTGCCCCGAAAAAGTCCAATAAAAATGTGAAATCCGGTAATAAAATGGACACAAATGAGGGAACAGACTGTAGAGTGAAAAGTGATCACGACTTGAAACGAGAGAAAATGCATGAACTCTATGGTGAAGACTATAATATGATTCAAGGCATGGAAACGGCTATTCAATTGAATTTTGACCGACTCTGTGATATACATCAACCAAAGTTGTGGCCAATTATGCCGATCCGTATGAATAAAAAAACATGATTTGTATTTTACCATTAGTTTTATATACATATTATTATCATGTCTTATGTKTTTTGTATTGTATGTGTTTTCAACTATTAAAACGTATTAAATTTTGTTAACTAATTTGTTTATATTTTATAATAACTAATATTACTATAATTTTGTTGTTGAATTTACTGTATATTATCTATAATTAAAAATGTAAAATTAGTTTATCAACAAAATTTCTGATGAAGTAAATGACCAAAAAATTTATGTCAAACCATAATAACAACAAAAATCACGAGATTTTTTTAAAGAGCAAAAATATGTTAAAAAATTGAATTAAAATAAACTTCAAATAAACAACAAGTTATGATTGCAAACTAAATATTAAAAGAAAAAAACAATTACAGTAATAAATAACTTGAATTTTATTATAAATATATTAAGGGATTTCACCACATATTTGTTATCTGAATTAAAAATCAATTAAAAAAAGCCATAAAATGAATTAATTAAAAGTTGTATGAAATGAAAATTTGTTTCTTTTAAAGATATAGTCATCGCGCGTGAAATGGCATACAAATGACTTTTAATAAATTGACAAAAAATACACATTTACTGACAAACAGCCAATCATAATAAGTTGGAAAAGTTGGTATAAAACTTAAGTTTATATATAGTCTACAAACTATTTTGTTAGTCAATCAAATACAATGAAGATATCAGTGAGAGTTCGCGGCGAATGGTTTGCTGTTCCCTGTATTCAAACGGACAAACAGACTGTCCGATGGCTCAGTGAAGAGTCTCTCAAACGATATCTTAAACTCAAGCCTTCCTGTCATGTGCCTAATGTTTCACCGCTGGAAACGGTATATGAGATCCGCAAAACTAAAGGAGGTGCCATCTTAGATCCAGACGATCTTATTGTCAATGTTTTAGACGATAATGATTTTGTTTCTGTTGGTAATGTCACAAATCATTTTATTTTATATATATATATATATATCTATATAATAAAATCTCATACAATTGTTTACAAACAGTACTGCACAGCGATAAGGCTAATCCAGTGACTGGTCCGGTAGAAATACATTACATACCAGAACAGGTTCCTACAAATTACAAACCTCCAGAACAGGTAATTATAGCAAATTTATATTAATTTGTTAATAATATAATTTATATTTATTATATTATATTTCAATTTACTTTTAAAAATAGTTTACATCATTGGATGGTAATAATTTAGGAGCCGATGACTTAATAAGATTGGGTAACGGACTCTTCAAAATAAGGGTAATATTTTATAAAATAATTAATTAAACGAAAACATATATTTAAATATTGAAATAAATATAGTTAACTAAAGATGCAGAAGAAAAGGTAAGCAAAGGAAGAATATTATTGGAAGAGATTTTGGATGAGAATAGAGTTGTCTACGGAGTTAACACTGGATTTGGAAAGTTTGCCACAACTGTCATAAGCAAAGAAGATCTCGAAGAACTTCAACTTAATTTGATCCGAAGTCACTCCGCAGGTGTAGGGGAACCGTTATCACCCCGAAGGACTCGTATGTTATTAGCTCTAAGAATTAATGTATTAGCCAAAGGATATTCTGGCATTTCTTTGGAAACTTTACTTCAATTAATTGATGCTTTCAACTGCTCCTGTCTTTCATGGGTTCCCGAGAAGGGCACAGTCGGTGCATCGGGTGATTTGGCACCACTTGTAATAAAATTTAAAAATACATAAATAAAATAAATAATTTATTATAAATTTATACCATTAGTCTCATTTAGCTCTCGGTCTTATTGGAGAAGGAAAGATGTGGTCACCAGAGAGTGGTTGGGGTGAAGCCAAGTATGTACTCGAATCACATAATCTCAAACCACTTCATTTGAAGCCAAAAGAAGCGCTCGCTTTGATTAATGGGACACAACTTATTACATCACTCGGTGCCGATGCTGTTGAAAAAGCGTCAGCAATTGCAAGACAGGCTGACATTGTGGCTGCAATGACACTGGAAGTGCTTAAAGGAACCACAAGAGCTTTCGATCCGGAAATCCATAAAATAAGACCACATAAGGGCCAGAGTTTAGTAGCCCGTAGGATACGCGCTGTTTTGAACTCAGATCTATATCCGTCAGAAATAGCAGAATCTCACCGATTCTGTAACCGAGTACAAGACGCCTATACTATTAGATGTTGTCCTCAAGTTCACGGCATATCTCACGATACCATTGAGTTTGTTAAAAATATCATAAACATTGAAATGAATTCAGCCACAGATAACCCACTAGTTTTCACTGAAATGTCTGAAATTATATCGGGCGGTAACTTTCACGGCGAATATCCGGCCAAAGCGCTCGATTACTTAGCTATTGGTGTCCATGAATTGGGAGCAATGAGTGAAAGACGTGTCGAAAGGCTAGTAAATCCAGCGCAGAGCGGATTACCGGCATTTCTGGTCAACAACGGAGGTCTCAATTCGGGATTCATGATAGCGCACTGTACGGCAGCCGCATTGGGTTAGACATACATTTGACGTACGTTTTTATATTGTTTTCAATAATTTTGATCCCATATTATAGTTTCTGAAAACAAAGTTTTATGCCATCCGGCGTCAGTTGACTCTCTGTCCACATCTGCCGGTACTGAAGATCACGTTTCGATGGGAGGTTTTTCCGCCCGTAAAGTGTTGAGAGTAATTGAAAACGTGGAGCGAATTATATCTATTGAATTGTTGGCCGCGTGTCAGGCCATTGAGTTTCTCAGACCATTGAAAACAACAGCTCCTTTGGAAGCCATCTATCAATTGGTTCGCACTGTTGTCAAGTGAGTGTTCAATCGGTTGAACTAATCATATATACTATTGACATAATATTGATTGAAATTTCTGGTTTTTTCTAGACCTTGGGATAGGGATCGCATTATGTACACTGATATCGATGCCGCTGCAGACTTGTTGATCGATGAAAAGGTATGGAAAACAGTTGAGCCATATATCCATAAATACATTAATGACAAACAAATGGAGCCCTCGAGACCTCCTTCTCCGACCTCCACTATTCTGCGCAAAAGATCCCGAACTGAAGTCAATAATAATACTAACATTCATATGGAGTGATGCATACAATCATTGATCACAATATTCAGATCACATATTGTTTACACAATCCTTTAAATGCAATCCAATATAAATTAAATATATTAAATAAATCCTTGATTTTAAGCCAAATAATTCAATTAATATAAATATTTTATTACATATTAATTGCTTAACAACAAAAATTATATACTATATAATACAGATATCTAAATATGATATATATATATATATATATATAATTTAACTTATATATAAAAAACAGTTTATACAAAGTGCTTAATTATTATTATATTTTATAAATAAAAATTTAAACCATAAATATTTTTAAGATTTTACATAAAGATATCTTAACTTTACAAATACCTAACATATGTTGTAATAATATCACCGGAATATTAAAGACAGTTATGACAGCCCTTAGGGAACTACAGTATACATACCGTATGACTGTCCTTAAGGAATTACCTCACGTTTTATTGTATCAGATGTACAAATCTATGCTTTTAATAAATTTCAAATTATTATCATTTCTTAAACAAGTTTTTAATTTTAAGATCAAATCGATTGTCTTCAATATAGTGAAGACATGTCGTCTCATTACCGCTTATCTGGACATTAGATGTCATAATCGGAGAATCAATTGTCATTTTAATAGTCTCATCACATCTTACTGAACAAAGAGTTGAATGATATCGAAGAATATTAAGTACAGACTTAGTCGAGACATTAGTCTTAAGAAGACACAACTTTTTGAGATGTTTTGCCTCTGATTTTCTGAAATCAATATTAGCTTTAATAAGGGTTTGACCTAAATATAGATCTTCAAGAGATTGGCCGTTATTTAAGATATATTGCAATGACTCGTCTGTTACATCGGTTCCCTCCAAATCAATGACAACCATTTGACTGATCAGTTTGGGTGTAATGTTTGACAGACCGCCGTCATTGATACGAAACAAAGACTCCATATATAGATATTTAAGTGAAACAAAGCTATTGATTGAGTGACACATTTGGGAATCAAAGACATTAAAATGACTTATATTTAAGTAAACAATTGACGCAAATTTGGTCAATAAGTGGTCAACATTTGAGTCAAATATTATAAGACAATCACTTCGACAATAGATTAGTGATAAATGAGTTAAACCGTTGGGAAGACTATCGTATGGGACGTAGTTAGTGATGCCTTCAAGAGATAATCGTCTTAATTGTGAACACTTTTGACGCAAAGTATCCATCACTTCAATCATTAAAGTGTCGGACCGTCCGATCGATAGGTCAGCAAATGAATCAATCAGTTCATTAAAATCCATACATTTTTTTGTCGTCAAAATGTTATTAATCTTCAGTACCACCAGATTGTCGGTCACAAAGTCCAACAACTCTTTCAACTTCACGACATCCACGGCTTTTGACCGCAAATCAAGACAAGACGTGAGGAACAAATCGCCGGCAATTCGACGCCACTGATGACACACGTCTTTGATGACCAACAGATCTATTGAGTGACATCTGGAAAATATAGACAGCCATAGAGTTTCGGGAAGTGATGACCAATTGGCCGCCGATTGTGTCCACAATGACATCACTGTTTGCATACAAACAACGTTTAGTTTACAAAATCATATCAAAAAAAAGTTTACTATTTTTTATCGCAAAAATTACGACAATTTTGATATAATTTATAAAAATTTTCAATTATTTTAATACTTAAATATAAATCAAATAAATAAATATAAAAGCATTTACTGTATTATATATATATATTTATTTATTTATAATTATTAAAGTAATATTAAGTTAAAATTAAGTAAACATATAATAATTTAAATAAATAATTTTATTACAATAATTATCATCATATTACTAATGAATTAATATTTAGATTAAATTATTGATTATCATTATTGATTATTTATCAAAAATTCATCATGATCAAATATACAGTAATTAAAATAATAATTTTTATACCAGGATATTTTTATCAAATTGTTTTGAAGTATTTTAAATTGTATTTTTAAAAAGTAAAATTATAATTTAGTTTAATATTCAAATATATTTTAATAATAAACCATTTATTAACATGATAATTTTAAATATAATTTTCAAGGTCATATAAATTGAATTAAATTGAGCAATTAAATTATTAAATTTGAACAATATTTGAATAGTCACACTTTAAACATATAAATATTGATAAAAAAATAATCAAATCAAAAACATAACTAACTTTATGCCTAACAGTATTATTATCAGGTGTTATGTTTAGACAAAATTGTTTGAAATAAAAATTTTTATGTTTAAATAAAATCAGCTAATATGCAGTGATTTTGTAGTAAATTTACAAAAAAAAATATTTAATATAATGATGATATAAAAAATATGTTCATTTTTATCGTATTATAAAACATTGATGACATGTCAATTCAGTTATTTTGTTTATTAAATAACACTTATCGACTATGTTTTAAATTTAGTATAAAAATTTATACTATAAATTAAATTACTATTTATAAATTTCACGTAAAACAGCTAAAACTATTCATTTATTTTTCTCTCATAAAGTAATATCACTTGAAATGCTATAAAAAAAATTTGAATATATTTGTGGCATTTAAGCTGAGTTTCAAGTTATTTAAATTTGTGTAAAAACCTGTTTTATTGGTTACACACAAACAAACTAAATATTAAATTTATTATATAACTTATTTATATATATATTAAAAAGTTTTATATTTTACTTAAAGTTTGAAATAAAACTAATTTTTATGTGTAAAAATATATTACATAATCACAATTATGAGCAAATTTATAACAGAAGACATATTAAACGATTATCGAAAAGATGGTGTCGTTTGTTTGCGTGGAGTYTTTAGCGACCGTTGGATCCAACAAGTGATCAAAGGAATTGACAGAAATCTACAGAATCCAAGTGCTTATAGTGAGCGCCTCCTAAACAATGGCGAAACGGGCGGTTTCTTCAATGATTATTGCAACTGGAAATCAATTCCCGAGTTTCAAGAGTTTGTCTATCAGTCACCGGCCGCTGCTATCGCCGGAATTGTCATGGAGTCACCCATCAGTATCTTCTATCACGAGCACGTACTCATCAAAGAGGCCGGAACCTCAAAGTTGACACCTTGGCATCACGACCAGGCTTATTATCCAATTAATGGATTTAAAGTATATTTAAATACAATTATTAAATTTTCAATTAAATTATTTATTATTATTTTTTTTTGTTTCTAGAATTGTTCGATTTGGATGCCATTAGATACCGTTCCCATTGAAAATTCAGTTAAGTTTGCTGCCGGTTCTCATTTGGATAGCAAATGGTACAGACCGAGGAAATTTGCCACTCATTTGAATTATGTTTGCGATAATGAGACAAATGGTTTCATTGATACCAATCAATATGTGGACGTTCCCGATAATGAGTATATTAAAAATAAATACAAAATATTAAGATTCAGTGTCGCACCGGGAGATTGCATTGTGTTTCATATGAGAACACTTCACGCGGCGCCGGGAGTGTTAAAATCCACTTCCAGAAGGGTTTTGAGCACCAGATGGTTAGGTAGGATTCAAATAAAATTATAGTATAACTAATAATACTGTATAAAAACTCAACCAAAGGTGATGATTCAACATTTGCTACCCGACCCTGGATAACATCACCGCCACTAACGGGAATTGATCTATTGGTGGGTCAAAGTGTTAATGAATCACAAAAATTTCCGGTGGTCTGGAAAAGAGACAATTAATTTCTAGAAAATCAAATGCAATTATTGAGCATATATTGAACAATAAGTAAATGAATAATTATTAATACTTAATACAAATCATTTATAATAATAAAAGGCAATTAACACAATTTAAATATTTTTATAACAAGTTTATAGTGAGATCTGTACAAAGTATTATAACAAAATGTTTAATTAATAATTTGATAAAAAGAGATATTAGTAATATATTAATCAATATTTTTAATAATTACAACATCAAAAAAGTACATCAATTAAATATTTTAATTAATTTTTAAATATTTTACATAATTATCAGCAAACATTATTTTTAATTTAAAAAATACTGTTAGCATAAAATATATTTACAATACAGTAGTTTATAATTGTTAAACATAAAATTTTGAGAATCAATGGTTTCAATTGAAATTATGATATACCAGTCCATCAATTATTGACACTACAATCATATTCATAGCTATACGGATCGTAATTATAATTAAATAAAATATAATATGGTATATCATACGGCATATTATTACATATTGTAGTTTACAAATAGAAAACAAATTTATAGATCTTATAAATTTAATCTAAAATAATAACTGTATTTAAAAAAAATAATCAAGTTTTTAATTAGTGTTGACAAAAAAAAAAGAAATTCATAAAATAATTTCTAGAATTTCTAGAAAGTTTCTAAAATAAATTTCTATTTATGGGATCCCAATGTTAATTTTGTCCTCTCGATATTTGTTATTTTGTAACA
The DNA here is from genome assembly GCF_028296485.1 of Oppia nitens. Lineage (NCBI taxonomy): Eukaryota > Metazoa > Arthropoda > Arachnida > Sarcoptiformes > Oppiidae > Oppia > Oppia nitens. The sequence goes on from NW_026533243.1 coordinate 6,513,663, forward strand.
ATACATTGTTTTTACAAGTAATGATTAAATATTATTATTAATTAAAGTAAAAAATTAATTAATATAATTATATTAAACTATGATATATATAATAAAATGTTGAATAACATTTTACTAAACTGATTATTATTAAATAATTATAATTATTTTACTGTATATATAGGTATCCAATTTTGTATAATAGTTTACTATACTGTATGTCTAGTATTATAACTCATTAATATATTGATAGTACAGTATTATAATAACCATAGAAATCGCGATCCCATAGTATAACAATAAATTTCAATTTCTATATAAATTTATTCCTGAGAAATTTTCTAGAAACTTTCACAGGGATATTTATTAGAAAGTTTCTATTTGCCCATGGCTAGTTATCTAACCATAATAAATTAATGAATCTGATATCTTAATATAATACTAAAATGTGATATAATAGTAAAACATGATGAGWTTTTAATACAACTAATCAATAGTTTGTAATACAAATTAAGCAAAAAATAAAATTATAGAGATTGCAAATATTTTTAAAAAATTATTCAATATTTGATAATTAAATAATATRTGAGTTAATTAACATATAATTAAAACAACAATGACATACAAAGGCATTATACAGTATATACACTATTAGATGGACATTAATATCATATTATATTTGATTGCGATAAACCACAAAGGATTATAAAATATCCGATAAATATGATTGTCATCTAATTTATATAAAATTTTATATACTTTTTTAAAAAATATTGTAAATTATTATTATTGATTTAAAACTTACGTCAATTAAATTTTTGCGTTTAATATAGAAAATGTTTAAATATGTAAAACCAATGATTGTTAGACTAATTTTGTCGACAATGGTTTGCATTTGAAGACGTCTGGGAACTGATAGCAAGAATAGGTTAATTGAATTCAATTTGTTATAAGGCTTCTGAACGGTGGCCGGGATTAGAGCGGCCGATGCGCTCACGATATATAATGTGTAAAACAAGTACAACAATACAATAAAACATATAAAGAGTGCAAATAAGTTCATCTGAGTAAAGATCAATTGAAAGGACAGATAAATAACAAGTGGTATACAAGTGCTGAGCGTTGAAAATATAAATTTTTGCCAAAATCTATTGAAATCACTAATTGCTAAACAAATGCTGTCGTGTTCTGCAAACACAGTGTCTGTCATCTGATCTGATCTCCATTTCTTCTTTTTAAATGACACCCGAGTCGCCACTTTCAACAATAAATTATTTACTTCTTCTAGACGTATGACAAGATAATAGCATAGTATCTGAAAATAGTATGAATTAATACACGGAATGCCGATTATATAGAAAATCCAAATGATATGATTGACGACCCAAAAGAAACCATAAGTTGTCAGAAATGAATGCTTGCAGTTATAGTAATAAACACTTATTATTATTGTAATGCATGTAAAATATACACAAAATGTTATCATTTTAGTAATTTTTGATATAGTTTTGACACCACTATAGAGATCAATGAACATCCGTTGCTTCCAAATACCCATTTGTGACGGCGGTATCAAACCTTTCATATTACAGGCCATTCATTACTGTAAAAATAATTATTATTGTATGAGATATGACTTACCTGTAAGTGATGCAAATATTTTCATCCAAATAAAATCTTTCTCATTGGAGATCAAATAGATAAGTGACTGATAGGAAGCATTTAAATTGATTAAAATAAATGGTATTAAAAAATATATCCTTTTTCCACCAAACCATTGAGTAAAGTCACCCAAATGTACTAAAAAATCGTGACTATCGGGTAATGATAGACACCAAATAAGACGAATAGTATTAGCAAACAAATAAATTGTTAAAATATAATTCAAATAAAAGTTTGAGCCATTAGTTCTCAATTTGTTTTGAATTAAATATCTTTTGAATGGTTCAGAAATAATAGTCATTTGTATTAAACCCTTCTCTAATTGTGTCACATAATTATCATCAATCACTTGATCCATACACTCATCAAATTCATCAATCAATTCATTTTTATTAATTTCATTTGTATTTAACTTTATATTACTCATTGTTTCTCAATATTTATCAAATTTTTACTAATAATTTCTGAAATGTAAAGCTAAATAAAAATTAGTTGTAATATTGATTGTACTGTATGTTATCGATTACTTTTATTTGGTTACACACATCATATTCAATATACAGTACTATTATAAATATCATTAGTAAAATACAATTATATTAAATGTATAATTTCAAAATGAGTAAATATTATTTTATTATTATAAAATTAATGACTATATTACATGCAATATTATATTAAAATGATCTGGATGAGTTCATTATATTTATGTTTTAATTATTAATCATTGATTAATATGAATAATTACATTAGTCTAATAATTTGTAAAATAAAAAAAGATATCTAGGCCAGTTTGCATAAACGTTATTAAATCATTAAAGTATAAATAACTTTAAATTTATCAATTAAATAATTAATATAATATTCAATAATTAAAAACTAATTTTCTAGAATAAATATTTACTATTTTATTATTTAATGACAAACAATGAAAAATTTGATTAGCAAAACATTAAACAAAATATAATATATATAAGAGATGCAAAAATAGCCGACTATTATTAGCTCCCGTTCCCATATTGACAGTGCTATAACTTTTAAACTATTTTTAACACTTACACACACATACAGTATAAACTATTTGTTGACTGTATTATCTTAAGAAACCATTTATAGTATCACTTAGTTCTAAATTGTCTTATAAAATGAAAATGTTTTATATTATATAAACATTTATTTTCTTATACTATAAATCTCATCACATTTAATATCATTTACTATAATATTGTATATATTGAGTATAAACTTTAAATAAGATAATATTTACAGAGAAAAAATTGTGTAAATATAAATTCATTAGATATTAAAAATAATTAAGAAAAATGTTGTTATAAAATATACAGTTTCGGTAAAACATTATAACTGTATATACTTTATAAAAATAATACTATAAATATTAAATGAAAGTAAAATGAAAAGATTATATAATATATGATGAATCAAATGTGTGAAGAAAGTGATGACAATAATTGTTTGACAATTAGTGATTTGGATGACGACGTCTTATTAATAATATTGTCATTCTTGGACTTCGTTGAGAAGGTTAGAGTTGAAAGAGTTTGCAAACGTTGGAAGACTTTAATAGATTATATACTTTTACATCAAAACTATCTTTACTTTTCTGATAAAAACGACTTCGACGTTGAACTCTGTTGTCCAAAGTCTGACCTTAATGTCGACGCAAGAAATATAATACAAATGTCAAGACTTATTACATTTGATTACCTGATGGTCTTAGGAGACAATGAAATGTCTGAATGGGACGACGCGGCAGAAAATATTATGAATGGCGCCATCAAAAAGTGCAAAAATCTTAAGAAAGTTGGTTTAGTAGACTATTTAAGACTTGAGAGTCCTTTTAGATTAATTTGCGATAACTGTCACTACAATCTTGAGGCCATCGATACAATTGGTTTTAGAAAGATATCAATAACAGTGTGTGATATGAAAAGACTGAGCGAAAAGTATCCAAATTTACGTAACATTCGTGTCGTGTCTTCAAATCTGGCCATCGCTGAGGAAAGTTTACGAACATTGTTTGAAAATTGTCAAAGTTTACAACACTTTCAGATATATTCAGATCTTATATACCCTCCCTCTTGGACCGAATGGGGACGAACTGGACATTATCATCGTATAACTGGAGATTGCTATTCATACCTGTGCTCTGAAATTAGAGAAATTTGCACAACTGTTAAGATTATGGATAATAATGGATTGTTAGCGTTAAGTGCCAGTAAAGGTGGTCCCAATCTAACTAAACTAGACTTAAGTGGTGGTACTTGGGATGGCTGGTGGTTTCAAATCATAGCTCAGGGATTACCTAAACTTGAAGTTCTTCGTTGCTCTAAAGTGTCAGTATTTTCAGACGACGATCTCGAAGATATTGCACTCGTTAGTCAACTGAGACAACTTCGAGAATTGTTTTTGGATTTGTCATCCAAATCATTGGTCTTATACTTAGATGATGTCGTCTATAGACTAATGCAGGGCTGTTCACAAATGACTAAATTTGAATTATTCAACGCTTTTTTAACCGATAGATCATTAGTTCATATAAACAAATATTGGACACAATTGTCTACTTTGTCTTTGAGCACAACTGTCAATCCAAATATAACAGATGAATGTGTTATTTCAATTAGTCAACTCAAATACTTAAAGTATATTAATCTTAACGGAACCAGTGTTGGTGATACTTTTGCTACAGTTTGCAAAATGTGTCGACAATTGGTTAACATTAATCTTGAATATACTTTAATTACTAATAAAACAATAGATTCAGTCATTGCATCAGCTATTGAAAGACCATTGAATCAAATCTATATAGATATTGCCGGAACTGATACTGATATACGACATTATATTTTGCCAACTAATTTAAAAATTTATGTGTAATATAATAAGTTATTCATTAAAATTTACTAAATTATAAATTTAAAAATTATATTTTAATATAGATTATTGAGTAATGTACAGTATATACTTCTAATTATTATAGATATATTAGAAGATATTTATAAATTATTATGCAAATATGATTTTATTTATATTATATTCTTAAATAAGATTATTAATAAATAAACATTGTATAAATGGGTCGCATCCAAAATATCCAAAATTAAAATATCCAAATTTATAATCTCCAAACTTATAATATTCAGTTCAAAATATCCAAAATTATTTATACTTACTAATTATATTACTTAATAAATATTATTACTACATTACTAAAATTATTGTTATAGATAGTAAAAAAATAATATAAATTATTTTGATTTATATTAATTAATTTTGGATATTTTTATTTAGATTATATAAGTTAGATCAAATGTTGGGTCAAATGTTTTTGGATATTAGAAGTTTGAATATTATTATTTTAGAGATTTTAATTTTGGATATTTTGAAATGAATATTATAAGTTTGGAGATTATAAATTTTGATATTTTGGATGCGACCACCGGTATAAATAATACACTTTTTACCAATATTTTAAAATATTTTAGTATTATTTTTTTAACACTGTATGTAATAAAAAAATTATTAAAATTTTATAATTCTAAATTTATTGATTGATTACATCATTTAATTTTGTATACGAAATTCTAATTAATATACAGTGTGTTTAAATAATTAAATAAATTTTAAATTGTATTGTAAATACAGTACTTTAAAAAGTTAAGAAAAAATTCTAACATTTCTATAAATAATAATTAGAGTATTAAATTACATAATTTTATTGTTAGTATCAAGCATTTAATATCTATGTTATTGTCTAAGTATTCATTTAATATATTTTGTCTAAAAATATTTTCATTTAAAAATAGGTTTCAAACTCTTATGTGTCATTATGGTTGTAACCGTTTAATAAATTACATGGATATTTAAAAAATTAATTAATTAGATTAGAAAATTTTAATTTGCAAATTTTTAATACTCAAGGTAACAATCAAGATTTTTATATTACATTAATAAAAATTTTATTTAATAGTTAATCTAATAATAATAATTATTATTATTATATAATATTCGACTTTCTAAATGTTAGTGCAAAGTAGAAATGGCAACATTCAATGACTGCATGTATTGAGAAAAAATTAAACATTGATAAGATAAACACACAATTAATATAATATATTATGACATTTGATAAAAATATTCAATAGTATTGTTATTATCTTTTCAATTCAAGTTAGGCAAACAACATAGCTAAACTGATAAATGGACGGTTAGTTTAGTCGAGTGCTACAATATATAGATATTTAATTTTATTATATATATGTATTATTAAATGGTGTTTAAGATTGATTACAATTTTTATTATTACAAATACTAAGTAATTATAATATACAGTAAAACAACCAATAAATACATTTATTATTGAATTACGATGTGAATCAAGCATATGTCTTACGCATAGTCTATATGACTGTAGGAATTGAATAAAATTATTTATGAATATTTAAAATTATAAAATTTAACAAATAGTATAATTTAATTAATCTAATAATTAAATGATTAATGAATGCTAAACAATGGACTTAGCAAATGAAATGCAGTTAAGGATTGATACAAAAAGTTATTGTGAGGTATGCGGTGATAAAGCCCGGGGATGTAATTTTGATGCCATCACCTGTGCCTCGTGTAAGGAATTCTTCAGACGCAACGCATTCAAACAAAAGGTATGTCTTGTTTTTGGTGCAATGGTTTACCATTTGTTGTATAGATATTTATTTTATAATTTATCTGATAAAAGGGTCTCAAATGTTACTTTCAAAACAACTGCACCATTGATGTAGTTTCTCGAAGATTCTGTGCCTCATGTCGTCTGAGAAAATGTTTGAGCGCTGGTATGAAAAAAGAGTATATTATGAGTGAAGAGCAAAGACACGCCAGAAAAGAAAAGATTATTGAGAAGAAACGCTCAAAAGTTTCACGAAAAAGGGATTCATTGTTTGAAGTACCAAAACAATTGGACCAACTTATAGATGATAATGATATAGTAGATGAATATAAAGAAGACAACCAAATGCAACAACCAATGATTTACAACATTTCCACTGATCATCATTTATCTCCGTCTTCTCCATCTAAACCTACAGAAGGTCTAAAAAGTCCAGACTTACCAATTGGATCAACTGTTTGTTCAGAAATGTTTGGAATTGAAGAAAAACCTTATTTTTTGTCGAGAATGGTTCAGAAAGAGTCGGTCATAATAAGTAAGTTATCAAATAAAAAGCCAAATCAATTGCAAAACAAATTCAATGATGAACACAGCTTAAAGACAACAACCAGTGATGTCGAATCCATTAGAAAACTCTTGAGTAAAGTCAAGATAATGAGAGAAAGTAATTACTATCCGACGAAATATGCCCTCCTTTGCAGGGCATCCGAGAATAACAGAGAAAAACTGACGCCAACCGAGAAATACAAACTTAAACACTTGACATCAAATGTACAACTAATGCAGGCCGAGACCATCCATGAGCTTCCATGTAGTGGTCGGTTCATTGATGTCCTTAAAATTACCGAAATTATAACATTTATGTTAATTAAAATGTGCAAAAAGTTATTGGCTTTTCAACAATTAAGTCAATCCGACCAAATTGCTGTGGTTAAGGGCGCCTGTATGGAGACACTCATACTCAGGTCCATTATGTCCATCAATCTTGAAAAAGAGTGCTGGGAGTCAATGGTAAGCAATGAGATATAAGATAATATATAATTGATTTATTTAATTAGGATTTAGAAAGAAACTGTAAGTTCTCGCTGAAAATGGAAGTCCTAAAACAAGTTAATCAGAAGGTATACGAAGCGCACCGTAAGTATGCCTTAAGTTTTGAACCCGAGTGGAGGTTTGATGATAATGTCATGTCCTGTTTGATCGCAATCTCCATCTTTTCGCCGGACAGACCAAACCTCACAAATGTTCACTTTATTCGGTATTTATATCTTTAAAAATTAATTATAAATCTATTATTAATTGTTTGCAAACTATGGATACGATAGGAGCGAACAACAGAGTTATATAAATCTTTTAAAAAGATATCTACAGACCATATATGATGGTTCAACAGCTGAAACCATTTTCTATAGACTAATGGATCAAATAAAGCTTACAAAGACAACCAGTGAAGTACATGTCAAGGCATACTTTGATGTCAATACTAATCAAATTGAAGAAACCGGAATCAGTAGTCTATTGATGGAAATATTTGATCTAAAAAATACTGATAAAGACAAAGACAACAATTCATGAATTAATTAATTATTTTATTTAAAATTTTTTAAATGATTTCAAGTTTGGTTAGTAATTAGACAAATCATAAGACATAATAATAATATTTTGTTATTTTCGATATTATTTTTTAATCTTTTAAATAAACTTTTGTTAACTTAATAAATAATCTTTTTATTTCATTCATACCTTACTATCGAATAAATGATTCAAATAAAACATTTATTTCCAAAAGTTATTGAAACGTTGTTTAACTAAAATAGCTATAATTATATAGATCACAGTTAATTAAATTATCAAAAATGTTTAAATATTGATTGTTTTATCTAATATTTTTTGAAAAATTAATTAATTTAATCATTGAAATTAAATATCAATTTTTGATTCACAACTATTAGTGTCGACACGTATTTACTGAACATACATACAGTCAGTATTGAATGAATAAATTAAATACTATTACTGTTTGCGCATAAAAAGTGTGGAAAACTATATAACTATCACTTTATTGACTAATCAATTGGTTTTTGCATTTAACTCAACACTTGTTTTTGCGATTCAATTACAGTATTATTATTATTAATAGTAGTTTTTGTATTGATTTCAATTGATTAGTTGTATAGACTATTGATCGGCTTATTTGGTGACCAGCAATGCCTCCCGTTCCCAGTGGTAAGGCTGTCAAGAAGGCCGGTAAAGCACAGAAGGCTGTCCGCGCTTCAGACAAGAAGGGAAAACACAGGAAGAAAAGGAAGGAGTCGTTCAGTATTTACATCTATAAAGTGAAACATTTTTCTTGACTGACTAACTGATTGCCATATTAATTATCTTTTGACTATCATTGACCTACAGGTGCTAAAACAGGTACACCCGGACACTGGCATCTCATCGAAAGCCATGTCTATAATGAACTCTTTCGTTAACGACATCTTCGAGCGCATTGCCGCTGAAGCGTCGCGTTTGGCTCACTATAACAAGCGGTCGACTATTACTTCCCGAGAGGTTCAGACAGCTGTTCGACTTCTATTGCCGGGAGAGTTGGCTAAACACGCGGTCAGTGAAGGCACTAAAGCGGTCACGAAGTATACATCGAGTAAATAAAACAACACAATGACCACATGTTTGACCGATTAATTAAATGATATTTTATTAATATTTTCCTATAAATTACATCTAATTTTTTTTTAATATTAAGATATTTGTCGACTATTTTTAATTTCATATAAGTATTAAATTTAGAAATTGTTTAATTTATCAGTATTTAGTATAATCCGTAAATAACTTTATTTTTCAAAACTCGTTGAGTATTGTATTGTGAAAATAGTTGTGATTTAATAACATTGAAAATAAAACTATAGCATTAAAGATAGAAATTAAAAAATTGTTTTATCATTAAAAATAATAGTAAAAGTAATTAATTTAAAACCATTGAATAGTAATTACAATTTACTGTAATTACAATATAATAAAATATTGTTAAATTTTGCGCCAATTTATTGGATTTCACAATAAATTTCTAACATATGATAATTATTTGGAATGTATAAAAAGGTCCAAAAATGCTTTAATAATACTTATGTAATTATAATTGATTTATTCAAACCGTCAATTTGTGCCATTTTTACAACAATATGATATAGTAGTCAAAWGGGCGGAGTTATAATGAAAACAAAACGTGAGATAAAATGTATTGAAATTATAGTAATATTTTGCAAACATTTATTCAACGGTTTGTTAGTCCCGATCACTGACCACACGGTTTCGATGCCACGCGTGAGGCCAAAGCTCAAGACAACCGCTGCAATCAATGGCCACAAGTATTCATCGCTTTGGTTTGCATTGAAAGCAACACAAAATTATCGACATTTGCGTTACAAACCATCGATAAATTATTGCCGAAATTATCACACAATGAATGGTTTTACCGATGAAAATATGGACACAAATACTCAACGGATGAAACAATTGAAAGTCAATGAACTCAATGATGACATCTTGAGTGGTAAATCAGTAACCAATGAAGCGCCAGAAAACAGTTTTAAAGTGATTGATGTGAACGACAAATCAGTTTTACTTGTGGTCACCGATGAAGATAAGGTTCTTGAGTTAAATTATGGATCAGTTCGGTTGACTCTATTGTCGCATAACTATGATCTCCATATTAATGGTTATTCTATATCAGTGGACAAATGTGTTGATTTGTCCGCTATTTTTGATCACACAATTGTTATTAGGTATCGACTAAATGAAAATCAGAGACAACCGATTGATAGTATTAGAGATAAATTACAGACATTAGGGGTTACGGATGTCGAGACAATTATCAATCAATTAGAAGAAAATTCGTGTTTTATTTTGTTAGAAAAGATAACAATGAATTCATTATTATATTTGGAAACTCTTCCAAACTTTAAGCCGACAAATCTAAAGTTAATCAAAGATTGGTTTAATATGAGATCAATTGCTGCCAATAACTATAACAGTCATTTGGTTTGGGACAGACTTTTTGATGAATTGAAACTTAAAAACAATGATATGATTGTTGTTACCGGCGGTACAAATGTTGGCAAATCGAGTCTTATTCGTCATATGATTAATAGGTATTTATTTGAACGCAATGTCGATGACTATAGTGAATGTCTATATTTGGACACTGATCCCGGACAGTCTGAATTTAGTACAGCGGGACAGTTAAGTTTAAGTAAAATTAAGGAACCGATGCTTAGCTCAACAGTTTTGAATGTTATCAATGATAAACCATTGATGTCATGCTCAGTGGCGGCGACCACACCGAGCAAAGCGGCCCGACTTTATATGTCAAGTATCAGTCAATTGATTCATTTCTTTAGAAAAGATCTCCAATCAAAAGGACCGCTCTTTATCAATACAATGGGATGGACTCGTGATCTCGGTTTAGCTTTGCTCACAGATATCATTAAAATAGCGCTTCCAACACATTTGATTCAAATAAACTCAACCATTGAACCAAAAAATAATTTTCAATTTGATTTAACATCAGATGCTATCAAACGTTTCAATGGTTATCGATTTGATAGCTTTGATAGAAACCGACACTTGAAATATAAATTATCTATCATTGAGTCAAACAATAGACGCGTTAAGAAAAATCAAATGACCAGAGATTTACAACAGTTGTCATATATGGCTAAAATGCCGGACATCTTATATAAGCCAATATATGCAATGAATCCGTACAAGTAATTGATTTATAGTTTGATAACAATATTTAAATAAGTTTATTAACTTAAAAATATTAATTATTACATTTAGATTATTGTGGTCCAAAGTTTATGTCAAAATTCAATTAGACTCTCGTTTTGCACCAAAATTATCACTGGATGTTCTCAATTGTTCGTGGATTCATTTGTGTCGATTAGATCCTAAATTCATTGATAAATATTATGTTGAAATGGGAATCAAATTTATTGATTCAATTGACAGAAATGAGTGCTTCGGATCAGCAATTATTAGAGGAATTGATTTCCAAAATAAATGCTTTTATATATTGAGTCCCGAAAGCCGAGAAATACTAGAATCAGTCAATTGTATTGTCAGACCATCGGGTATTAGTATACCGGATAAGATAATGTTAGAGCAACTAAATTATTCTTCGACGTCCAAACTTCCATATATTTTTAATAAATCATAAGTTTTGTTATTGAAATAATATTAATTGCTGTTATTATTTGTTATCATAAATCTTTTATCATTTGTTGAAAATATTTTTCACTAATGCAATAAATTTTATCTGATAACAAATATTGTAAATCATATCTGATAATAAAATAATTATTTTAATAACAAATTTTAAGATAACCGGTTTTAAAGTTTTATAAACTATATTGGGATTAAATTTTATGTGAAATATTGAGATTATGGTAAATAGAAATTTATAGATTGAATTTTCGGTATAATTTAATCACGTGTTAAATATTTTTTATATAAAAACTTGAAAATATCTGTAGTATTGTTGAAAGTTAAAGAAAATATCTAAAAATTAGATTATTTTACCGCTAATCGACAAATCAGTCCCAAGAAGTTAAACAAGTTTTAAATCAATGGCTTTACTTTATGACCCGATATATCCACTTCACGTGCCGTATGCGGTCTCGGAGTCCATCTGGCAATTGCATGAAATCCATTTCTGGCAATTTTTGCTCAACAGTTGGGGCAAAAACAGAGTTTTTAGGAGTTTGCAGTTTCGATATGAAAAGGTATGCCCAAAGATGTTATAATCAATTGAATCCACTTTTATTAATAATCTCTTCTAAAAATTTATGTTAATTTGATTTCAGAGACAAAATCTATATGAAGGAAGAGCTCTCTTGATTGTGGTAATGGCTTTCTTATTGTCGTTTATCATAAAAAGACTCATGAATTGGTACGCGGATCAGCTCATCGCTAGAGACAACAATCAAAATTTACAGCAAAACATTGTTAATGGAAATCATGCCAAAGACAATGATGTCAACGGTGCTGATCGTCGCCACACCGATGATGACCAATTCATTACAGACAATGAGCCGAAAAAACATAATTAGTTGAAATCATTTGCAATCAAACTATTGTACCGAACATATCATAGTATTGAATCCGTTTGAATATTACATTATTAATCATTAATAGGCATTGTTTCTAAAAATTATTTATTATTTGATGATTAAAGGGAATGATTTATCGATTGACAAAAAAAATCTGTTAATGAATATAATTATTTCGATAAACAAAAATATAATGAAAATACAGAGTTATCGACATTTTTAACGATAAATTACAGTTCGACTAAATGATAATTAATTAAATAAAAATTATTTTCAATATATTTCTATTTTTTATACATTTTATCAAATTTTGATCACAAATTAATGATTACTTAAATATACATCAGTTTTGTATAGTGTTGTGTAGTACTTATTAAAACTAAAATCGGAGTGATTTATCAAATTACAAATACTGTTATAATTATGTTGTCGTAAACGTTAAACATTTTCTCTGATTTGATAAACAAATTAAGTATTAATTTTGAATCGTTTGTATTATAACTAAATGAATTAATTGATTGATTGAATAATAAATTTATAATTAAAAAAAATGAAAAAAACAATGCGTTTTATGGTTAGTTTGGTCTAAAAGACTGACCAAATATATGCCGTCCACTCATTGTCCACCACTCTGTTCTTGATAAACCTCTATCACGTCATCGTTTTCCATCTCCAGAAGCTTTGGTGTGTCCGTGTCATTGATACGTCGGCCGTCAAACAGGAAGCGAAGTGAACCGACCTGAACGCCAACCCTTTCGGAGTAAGATTTTTTCAATTTACCGAATTGTGTGGTCATTTTGACCCGAAAGTGAATTTCGTTACTGTCCTGTCCAACCACTTTCAACTTAATGTACTCCGAGTTTGCGTCACCCGCTTCTCCCTTGGAATCGTTTGCCGACATTATAAGTACCGGTGCTTTGAGACTATGGGTTGAGACAAATCTTTAATCGGTAACAACAAGTGTGCCACAGATGGAGGACAACAATGGTCTAAACAAAATCAATGGTTAGTGTATTAGTCTTTGAATGTGTGGTCACCGGCAGTGCCGACGATGTCTTACATCAACAATGAATCAAATAATGACTGACTGTTTGGTCTCTCAAAGCGTGACTACAGTATTGTAATACACAGTTGACTGCAATAATGATATACAATAAGCGCTTCAATACTATTAATATTACACTCAATGTATAGCACTGTTAATGCTATACATTATATGCGGACGAGTCATCTTTAAGGGGAAATACTATTATATTATATGATTGACTCTCAAAACGCAGACATACTGTATAAGTGACAGTACTTTTGGCGCAATTTATTCATTAATTACGTCAATGTTTTTAATAATTATTACTACATATTACACCTATTATATCATTTTAATACTTTATTATTAACTTAAATGCAATTATTGAACATTAATTAAATTAATTATTATTACATTTATTTATTAATAATTATTTTACTAATTAATTAACACAATTGAATTAAAGTATACGTAATGCGTTTATCATTGATTTGGTATGATTTATGACAATGTTTTTATCGATCAAAATGTGTGAATCTATTATATTTGAAAAAGTACTGAATTGATAGWAAATATAATGTATTAATTTATCAGTGATGCAAACTGTGTGTGAGTTAAACTAGTGTTGTATTCAAATAGGTTAGCAAAACACTAGTGTTGTAACAAACTATTGGTGACATTAATTGAGTGACAAATGAAACCAAAGACAAGAGTAAGAAAATTGATCCGAATTTCGGACTCAGAGTCGGATTCAAACACAAACACAGACATAGACTCAGACAACGAAGCAATGGTTATGAGACCGAAGACAAGTCGGAAAAAACGACAACGAATTGTCTCTGAATCTGATTCAGACAATGAAGCTATGGTTGTGTCGACCATTGATGAAGAAAGTGATGACATCGAGTTCGTCGAGTTTATACCCAACTGTCGGTCAACTATTGCCACCACAAGATTGTTGAGAAAAACTTCGCTGTGGAGTTCAGACACTGAGAGCTCGATGGACAGCAATTTAGACGATTCCGACCTCGAGAGTGATTGGATGACTCAAACTGATTGGATCTCCAATGAGTTGCAACTTAAGCCAACTGACGTTAACTCAATTGTCATCGATAAAGTCAATGATAGTGATTGTGTAAACAATAATTTCCTATTTATTTTTAAAAAGCTATTATMACTCAATTTATTTTCTTTCAGATCAAACCCGATATAACAGCATTGGTTCCAATTGAAGATAAAACTGTGGCCACTGTGGCGACTACTGAAGCAGTTAATGAGTTAGCAGTGGCATTGCCGCAGATTCCACAGGAACCACAGCCACCACAACCACAATTGCCTTCATTGCCGTATCAGTTGAGTGTTTTGGTGCACACACCTAACAAAGTACCGCAATCTATCATTAAGTTTAAGAATGGAGTGCAAACTACTATTCCTCCGCCACAACAGTTGCCACCAGTGATTGTATTCTCCGTTGAAGAAGCAATGATTACTATAAATAAAGGTATGGAAGTAATGATTTATAGTTTATATAATATTATGAATTTAAGATAATTTAAACATTGTTTGATTTTTACAGTGAAAAAGTGTTTGAATAACGACACGGATGACATCGAAGCTTTAGAGCGAACAATGAAAGTATCACTTTTGTGTCCAGTAAGTTGATTATTAATTGCAATATATTTAATAATATACTTATAACTATAATTTTATTACTTCTAAATTAGATATCAAATTTACGTGTGAAGACACCGATGAGATCAAAACATTGTCTACATTTTGATTGTTTCGATGCCGATAATTATATAAATATTCGGTGGAATAAACACCAACAGGACTGGAAATGTCCTAAATGTGCAAAACAAGCACAACTACCCGATCTAATCATTGACAGGTTTTTACTTTAAATATTTACATATACTTAATAATACTGTATTACCAYAATGTTTTGATACGATATACTGTATACTTTTGATTGGTAATTACCGATATTTTGATATTTATAACAGTTTAATGCAACACATTTTATCAATGACTGCCAATTATGATCCGCCCGTTGAGAACATCATATTTGATCCAAATGCCATTTGGATGCCTGACATTAAAAAACAAGATAATCGTGAGTAGAATATAGTAATTGTAGTTAGAGTTAGAAATTGTTATTTAAAATTTAGATTTAATTTACAATTAATTTATTGAACTGATATTACTTAGCATTAAACCATAATGGAGATACAAATGTGGTCAGTTTAGATGCAACTCAAGACGATATAATTGATATACTCAGTGATGATGACAGTGACACTCCTCCACCGCCTCTTGCTATTTCTGCTCCGAAGTCTATGCCAACCGGTAATCAATTGTTGGACACATTGTATGCTCAGATGACTCAGGCAAAGAATACCGAACAACATGTCTCGTCAATCGTTCAGACAAATAGGGAACAAACGAGAGGTAACATTGAAAAGCAGACTTCAATCAACAAAATACTAGAATTTTTAACCGAATCAGAACACGAATTGCGATCCAATTCAAATCACTCCTCGACCACCACTACTGTTCAACAATCGAGACCAACAACAAGTGGTTCAATAAATTTAAGAAATCCATTACAACCACAAACTCAGATAAGACAACAACAACAACAACAAAGACTTGCTTCGACTTCACATCCGTCCACTAGTTTTAATGTAGTGATGAATAGAACGACAGGAAATACAATAACACGTCCAATAGCTTCAACATCAAGTGTGACACAGGCATCGACACAAGCGAACCGACCAACAAATACAGGTAGTAATCAACCGATTCGTAGTAATTGGCAATTTAAATTTGATACGACGACAACCAAATTAGCGGCAATTGTATGTGAAGGTTGTGATACCACTATCAATGTTGTTGGTCTTAATGTACTCGAAGTTTCGCAACAACAACAACAACATCTCATTTCACATGTTCATCAAACTTTTCAAAGAAATCAATCAATTAGTAATTCAAGACAAGTTGTGACCAATGCTGTCCCACAACAAAATAATATACAATCTCATCGACAACATTATCCACAACAACAACAACAACCACAGCCACAACCAGCTCATCAATATCAAGCACCGGCTCAACGATACCCTCCGCAACAACAATATCCACCAAATATGCTTTTGAATTATAATTATACACACAATAACCAACAATATTATAATTACTCTCATCATCAACAACAACAACAACAACAACCGAATCCTCAAGGAATGTATGGTCAAAATGGCCAACAATATGCATATAATCCACAATCATATTATTACAATTATTATCCACCACAACAACAATAATCGTTTAGTAGTACTTACCGTATGACTAATAAAACTTATAATAAATTTATCGACATTTCTCAGATCAATTAGATAATCAATTTTAGTACATGTATTTCTTTAATTATACTAATGAAACATAAGTTACATAACATACCGTAAGTGATTGCATCCAAAAAATATTTATAATTTTAATTGTATAAGAAATTTATACAGATAATCATAAATGTAAAATACCTTAAAATATATGTAAAATATATTAATTTTATTGTAATAATCTACTGATATAAAGTTAATTTTTGTAATAAAAAATTGATAATAACATTTCTAATGTCTAATTGAAACTTATATTAAAACATAGATATTAATATATTGAATACATTATAAAATGTAACCCAAATTTGTTGCATTACCGGTAATTACTTTGCAATGCGAGAACTGAATTATTGAATGTTTTAATAATATAATAGTATTGACATTAAACTGGACTTCAATCATATGATATATTATATTAGCTATGAATTGATGTAAATTAAACTGAATTTTATTTTTTATTATAATTAATTTAGCATTTGTTTGTACAGTTGGTTTGTTTGAGGTTTCAATTTTGTTTGTACATAAGCTACAGTACAGTAACTTAATCATAGATTTACTGTATAATTAAAATTATAAGAAAATAATTGAGTTAATTTAAAAAATAACATGGATAAATTTATGATGAAAACTAAACCTCACTTAAATACATTATCCCTATAATTTATACTGTATAAAAATTAGCATGTTTAATTTGCCAAAATACTAGTATATATTTGATTGTGCGTATAATTGTGTGTATGTTACGATTGCCCAATACTGTACAGTACTGTACAATACAATCAWACATTATTAATATTGTATTTATTAATACATAATCATTATAATGATAATACATTTTTTTATAAACTGTTTATCACTTTTATCAAATAGTAATGACAAAACTTACCCGTTATCGTGATTACTGTGCTGTGTTGGGTAATAAATTTGTTATTCAAAAAAAACATTATTAATACAGTTATCAATTACTAAATTAAACAAGGCATTGAATAATTATCATTATAATAATAGATAATAACAAAAAAAACGTTTATAAATAACTATTTGATTAATTACCGGTAAATGTCTAACCAATAAATATTTTAGTTTTTATTGACAAACGGGAAGTAATCGATCAAAAAAAATATTATAAAAAATAGTAAAATATTGCACTTCTAGTCTATACTTTTGTTTAGTTTTTTAAGTAATGGTTTTATTGAATCAACAGTTAGTTGTCTTAYAGTTATAAAGCATTGATTATATATATATTGTGTCAACACTTTGATTGTCCAGACATTTGATCGACAATATTAGTGATCTGAAGATTCAAAGAACCACAAGAAATAATAGTGAAGAGTGTCATCAATAATGAGTAAACAATTTTCTGAACCAAACAGACCGTCCAGATGTTTGTGGAGTCTCGACAAGTCATCGACAGCTGAGGACCCGCATCGACACGATTGCCTCAAACAGAAACCGAAGATATTGTCCAACATTTTGGACCAAATCGGTGACACACCACTCGTTAGACTCAATAAGATCGCTAAACAGTATGGCGTCCGTTGCGAAGTGTTGGCCAAATGTGAGTATTTTAATGCCGGCGGAAGTGTTAAGGACAGGATTGCATTGAAGATGGTTTGCGATGCAGAAAGAGATGGTATTCTGAAGGAAGGCTATACTATCATAGAGCCGACCAGTGGTAACACCGGTATTGGACTGGCGTTGGCCGCTGCGGTCAAGGGATACAAATGTATAATTGTTATGCCGGAGAAAATGTCAAACGAAAAGATGAATACTTTGCACGCTTTGGGCGCGAAGATTGTGCGGACACCGACTTCGGCCAGTTTTGACTCACCGAACAGTCACATACACGTCGCCCGAAGACTTTGTCAACAAATCAAAAACTCTATTATATTGGATCAGTACTGTAATGCCAGCAATCCTATAGCTCATTACGACACGACCGCTGAAGAGATATTGCAACAGACAGATAACAATGTGGATATGGTTGTTGTCGGCGCCGGAACCGGTGGTTCCGTCACTGGAATCGGTCGAAAAATTAAGGAAGTACTGCCTGACTGTCAGATTGTCGGTGTCGACCCTTTGGGATCAATTCTGGCCGAACCTGAAGAGCTTAACAAAACAGAGACAACTTTTTATGAGGTCGAAGGCATTGGTTATGATTTTGTTCCGACTGTTTTGGATAGAAGTGTTGTCGACAAATGGTATAAAAGTGATGACAAATCCTCACTAGAAATGGCACGAAAACTGATTGCAGAAGAAGGCCTACTATGTGGCGGAAGTTCGGGCACTGCTGTTGTGGCGGCTATGAAGGCGGCTAAAGATCTGAGAGAAGATCAACGTTGTGTTGTTGTACTTCCGGATGGCGTCAGGAATTATATGACCAAATTCTTAGAAGACGAGTGGATGATTGAACGCAACTTTGCCGTCACTGACATTGATAACAATGACGTCGAACAGAAACCGTGGTTTTGGGACGAACCCATCGACAACTTGGTTCACGGCATGAATGTGGACAGTGTTAGTCCGCGCACCAAATGTTTTGACGCCATTTCCATTATGAGAAAACATGGTTACGATCAGCTACCTGTTCTTAACGATGATAGCATTATGATGGGAATGATTACCGTCGGCCACATTATGGCCAAAATGTCGGGACAAAACATTACGATGGATAGTCCTGTTAGCGAAGTATTGATAACTAGTTATCCAAAAATCGAAAGACAAGGAAAGTTAGGATCAATTTCGCGCATTTTGAAGACACATCCCTATGTGGTTGTCTTCGATGCCGTCTCTGACCGATCCGAGAGGATCGCCGGTATTATCACTCACATCGATATCCTTAACTATTTGGCTGAACTCGACTCATATGAACAATAATGACTRTCCTTTTAATTGATATCTTTTTTAATAAAAGACTCAAAATTAGCGCTAAATTAATTTAATTTTAAAATTAATGATAATTTGACTAAACATTGTATTAATTTATAGATTACGGTATATGTTTTTAATGCTTAAATCAATCATTATTGACAGTAATTGACATTTTTTTGTCTGAATTTTTTTTATTGAATATGTCCTTCACTGACATTTTACAATATTTACACAATTCATGTATACATTCATATATTTTTTTATTTCAATTTGAGTTTAAATCAGTTTATATTATTTTTATAGTGTATTTTCTAATTTAATTATAAAATCAAAGTCTAAMTTATGATTTCATTATCTGTTTATCACTATTTGTAATATATTAGATATAAAACTACACAATACCGGTAATAGTGATTTTATATTATTTAATAATTTTAGTTAATAAATTATCTGCCGATAAACATTTTATTAATTAATAATTTTGATAAAATTATACAGTTTTATGGTTTTGTTTTGTGTTAGACTTATGAGGTTTTTTTTTTGTACACAGGATGTCTTATAAAATTGATTATTAGAGTTATACATCAAATTGTTGATATTTTTTATTATATAAACAAAAAAATATTTTATTCAGACAAACAATTATCATTTAAATAAAATATAAATTTTAAATGACATTTGAAAGTCGATTATATTTTTAAATTGAATCAACAATTTATTCACTTAAAAGATTAATTATATGAGTTATAAATGTTTGATATTAATTTGAGAATATATTAACTAATATAATTTTTTTATGATAAAGCATTAATTACTGTATAATYAAACATTTTTATAATTATAACTTTAAATTATAGTATTAACTGTTGCAAACAAATATTTTATGGAAATTTATTTTATTATCAATTATTATAATAACAAATAAAAAGAATTAATTACTAATAAAAATTGTTAACTCATTAATTATAAATATTTTTATAAATAATTATTTAGTCATGAATCATGTTTTCAATGAAAAATGTTTTTTTGATTGAAAACAATGCTTTAAAAATAAAATTGTAAATAAATTTGATATTTTTAAATATTTAAAATACTGTAAGAAAGTTATAGTTTGGATAAAAAAAATAATTTTTAAACAAACACTGGTAACGGAAAAAAAGTTTATTTCAATATATGAAACGTTTGGTGAGTTCGAGATTTAAACCACTGCTGACACTCACCGATGGGTCACAAATGTAGTCCAGAATCAGTCATTCAACAGTCAAAGGCATTGATTACTATCTGTCGGCACAAAACTTTGATCAAACGATTGAGTAAATAATGAAAAAAATGTCTAAAAMCCGGTATTTACTGATTAAGTGCACATACAGTCACTTTTTAAATCATACTGTTTTGTCTAAAGTGTATTAAAAGATAAAAAAAWTTATTGAATAAAAACTAATTACTTAATTAAACATTTTATTGATTCAAATCACCTGTTTATTGTTTATGAGTGGTTTAAAAAAAATTATGATCAAATTGTGATAATTGAAAATCAAATTTATAAATATTAACTATATTTTGATTCAATTTAATTTGTATTAATTAATTGAATAAATTTATAATTACCATTAAATACTGTACAATAACTTAATGTAAAATTATTATTTATTATTGAAATAATATATAATCAGAAATCAGGAGAAGTTTTTGAATAAAATATGAAATTAGATAATATTTTTATAATATTTTTGTTATAAAAATCAATTACAAATCCAATTCAATTAGCTCTATGATAGCAAAGATCTTTCGTGCAAATCATATAAAACATATCAGTATCTAATCTTTTTTATCTTCAAATCATTAATAATTTAATATATCTTCAAATAATTTTTGCATAACAAACACACGGAATATTCATAGCATATCATAACATTGTGTGGTATTATCTCTATTAATAATAAGCAAAATTCTGATCTTATTTTTTGACATTTATTTTTGTGATCAGAATTATATGTCATTAAATGTAATGAATGCCTGGGTTTGTATACGTTTTTATATATATTTACATATTATTGAATACAATCTTTAGGATGGCTTATCATTGATAATATAGTGAGTCTTAGGGCACTGGTATGGCAACAGAAACGCAATGATCTGATTACTGTTTGCCTCATATTATGTGCAATGAATTGTAGCATTTCGTTAATAATTCATTCATTTAATACATTTTTCACGTAATTGAGAGCTACACATGTTATTTATAAAAGCGTTAGAAATGTTGTATGAATTTCATATATATATATGTTATAGTTGTTTATAAATAAAGTATAATTTTAGTACACATTTTCATTTTATTTCATTTTATTAATGCGTTGATAATTCAATACGAGTTTGTTTTAGTATATTAGGCATTGAATGGGGACTTAAAAGATCTGACAAATGGATTAATGCTTTTTTCATAACAATATTCTTATGGGTTTTAATTATGTAAAGCACTCGCCAATAGTGATGACATAAATACTTTATATACACACATATTATTATATAATATATAAAATATGTGTATATGTTGCTAGACTTTTGTGATGAATTTGAATTATATATGTATTTATAATGTTAAGTAAACTCTTTTTTTCGGCACAAAAGTATTAATACTCTTATGTTTCAAAGTTAATATCATATCATATCTCATCATATTTTTTATATGTAAAAGAGTAGTCTTATACACACACTATTACATATAACATGAATAAAGTAGTAATACTTTTGATCGGCTTATAGAGTATTTTACTGTTAATAAAATCATCAAAAATTCTATGAATTTTATTAATAAAAAAGTATACTCTAGTAAATATATTTGTATTATAATTAATAAATTATAGATAGAGTATCAACTTTAAAATAATCAGATATTTAATTAAAATTTTCCAATTACTTGATTAATCAAATATTTATTAATTTTTCATCTCTAAGTTTCCTATACATAATAAATTAGACAAAATTTTATTTGAAAAATTTCAAGCATCACAAGTGCTGTTACATATTATTTATATATATATATATAATAAATATATTWAATATATTTTGAATTTTATACCAAAAATGTCAATTTAATATATAATAATTTCAATGATACTATAAATAGGTTACAATTGAAGCGTTAATTGCAATAAATGTTAGGTGTGTGTCATTTAATTAATTGTTTAAATAAACCGAGAGATAAAATAAATGATTTTAATTAATAGTGTTTTTTGAAGAATGAGTTAAATATTTATCTTAATACAAAAAAAAATAAACTATTAATATAAATGATATATTTAAAAACATAAGACTAATATACTGTACAAATATAAAGCATAAAACAATAAAATGAAGTAAAGGGTCAGTCACCTTATATAACATCACTCATAATATATATATATATATATWTTTTTGGTTATTATTATTTTTTGTGATTGCGATATACAAGTGATGTTATGTTGAAATTTAAAGACTCGACTGATTCAACTGAAAACAACTTTTATTTTTATATACAATATTTGTCTTTTTATTTGTTGAAATCCAATACATACCATAAGCTCTAAATTTGTTTTATTATTTTCAATTGTTTTTTTCTTCCTCTGCTAAGTCCACTAAAACATTAAATTAAGAGTAGATAACTATATACAGAGTGAGAAATAAAGCTATAAAAATAGATCTATCTATATATTTATAGAAAATTAACAAAAATTTATTACATTGTTATTTATTTTTATAAAAATAGTAAATAAAATTGATTAAACAATGTTTAGGGTAAAACAACAATAATAGCTCTAACATTAAATATAACAAATATAAAGACAAAATAAATTAAATAGTTTTTTTCAAAACCTTCAAAAATACTGTATAGCATTAATAATAATATAAAAATTTCAAAGTAATCATAATTAAATAATTATAAGTTCAATGTGAATATGATTTAACATTTTTTTCAATATTAAAATAAAGTAATAAAATATCGGTAAAAATATTTCAAAGTAACTAATATATTATATATAAGACTCATTTTGATTGTAATACTATTGATACTACTATTACTTGTAGATAGTATTGACAATAAAAACAGAAAATACTGTATTTTCAGCTCAGAGGCAACTGTTGACCTAAATGTATGATATAATGGACTAAGTATTGAATGAATGGATAAAAGAAAAGAAAATAAAAGTGAAGTAAAGTAAGGTATATATAGTATAAGGTATTTGACAGTTGAGATAAGCCGTAATATTTGCAATATATGGACCAATACTCGGGAGGATTGGTCTGTACTGAAAGTGCACTCACAATCCATACAATCCATCAAATGTTTCACTACTTGTCTTAATATAAAAGTCGCCAAAAGGTTGACTTTTATACAATTTACTCAACTTTCTCAACGCTTTTTGAAATACGACTTAAAAAGCAATATCTAAATATTCATCTAAATAAACAAATTGATATTACAAAATACAAAAGTTATACATTTATTACAATATATTAATATTTGTATTATTAATATTAATAATAAATTTATTATTTCATTATCATTTATTAATTAATCCAAAAAAAAAAATAAATTAATTAACACTCAATTAATCATACTATAAAATACTTGCAATTTTATTCAATATTTTAAAAATCAATAACTATTATAATTAAAAAAAACTATTGCATTTTTATTCTGTAAAAATTCTGTATTTAAGTATCACATTATCACATAACTTGTATCGGTGTTACTTTAGTTGATATTTGATTCAATAATTAGTTAAATTTATATTTAAGATATATTAATGATTAATATTTCAACTTTTAAATACTTTTTTTATCAATTAATTACAACAATTTAGATTTATAATTAATGTTGTGTTATCAGTAATTATAAGTCAATTGATTATTATATTTTATAATTACATTATATCATTATTATCTAAATTTGATGTATAAAAATGCCTAAATAGTGATACTCTTTAAATAAAATGAATTGAAAATTAAAAGTTATAGTAAAATATAAAATGTTATTATAAATTTAGTATACTATATATTTTTAATACAATATACATGAATATTTATATAAAATAAATTGCTTAATTTAATAACTTTATGCAAAATAATTAATTTTTAGTATAGTTTATATTTATAATTATCTTAAATATTATAATAATTTGTATGTTATTTATATACTATACTATTTATAAGATAATCTTATAACACATAAAAAATATTGAATTACTGTTTGATTACTTATAAGTAAAGTACTACAGAAACTAATTTAATGGCATCTCTTTTAAGCAAACAAAACATTTCTCTGTTTGTTAAATAAATTAACGACAAAATACATATTTATTTATAACTTAAGACATAAATTTACACGAAGTGAATACACTCTGAAATATGTATTCATAACTAGATTATAGTAAMCAATATTTACAGTTAGTTTTGCACAAATTTTATCATTTGTCTCAACTTTCATAATTTCGTAATTATTTGTTGTATAAAAAGAAAAAATGTCATATTTTTTATTGAAATGAAAAGATATTTTCAGTTTCAATACGTATATGATATTTGTTGAGCCAAATATATGAGGAAAATATGACACATTTATAACTGTTAAAGCCTTTTATATTAGTGTTTAGATATCCGTAAAAAAGTCAAAGTTATGGTTAAAATATTTTTCGTGTTTTCGATTCACTGTATAAATACAATAATATATTGTATACATAAATATTTTTGGCATAATTTTATAACAAATATCTAAATTTTATTTAAATGTATATGTATTATATTATATATATATACTGCATTTTACATAAATTATATCATATAAACTTTATAAAATTATGAATATATTGGAATTTTTCAGTAATTTTAAAAATTCACTGCGAGGTATATAAATATACAAATATTTAATATTATATTTKGAGATATATATTTTGTTTTAAATTTATTATTTATGGTAGCATTATTAGTACAAAATTATTATATTGTTTTGTATTAATTAAAAAAGGATTAAATAAAACAAAAAATAATAATAATTAAATCATAGTTGGTTTTTATTTAATTGTAATATTTAATTAATTAATTTTTCATAAATTCTTAACATAAAATAATATTGTTATTATTATTAATATATAATTATATTTTACAAAAATTAAACTGTTATTGTTTCTAATCTAGTATTATAGAAATTAATACAAATAATACATTATATTTTATTAATAATTTTGTCATATAATTCTAATTCCTTTTTATAATTATACAATAAATTAAATAATAAATATTTTGAATTCTCTAATGTATTATCTCGTGAATACAAATTGATTCCACTTTAATAACACTTAAGTTAAGTAAACTTAAATAAGTTCAGTGAAAATACTGTTTTAAACTTATTATGAATTAGATAAATGTTGGACTAATAGTTAAATATAATTAGTAAAAGTATGACTATTAATATACGTAGGGTTAGATCAGATTCCATCCCTCGTTTTACTTCCAAAAGTTCCTTATATTCCCTGGGAATTCCTAGAGAATCTATTTCCTTGTGCTATCACCTATTAAACTCTAAACAACACATTTTATGATAATGTTTGAAAAACAAATATTCTACAGTGTATTAAACTGTATTTTAAGTTGTATTGATAAAGTTTCACTAAATTTATTGAATTAAAATTTATTTTTTAAATATTTCAATATTTTTTTGTAAAATATTTAAGTTTTGCTTACTATTGTAATAATATAAAAAAATATTTCCCTTTCTAACGATCAAGGTAGGTAAAATAAAATATTTTCCATATTTTTCAGGAAAATTGGGGGATTTTTTTTAAAGAACTTCCCTCTGGGAATGTTGATTGAACTCTAATTATAGGAAAAATGTTAGTGAAAAATGATAGTCTCGTCGTAAATGTTGGCAAACAGTATTAGATGTTTGAAAACTACTACAAGTGATGCCTAAGTAGATCATCAATTGACTGATGACAATGTTTTTAATGTAGGACTCGGGTTGGGGTTAATTTGATTGTATGTTTGAATAAAGACAACAAAGACGTGAGTCTAGAGTCGGCGACTCCTCTCCAGAATGGATGGCCTCTTGTGGTGCACTAAGTGTGGCGTTTGGATGAAACCATTGGGAAATTAGATATATTTAAAGTCATTCATTGTATTGTATAACAACACTCACACATACTGTTGTCTCCTATTGTCAGTCACTCTAAGTTAAACTTTTCAAGCATTCAATGGCAAAGTATATCTTATATACAGTATATTGTATTGTATTTTCTTTATTCTCTTATAAAGTTTCAGTAATTTTGATGACCAGTTTCTTGTCGACCATTTCATTGTCATTTGAAATCAAATATAATAACAAAAGAAAGAAAGACAACAAAAATTGATAGATTTAGTTATAGAAAGTACTATACGTACTATAAGTACAACTATTCGTTCATCAAATGTGTCACCAAAAAGATTATCGCTTTTATCGATGAGAAGGGACATTGGGATCAACTGTTTAACATATGATCACTGTTTTGGACGTAAGTGTACTGACAAGCATACCATTGCTATCATTACGGTATGGTTTGTACAGTATGTATGTGTGTCTGTGTGTGAGTGCCTTAGATGTTGTGGCAAATTCTTGACACGTCTTTTACAAATAGTTTAAGTTTAAGTTTATTTAGCATTTTAAACAAATTTTAACGCATTGTCTCTCTCTCTCTCTCTCTCTCTCACACAATAAAAATATTTGTTTTTTAGAATAGTATTGCTTATAATAGGTTTGGGCACTAAAAATATATATTTTATATATAAACATAATATGAACGACATGTGTGGTAATGGATTTGTAATTTGATTTACTCTTTTTTTAAGTCTTATCATGTAAAGTGTTGGGCGTCTCGATTGCCTCACAAATAGCATAACATAACTATAATAAAAATAACTATAATATACATCAAATATTGTATTATATATATATATATATAAGTTATATAAGAGTCGTGTGTTGTATGCCATTGTATTTACACATTATTCTCACACAAAGCTATGGATTTACTTTACTTACAATCGCAGAGAGTTTATTATATATTGTATTTATATTGGAAGTGAAAGCACACAAATTGATGATTATTTACTTTTATTTGTATCCAACAAATACAATACAATACTAATAAAACAATGCATTGAATAGTGAATTGCATCATAAAAAGCTTTGCCAGCATTTCATATCATCATATGATTTGATTGCATCTTATATAATATAACTTGTAGTACAATATTATACAATCAATTTTACATACATTTATATTTTTCATCAATTTATACAATATATTGTTTAAGTCTACATTATTTTCAATAAAAATTCATCAGGTGCATTTTTATTATAAAATAGTTCAATATTTTTAATATAGCATAAAAAGTATACACAAAAATTGGTAACTTATTTAAAACTTGAAAACATTTAATAATATACTGCGTGAAAACTATTGATGTCCAGCACTGGTATTGATGCGCATCTGTGTGCACATGTGCTGCATATATGGTACCCGAATAGACATCAATACATTTAGCAAAACCCTGGGATTGACTCGTCTTTTGCCATACAATACACTAGTGGTGAATGAAATCACATATACTTTCAGACATAACTTGTGTGTTACTCAAGAGTTAGTTAAGTATTTGTGATATCAGATGGTTATGTTTGTCAACTGTTATGTCTATTATTAATATGTTATGGGAAGCACAAGGACTCGGATAAGTTTCTGGATATTTATTATCTCATTGGGAGGTAAGCATACAAACCATACAGTTCTTAGTATATCCTAATAACAATTGGTTGTATATTAGTATTTAAAAAGTTATTTATTGAGACGTTATGTCAATTTTATATAATAATTTATTAGAGATACTTATGTTGTTGTTGTTGTTGTTGTTTTATATTTAAATAAATATTTTATTATATCAAATAAATTATAGTTTATAAAAAAAATTAATCAATTAATTATAAGATAAAAGATGTAATTTTTATAGCATTAAAAGCTAATTAACTTYAAGTTATTAATCAAATTGAGAAATTGCTTAAAGCTTCAAATGAACTATTGATTCTTACTATTGATAATAAACTATTGGTTTAATTAAATAATTTGCTAAATTTCATAACATATTAATTTTTTATGCATTATTTTATTTTAAAAATTAAATTCAATTTTTTTAATTTAATAATATAAATTATTTTATTTAAGCAATTTGTGATATTTACTGTACAAATTTGTAATTTTAAAGTAATAAATAAAATAAATAAAACATTTTGTTTAATAAACATGATTTTTAATGTTTGCAAAAAATTTATTTATCATTTAGATTACACTAACAAATTATTATAATATGTCAAAAAAAATAAAATAAAATTTACAGTTAATAAATACAAATATTAATAGTTTTTTTAAACATTAAATAAATTTACTGTCCAATAATTGGTGTTGTATTTAATTGAATAATAAATATTAAATGATTTAAACACAGATTAGTATATTTTCGGATAATTTCATTTGTTGTCAAATAAAATCACAATTTTTACCCAATCCTTAGTTAAATTTTTTTTATTGTTTGTTTATCAGTTATTTTGGTAAAATAAAAGTATTTTTTTATATTTGATAAATATATGTAATATTTCTAGTTTATTATAGCTATTTTTGCCAAAATTTAATAAACCAATCATTAAAATATTTATTCAATTGATGTTACTATGTTTTTTTGTTGTTGTATAAAAGTAATTTATTAATTGATGTTTAATATTTAATATTAGTTCATTAAAAAAAAATTCCCACATAAACTGAGTTATAGCAGTAATACTTTTATATATAAAATAATATAATAAATATTGTACAATATAATGCTATTCATATTTTATATAAATAGTATAATTTTGCTTTATTTCTAAAAAAACTACATTTTTATGTTTAGCTTAAGTGTTTATTCAAAGCAATTCATTCAATAGACAACCTATCATTTCATATCATATATATTGACTTCAGTTATATTTCAATTGAATGCAATTTTTACATTAAAATAATTCAAAAAATAGTTGCATTTCGAGTACTATGAATATAAGTATTGCTAACATAAATCCAAATATATATATAATAATAATAATTTTTTTGAAGAGATTTTCTATGAAATTACACAATATATATATATATATATATAATATTTTGTCGATCAAAGAGTGAAAGAGTGAGAGTAATAGTGAGGACTCATATTAGTAACGTTAGTGCAATAGGTTTAGGTATGAATAGGCAATAAATAAATAGTGTGTTAACACAGGAAATGCCTGATCAACGACTTGTCTTTAATAAAGAAATAGTCGCTTCAATAGAGATGACAGAGAAAGACGACAGACATTTGCAGAGTCAGTCAAACAGAACCGTAAGGTATGCCCACTATTGTAGACAACCATCAAAGCAATTGAAATACTGAATAAAATAAAGAGAAAAAGCAATGAATACACAAAAAGCAAATTAATTGCAACTTTTCTTAAGTAATGAAAACACTATAATAAAAAATCAATAAAGAAATAAAAAAAGTTTTTAATTGTGTTTTTTGTTCAATGAAATGTTTATTAGAAAACTATTTGCAATTACAATATATATATATATATATATATATATATATATATATATATATATATATAATAATAATAAAATTTGTGTCAAACAATATGTATTTATAATTAGTTTATTTATAACTTGTAACATTGAAAACTATTAGTTTGTATAATTATGTATTTATAAAAATTTAAAAACTGGTCAAATATACATAATATAAATAACAGTATCAAAATATTTTTATATAATTTAGTTTATCAAATATTAGTGGCAAAATAATCAAACTTTGTGGTATCAAATGATTTAGTATAACAAAATAATCATCTATAATTATACTTATACTTATAGATATCAAAATTTTAATGCATATTTTTTATCCTTGTTTTTGATGGTTTATTCAAATCTATACTTTAAAAAAATTTCTTAATTTTTTTTTATACTTTTGCCGCCATTTAAAAAAATTTATACTGATTTTTTATATCATATTTTTGATACTCTTTACAATTATAAACGTTAAAATTTTTACCTAATTTTTTTACTTTGGCCGCCATTTTCTTTATGTTATATCAAAATTTTAATGTATATTTTTTATCCTTGTTTTTGATGCTTTATTCAAATCTATATAAAAAAATTTTTACTTTGGCCGCCATTTTGTCTTGTTCCCGAAGAGATATCAAAATTTTAATGAAACTTTTCAATACATTATTAGTAGTCCTCTAACCGAATCTGAAGTCAGAATTTCAACAATAATGTTTTACATTAGTTAACCGAATCTGAAGTCAGAATTTCAAAATTCGCAAAAAAATTGCTACACACACACACACACACACACACACAAAAGGCTCGTATAGATTTCAGAAAACAAAACTTTTCAAGTTTTTTTTGAATATTTTTATATAATTTAGTTTATTAATATGAGTTTAAATTTTGGTCAATATTTCAAACACATAACCTTATATAGAGTATATAAAGTACTGTATTTATACATTAATATAAAAATATAAAACCATAACAATAATGTTTTACACTTCACTTTTTATGTAATTTTGAACTATTTTTTGTGCACTTATTCTCAATTCAAACATAAAAATTATATTTTTATTTTTATGGCCTTTTCCGATATTATTATTAAATATTTTTATTTATTTATTTATTTTTTTATGTGATAAGCATTTCTAACTCAAATAGAGAGACTCACACATGAATTCCTAGCATAACTTTTTCATACATTTTCATACAACTCTGCTTTTATTATTATACGACTCGTAAAAATATATAACATTATATAATTTATATAAAACATACATAAAATTTATTGTTTGACTAAAATAAATGATTGGATAAAATGTTATTTAAAATTTAGTTTTAATGATCTTATGTATAAAAAACGAAAACAACACTTGAACTGTGTGTGTGTGTGTGTGTGTGTGTGTGTGTGTGTGTGTGTGTGTGTGTGTGTGTGTGTGTGTGTGTGTGTGTATGTATGTATGTATGTATGTATGTATGTATGTATGTATGTATGTATGTATGTATGTATGTATGTATGTATGTATGTATGTATGTGTGTGTGTGTGTGTGTGTGTGTGTGTGTGTGTGTGTGTGTGTGTGTGTGTGTGTAGTGAGTGAGAAAAAATAGAGTTAGAAAAATAAAGTAAATTAATATTTTTAAAAATTTATTTCATAGAGTTTATAATAATAATGATGTTATTTAATATTGATTTTATAATAGCTTTTTCAATCAAAATCTTAAATAAAAGGTTGCATTCATTGTAAGCAAAACTTGTTTTACATTTCAAACACTAAAAATAAATGGATGACTGAGTGAATAGCGCCTCGAATGGCACTTCACTGCATATATGTATTGATATTATTATGTGATTTGTTAGCGAACTCTGGCCTCAAAACACTCATTACTTGTATTGAATGAATGCAACGATAATTGTATTAAATCGTCGATTTCATGCTCTCTCTCTCTCTCTCTMTCTMTCTMTCTCTCTMTCTCTCTCTCTCTCTCTCTCTCTCTTTCTTTCTTTCTCTACTTTTATATAAAATTATAGTTAATATTATATAATGCATTTCATGTGAACTCGAGAAAGCATTAAACAAATTACAGCTTAATATAGTTTAAAAGCAACTAAATTAATCAGTTGTAGTGATATTTAAATGTTGTGAATGTAATGACAAAACATTACAATTGTTTTGTAAATATACCTTATTTTTAAATTTTATTATAAATATTTCTATATAAATAATATAATTCACTCTAAATATCATTGCAATTAAATATAATATCATTATTATTAATTCTTTATAAAATACAGAAAATTAATTAAGACTTAATACTTAAATTATAAGAAAATAAAACAAAAATTTTATATGAAATTTGTTATCATAACTTATCAACATGCATTTCTATGCATTTATTTGCATATCTTTTTAAAAGTGTGAAAAACAAACACAAAATAATCTACACTTTGATTATCAAATTTTAACGGCATTACCATTGAGAGTGAGAGAGAGAGAGAGAGAGAGAGAGAGAGAGAGAGAGAGAGAGAGAGAGAGAGAGCATGTATTCCCATTGATAATTGTCATTAATCAAGATTAAAGTTTATGTGATTTTTAGACAATTATTATTCACAATGCGTTATATGTTTATACATATATTTAAAGTTTGAAAATTACGGCTAATTAAGTAGTGATGGATTACTTTTCAAACGTTTACTAAATACTGTATAATACTATATACAGTATAGTATTTGTTAAGCACTTCTTATTAAAACTAAGATAAGATATGCATTTTATGATAATTTTATTCTCTCTCTCTCTCTCTCTCTCTCTCTATATATATATATATATATATATATATATATATATCAATATTATAATTTAAATGTATATATAATAATAAATAAAAACACTTATTAATAGCCCACTAATTAATGTGTGAGCCGTATGAATGATGAATGATTACTCACTTCTCTCATTGCAGACATTTATCAAAATTAATTTTTCTATTGATTAGACTGTCAGTCATCATGTTTTTAGTCGACAATATTTTGCCACTCATATCATATACTGCACTATACTATACGTATTGCATACATACAACTCTCCAGAGCCACTAAAAACCATATATAAATTTAAATTAATTTTTTTATACAATGCTTTGTACAATAATTAACTTCATTATCTATACTATTAAATATAATTTTAGTTATTCAATGCATTTGGAATCTCTTGAGAATCAAAATAAACAGAAATAATTTAATTATAATTTTTTTCAGTAAATTTTTATTTTTAAAAAACATTTAATAAATTAAATGCATAAACAAAATAAATAAATTTCAAGAGATATTTAACCATTAGTTAACAGTAATCTAATTATTGTTTTCTTTAATATTTAATAATTTTCAGATATTATGTATGTAATGTGTGTGACATTATTGTAATTAATGTATAAAATAAACTTAATTTTTCAAAATTTAATAACTTTGAAACTGACATAATAATTTAAAAGAAAAATTTCTATTTAATTTATAATAAGTTAGAAGTAATAAATAATAAAATTTTATTTTATAAAGTTCTAACATTAAATATTTTTTATATATTAAGATATATATCTAATTATCTATTATTTAATCTCTAATTTGCTATTTTTATTTAATTTATATCAAATAATTGGCAGATATTTGTAGCGCTTTAATAAAAATCAAAGAGATGTCTGTTCCCCGTCTGGTAGAGAACGGCACACAAGAGTCAGTAGTGTTAGACTGTATTTACACAATGGATAGAATTGATGACAGAAATCTAGTGGTCAAGTGGTTCCTCAACGATGACCCGGAGCCCATCTATCAGTATATCCCTGAGTACGGCACTCGGTTTGCGTCCAGTCGTTTGAAGGGTCGAATCAATTTGGATTATGCCGTTAGTGACGACCCTTTAATTAAACACAGAGCTATCAATCTTTTGCGACCCACTGTTGACTTGAGTGGCAGATATTCATGTCATGTCCAGTCATTGCAGAGCCAAGACTCCAGAGAAGAGTCTATGATTGTCTACGGTATGTAGTGATTGAAAAACCATTAGTTTTTGATTACATTTTTATTATAACAATTAAGTTATATATACTATAATATGTTTTTATGTGTTGTCAAACATTTACAGCCACACCGACTGACATAGAGTTTAGCCATAAGCCGGTCACACGTAAAGAGTTCAGCGCTGCCCTCAGGAAACATAAAAACAAATATAACGATGCAAATGATAGGGACAGTAGTTATAAATCACATTCAAATGAAGACCAACATTATAATAGTTTGTCATCTGAGTTAATGTGTAAAGTGAGTGAAGTGTATCCGATGCCAGAACTGACCATTTATCGGGTCGCTCACGACGGCACTCAACCGCGGACTTTAGACATCTATCGCAAAGAGTTTAAATCAACGCCGAGAGGCGCTTATAATACAAGTGTTTCAGTATTTATTAACGACAAAGACTTAATTAAAAAGTACGGAAACGAGGCATCAATTTTTGAGTGTCTCGTAGTTCTCAATGAAATCAATCACGAAATGAGAAAACGGATTCAATATCTTCCAGGTTTGACATAAATTTTTCACTATATATTTATCTATCACTCCTTATGCCTCTGAGTGTCCATTAACTCAATCCAATTGATACATCCCTTTCCCTTACTTTTCCACTCATATATATATATATATAATAAACTGTATATCTATTTAAATCCATTTGTATTTTGTTGTATAAAAATGTGTTAATTTTTAATTGCATTCAACTCTCAAATGTCTCGACATTTACAATATAAAGAGAAATATCTGTATTTTATATGTTATATAATTATTTATTGAAGTAAATTACAACAAAATCCAAATGCAATGTTTTGTATAATATAATTATTGTAGTATTATATTGTATTGCATTATTGTATTGTTTGTTATGTTTCACTACTTTTTCATACAATATATTTAATTATTTATATTTACAGTTAATGAAGAGCTCACAAGTCTTAGCGCTGATTCACGTAAAGTGTATTTTGTGTTCACAATAATCTCTACAATCATATATCTCGTCCATTGAATTAAATATGAATAAGACTTTAATTAATTTTAGTCAAACAATAAGACTTTTTCTCTTAATATCTAATAATAATAATAATAATAATAATACTTGTAATAATACTGTATATATAAATAAAAGTTGTGTTAATAATATCCGACAACATATATATATTAAACCTGAAAAAACTTTAGTTTCTTAATGGCAACAGGTTTTGTCATCAATTTGTTTTCTATCATCAGTGATGATGAATCCGAGCATCAATTGAATGCAACAAAAAATAAAAGCAAACTTTTATCCCATAATAATAATTGCAATTCAAATGTTTGCGTGTTTTGAATCACAAAACAATAACTCTTTGTAAAAAAGGACAGAAAAAGACATTTGATACGAATAACCACAAGAAGTTTGTCACTCATATATCATCTCTAATCTCTAAATAGATAAATAATAAGACTTTTCTTCAACATCTTTCTCTCTCACACTTTCCTATTGGACGGACAGCTTCTCCGGAGAGACATACAGAACACAAGGAGAGCACCGGAATACTACTCAAAGCAAACTAAACTAAAATTAATTATTCATACGTTAAGGAAACGGCAAATATTAAGCCAATAATTGACGACTCGATTGGATTTACAGTATATATGATACCAAAGCTAAATAAAAGAGCAAAAACCAAAAAATAACAATCATTATAATTATATTTATAATGTCATGTATTGTATTAAATAAATTAAAGATAACTTTTAAAACTTTTATGTTATTATTTATGGGATTTATTTTTCATTAATTAACTCCATTTATATCTATAGCTTTGGCACTCTCCTCCTCCTCCTCCTCTAAATTCTACTGTTTTTATTACACATGACTTTAATTAAATAACAAAAAAGCCACTCTAGGACTGAGTGAAACAGCAAAAAATAGTTGAATTAATTTGAATTTGTTTGACTCTCCAAATGAGTAGTAAAAACACAATACAATTAATGTAAGTTATGTTACAATAAATTGTGTGAGACGTGCGTGAGATGAGAGAGCAATATATATCAATTTATAATGTATATTATACATACAGTATAATGTGCATTTATATATATATACATAAATTATATGTATACAGAATATTCTGTAAATCTATATACAGTTTATACAATTTATACGATGTGTTTGTGTGTGACTACACCAGACATATTCAAAACACTGGCTAAAAATTTTCTATAAAAATTAACGCAATAATCAATATACTGTATACAGTACACTGTATTGGACATATACATCAAATCACACATCCCAGTGCTAAGGTATATACAGTTTATGGTAAAATATGCGATCAAAATGCATATAAAACTTATGCTATAAAAAACATGACAGCACTTTATTACATGTGTGCCACAAAAGAGCTTATAATCTATTATTATAAATATAGAGTATATAATATGACTGTACTGTATATTCTGTAATAATTATAATAATTTTCAAATTAAATAAAATACTGTAATACTAATGCTTACGTTTTTTATAATGACTATAATAATAATGATAATAATATAAAGAAATATTAATAACAAAACAAATGAACCGCTCATTTGCAGTCATCGATTAATATTTAATAATAATAAACACAATAAGCTTTTGATATTATATTCAATTTGAAATTAATGACATTTCAATTCAAATAATTAYAAAAATATAATAATTTTATATATTAATAAGTTATAACTGATATAAAAACACATTTTACTATTAAATATTTAAATCATTGATTATATTTCTGATGTATTTAAATATTGAAAATTTTTAAAACATCTAAAATGTTTTAAATCATTTAATATTGTATATAATCATCAATAGTAAGCATAACAACAACAATAAATCTTTATAATTACATAAATTTTATAATTAAATACCTAACTATCAACAAAATGGGCCAACAAAAACACAATTGTTTTTATTATTATAACAATTTATTTAATTATAATAAATGTATTTTCAGTTTTTTCTATGCAAATGAGTTTATTATACTGTACTATATTATACATAAATTATTATTGATATATTAATTATAATAAATGTGTTTATTATATCATAAAATATAAATTGTTTTTGTTTTTAAGTTTATTAAATATATATAATTATTTAACAAAATTATATAATAAAATAAAGAGAAAATTAATTTCACAAAAAAGAGTCTCAATTTATTTATCAAAATATATTTATAATATAAAAGGGTTATTCATTAATCTCGCGCATGGGGTTTTTGCTATAACTCTTAAGCGGAGTGAGATATATTAATTTTGTAAAAAGTGTATTAAAATATGATTTACGCGTAATATTATAAAATATAAAATTTTTAATTTTGATACGTGATCATATTTATGCTGGGCTGTTTGTAAACCACTATGTCACAACCTAACCTATAAATGATAGAATAAAATTTCAATAGCAATTTTTTAAATGACTTGGAAATTATGGGAAGAAAATTTTTTTTAAATTGGTCGAAAAATAAATTTTTTATGGCTTTTCAAACTTGTGAAAAAACACATTATATAAAATATCAAAAATAAAATGACGTTATTTATAAATAGTATACACTTATAAGATAAAGATTTTAATACTATTACATATTTGAAAAACTAAATTTTTTTATGTCTAATATTTTTTTAGATAATTAAATTTAAAATTAAATTACATTATCAAATTATAATGCTATGTTTTTATTGTAATATTAATATCTAAAAAAATATTTGACATAAAAAAATTTAGTTTTTAGAATAGTAATAGTATTAAAATCTTTATCTTATAAGTGTATACTATCCATATAACGTCATTTTATTTTTGACTATTTTATATAATGTGTTTCTTCATAAGTTTGAAAAGCCATAAAAAATTTATTTTTCGACCAATTTAAAAAAAAATTTTCTTCCAATAATTTTCCAAGTCAGGCTCTACAAAATTGCTATTGAAATTTTATTCTATCATTTATAGGTTAGGTTGTGACATAGTGGTTTACAAACAGCCCAGCATAAATATGATCACGTTATCAAAATTAAAAATTTTATATTTTATAATATTACGCGTAAATCATATTTTAATACACTTTTTACAAAATTAATATATCTCACTCCGTTTAAGAGTTATAGCAAAAACCCCATGCGCGAGATTAATGAATAACCCTTTTACAAAGCGATGCTATTGTCAATATTTTTTCTTTTACTATCCATTGATAGCAGTTTTTTTTGTGTTGCGATAGACTAACCCATAGTAACCCATAGTTTGAGGCTTTGTTTGCTTTCACTATAATGTATTGAATAGTAGGTGAGTTTGTATGTAATAATATCAATACAATTTATACCATAAATATAATGTACAAATAGTGTCTCTACTCTTAGTAATGTAATTGAATTGTTTTTTAAAAGCATTTGATGCATACATGAAGTATATATGATATATTGTAGTGACAGTAATCTCTATTAAATAAAAACGCTAGAAATGACATTAAATATGACACAAAATAGTTTAGAGATAACAACAAAATTTTGATACTACAGTATATACGATATACCATAAACTGATATACCTGTATATATTGTATATATATATATATACAGTATATAAGTTATATGAAATATGAATATATATTTTATGTTTAAATGACAATTGCATAGATAATATCAGACACGTACAATAATAATAATATTAATAATTTCAAAATAAGTTAGTTATGATATTTTGGTTTATTTTATATGAAAAATATGTAAAATTTATTTTCAAAAACAAAACAAAAAAATGTCTGATTTTTGTGTGAGTTTTTGTCGGCAATGATAGTCTGATTTGATAATAAACGATAATATCTATCATTTCATAAAAATTCTATTATAAGATTCAAAATATTCTGTTTTTTATTATTATTTTTTTCTGTTGGGCCAAAACTAAATATAAAAATATAAATTTTGTCTAATAAAATAAAATAAAATAAAATAAAATAAAATAAAAATATTCAAAGTAAAGCCCTTTCAAACAGACAGTGGTGTCAGTGGCACTCACTGTCTATACTACCAGTGCTTTCAATTCTACAGTACTGATAGATTTTGGTGTGTTTTCTAAGTTAACAGTTTTTTTGTATGAATTAAAGGCTCACTGGAAAACATGTCACACAAAAGCATTTAACAAAATTCCCGTTAGTTTTCAATCAATAAAATAATGCCTTTTTTACACAATTTCTTTATCTCTTTATTTCTCACATATTATCACTAAATTCAACGCAAAGATACTATTATTTAAATAGAGTCGGCTATACAATGAAATAGGTTTTTCTTATACATATATAATCAGATAATATGTTATAGTATTATATATAATGTTATAATTTCTGTGTTTATACAAACAATCGATACACTATTGATATTCCTGTTGTGGTTATAAAACATTTTATCAAACATGAGTATATGTGTGATGTGTCTCAAACTTTATGCTAAATATGTTGGTATAGCATAACATATAGTGAGTGACAGTCTATTTAGTAAAAATAAGAGAAGTTTTTTTTAAATAAATTGGTTCTCAAAATATATGCAAATAAATAGTGAAAGGGAATGAATATAAATGTGTGAGAAATAAATTGTGAATCTCTAATGCTTTCCATATACAGTAGTGAAGTGTTTTGCATTTTCAACCATTCCTTATACAGTATATCTGTTTATAATAAAAGTTTTTATCGCACTTCATGTCAACTTTATTAGCAATTTATGATTACATTTGCAAACATTTTATTACAATTATTGTTTAATATTCTTATGGTATAATAGAGAAAGAGAGAGAGAGAGAGAGAGAGAGAGAGAGAGAGAGAGAGAGAGAAATTTATATTCATTTAATGTTTTAATGTGTACTTCAAATGGACTCAATTTATTTAAACAAATTGAACATAAATTTTAGTAACTAAAACAATTGAAATAGTACTCAATAGTAAATATTTTGGTACTTATTAAAAAATAAATTTAAAATCTCATTATTATATATATGAATTTATGCACTTATATTTTTCATTTGTCTTTAAAAAAYAACAATAATTTGTTAAAATTATCATATATAATAAAAATAAAAATATTTTAAATATATTAAACGTGCACATTATAAATATTCATTAATTGCAAGATTATAAATTATAATTTATCAATAGATATTTATAAAATAATTATCTATTAAAAATACTTTATATGATGAAAATATGATATTGATATGATATTGATTTGATGAAAAATTAAACTAGAATATATCTATTATTTTTGATCAATTAGTTTTTTATAACTATCTAAATAAATAAAATATTTGTATCACATATATACCAAACTTTTAAGTTAATTAACTAGATATAAGTACTTATGAAAAATATTATATTATATAATGGTTTTTATTTCTACAAACTTATATAAATATGTATAGATGTGAGCGATTAGGCATTGGATGACTGATATAAACTACATATAATATATTTATTTATTTATTTGGTATCATATAATATATTATATATCGTATATTACTCTACAATATTTGGTATCAATTTTGATATAAATACATAAAAGTTTTATACATTGCAATAGAAAAATGGTTTAAATCGGTGATAATCATAATAATAAATAATATATTGTTTGAGAGATTTCGTGGTTTTGGTCTATGGCTTCACATTAAATTAGATGACTGTCTGTGTGTTTTACTTTCGAGGAAGAGTTGTCTGCAAACAAATGAAAGCCACATAAAGGCAGTGCCGACGCCAACGCCACGGAAGTAGTGATGAACAGCTGTCTATTGATGGCTTGTCGGCGGAGATGAGCTCAGATGACTTGACTCTATATAATATAAATCTAGTTTTTTTCCCTTAATATATGAGTTATTTATAAGATTTACTGTACTGGCCGTACAACTAATAAAAACCGATATAAAGTATATTCCAATGAAAATCCAACAATAGTTGGGTCAATAAAAACGGAATTTATTACAGAGTTTAGGACATACAACACACACAACAAATATTACGGTATTTTTCAAAAGTCTAACTCCGATCGAGTCATTCAATCACTAAATCCAATGCTCTAACACTCACTTCTAATATTATATCAGTGAACTCATAGCACATTATTTGCTATTTACTATACTTTATTGTTATATATAGTTAGAGTTCGCAACTTTCCCAGGGAGGGAAGTTCCCTCATAAAATCCCTCCAATTTTCCCGGAAAATGTTTTATTTTTCCACCCTTCATTGTTAGAAAGAAAAAATATATTTAAATTATTACAATAAATAATATCAAAACTTACACATTTTTCATAAAATTTCAATGAAATATTTAAAAATAGATTTAAAT
This sequence comes from Oppia nitens, assembly GCF_028296485.1. Lineage (NCBI taxonomy): Eukaryota > Metazoa > Arthropoda > Arachnida > Sarcoptiformes > Oppiidae > Oppia > Oppia nitens. Next base: position 6,555,419 of record NW_026533243.1, read on the forward strand.
TCAATAAATTTTGTAATACTATTTATCAATACTTTTTAAAATACAGTTTAATATAATATTTGTTTTTTAAACATCATAATAAAATGTGTTGTTTAGAGTTAAATGAGTGGTTAGACAAGGAAATAGATTCCCTAGGAATTCCTAGAGGAACAGGGAAAATAAGGAATTTTTTGAAAATAAAACAAGGGCGGGAATTTTATCGAACCCTATAAAAATTGAACTGCAGTATACAATGCATGAATACTTTACAGTATAAACAAAATATAGTGTATATAATATAACATTAATGTATAGTAATGTACTGAAATTTTTTGGCATCTCTTAGGAAAAAAGAGTCATGAAATCAGGGGTTCACTAACAGTGTGTTAGCTTTTACTGTACACTAAATTATACCTAAAATATAATTTTGTATTTAAATCACTTGTGCTCCAAATGATCTCTCTCTCTCTCTCTMTCTCTCTCTCTCTCTCTCTCTCTCTCTCTCTCTCTCTCTCTCTCTCTCTCTCTCTCTCTCTCTATCTCTATCTCTCTCTATCTATCTATCTATCTATCTATCTATCTATCACTATATTTTTAAGCTCTCATTCGACAAATTGACTTAAAATATACATAAATATAATGTAAAAGCATTTTAATGTAAAGGAAATGTAAAGTAAATTAATTATTGTTTTTATTTAATTCTTACTAAAATAAAAATGTTCGTTAATATAAAAATATATACTATAAGTTATGCAATATTTAAAAATTTAAATATAAAATCAAATATTATTAATGATATATAATTATATAAAAAACAATTACAACTATGTTTGACTAAAGCATGAGTTGTGTGGAGATTACAAATAACATATAATATGATATTATATTACTATAAAATAACTATAAAATTGTTAATTTTCTAATCAAATAAAATGCAAACCAACCGATAATATTGTCAATGAGATGAGCAATAAGTACCACTTTGTTATCATAGCTAAGGGCTGTATGTGATCTACTAGTGATACCACTTCTCATTGTATTTATTTGAAATACCGGTGCCTTCTCTTACTCTCTATTTTTGATATCTCTTTCTTTCCCTTTTAAACTATGCATATCTCACATAGTATTCATTACATACATAGCAAACATGAGTAATGTTTCAATATATTAAAATCGATGCCAAAGCCGACACACGGAGTGACATAAATATCATAAAGTCATTGAAGCCAAACAAACGGCACCGGCTTTTCCAACCTTTTATACACAAACACACATATATATAGCACATCCAACATCACTATTTGCCAACAAAATATACATAAATTCATAGTCAAAAAATATKACTATTTTCTAATCCCTGTAAGCAATAAATAAATTTTCTTTCAAAAATTGTTTGCTATTTTTATATAAGATATGCCACAACAACAACCACTATATTATGTAAGATTTATTATTTGATATTTATGAAAGAATTTACTCAGTTTCTCAATTTAAATATAAATATACATTTATTCATCAATATTTTTAATGATTAAAATTAAATTTATTTGTTTACAAAAATTTGATATCACATTTTCAAATAAATTTATATTATTTTTATAACTTAAAGAGACACTCTATGAGGTTATAATTACATGTCACAGACATTTACATTAACTTTCACATGTTTTTAAACTTTTCGTACTGTTTTTAGCTGATTAAATCACATACACATAGTGTGTGTATATATATGTGTGTGCATGTATGTATGTATGTATGTATGTGTGTGTGTGTATGTATGTGTGTATGTATGTGTGTGTATGTGTGTATGTATGTGTGTCTATTTGTGTGTGTGTCTATGTGTATGTGTGTGTCTATGTGTGTGTGTGTGTGTGTGTGTGTGTGTGTGTGTGTGTGTGTGTGTGTGTGTGTGTGTGTGTGTGTGTGTGTGTGTGTCTGTGTCTGTATGTTGATAAAGAAGTATTTAATGTTAATGAAGATGTCTTACTAGACGTGCACTTCAGGGAACCGATAGTCAACTTAAACTGTTGCCTATTGTTCCCAAAAGAAAAGTCAGAAAATTTACTGTTTAATGATAATAAGTGCCAAATAGTTAGTGTTATTTCCAATTAACACAAACTGACACTTTTTCCCCATCAAATAAAATATTTTTTTCCAAACAATTTTAATATATGTATATTTTAGGAGATCAATTTGCAAATTGAAAACTATAAACAAATGTAATACTATTAAGTTATTAGTTACATATTTTTATTTTTTAAATATATGTAATACTAGTAATTATTTTATAAAAGTATTTTTTAATTTGATGAAAGTTTTATTTAATTTTTAAATCATAGGATTATGATTAAAGCATTGAATATATATATATATAGAACTTACAAAACAAAACAAAAAAAATAATTAATTAATTAAATAAAACTAATCTAATATTAAAATAATAAATTTAGTTTTAGATTTTATTATAATAAATTAGTTTTCAGAATAGAATTATTGTAAAATATCAAGTTTTAAATAAAATTTTAAAAATAAATATCAAATGAAATATATTAAATTAATACAAGTGTATATTAATGTTATCTATCATTAATTAACTATTGATATATCATTATATTAAACATGTTATATATGTTATTAGGTGTTGATTATGAATGACACTGAAGTCCAGTAAATATTGGCAAATATCTTGAGTTAATATAATAATTAGTTTGTTTAGACATAAAGTTCTCATTTATGTCTATTTATCAGATGCTAGTGATGTATGATATAAATATGAGTCTATAAATCAATTATTAAGTAAATTAAGTTATAGTTTGCCAGTGTGTCTGACTGTTGGGCTGATTGTTGACACAAAAAATCATAACTTAATGTTTGCAAAGAAATAAAACTTATTTGTTTAGTCACGCAATGTTATAATATTTTAGCAAAAATGATATTTAACAAAATTATTGTTATTACTCTTGTTATTTATGCTATATTATAATACTAATATTAATAATATTACATATGATGTTATTTGCACACTTAAAATAACATAACATGCTTTAGACAAAATAAATTTATATTATTATATTTATTTTATATAAGAAAATTAACACAAATTTATACTACAATAACAAACCTAATAATTTTCTAGTTTATAAAACCATAATATTTAATAATTATATGTTAGTTTACACAAAGAAAATATTTTTGATAAATATTTATACTTTGTTTGAATATATAATATATGCATAAATTGTATACAAAATCGATATAACACTTTAAAACTCTATGAATACTATATATGGCTTAACGATTGTGTACTGAAGATATTATACTACAGTATAGGTTTAAACATCAAATAATGTGAAAATTATTGATCAAATTTTGCTAATTTAATAATTTTTTTATGTCACGAGTTTTTAATTAGTGTTTACAATTAGAGCCCACTTTAATTGTTTGAAAATTATCAATTATTTTATGTTTGATTAATACAAATATCATTGAAACTATAGTTAAATTACACATAAAAACATTTTTCTAATCAATGAATCCTTTATTTTGTTAAAATTCAAATATTTGCTAACTTTGTATGAAATATGTATGAAATGAATTCAAATCTGTTTTATTTAAAATGTAAACATTTCGGGGAGATTCACATATTACGTTCGCATTTGGGGGATGGGGGTGTCGGTCAAAGCGAACTTTTTCAAACGAGGGGAGGGGTAGAACGTTTGCATTTAAATAATTTAAGGAATTAAAAGTATTAATTTTTTCAAAGTCATTTTTTTATAAAAACATTTTGAATAAATATATGACTTTTGAATAGAAATAGTTTTATTTTCAGTTTTTTTGGAATATTTTAAAAATGACAACAATTTTATAAAATAATCATTTAAATCATTATTTTATTGTTTAAATTAATATAAATTATGTCAAATTCAAATCCTTAATTAATATAAAGTCTTCATTAATGCCTATTACACGACTGAAGATATGGTATTTTATTTTATTTCTTATGAGTTATGGGTTAGAGATATGCGAACAGAATTTTTTAAAATGACTACTTAACGACATTTGCGAACATAGGGGGAGGGGGGGCTAGATATCTTAAAAAGTGTGATCCTAATATTTGAACCATCCTTTATGAGATATGTTTAGTCTCTCTTTCTTTCTCTCTCTCTCTCTCTCTCTCTCTCTCTCTCTCTATCTATCTATCTATCTATCTATCTATATCTCTCTCTCTCTCTCTTTCTCTCTCTCTCTCTCTCTGAATGTTTTCTTGTATGACATTATTAGTGAATAATGTCTTATTTTTTGATCCGTCAAAAGACATTAAATAAGTGAAAATCATTTTATTTTTTTATTAAAAGTACTAAAAAATCACTTTATATATGATTTAGTTTTAGAAACATTACATTAATACATATAAACTGTAGAGTACTATATAAATGACATTAATTGCTAGTCAAACATGTAGTGTCATCAAAATATTTGTCTAATATTTAGTGTACATCAAAATTATTTGTAAAATTGTTTTGTTATTTTTGTTTAATCTTTCGCTTTACGCGTGCATAACATATTAATATAGATATTATAAATATTTTAATTTTACAAAATAGTATAAATATTTAATAAGGATATTCAGATACTGTTAGTATAATTATTATTAAAAATTGTCATAATGCAAACATAAAACATTATTAAATACAGATAGATAACATGTTTTACATATTTATTATATTATTATAATTAGTTTAATAATTTTTTAAATAAATAGGATAAACTATTTTATCAGATGTTATTAATGAAATATCACTATATTTTGTTATCAGACAACAATCAAAACATACTATATTAACAAAGCATTTATATAATAAAAAGTAAATAAAGTTTAGATTTGATGCAACACTTTCATTGATTACAGTTATATAATATATGTAATAATCCGTTGAGAAATGCATTTGTGGTGTCAATCATTTGACTTATATATTTGAGACTAAATTTCTTAAGACTTCATAAATAATTCTTTACTAACTGTCCTATTGCTGTATAATATTTACTGTAATATATAGTATATTTGAAGTTTTATGTGAATCAAGCCATACATTAATCAGTCCTAAACTCTCTGGAGGACAACCATTGCATACAATGAACGCCACAATTATAATGAATGAGAGATAGCTATGATTGAAATGTTACTCAAATTGTAAGCGAAAACCCCTTTTTTCTCTATCCTTTTGAGACAATGGTTTAGTATTCAAAAGCATATCCAAACATAAAGTCAAATCAAATATTCAAATAAATTATATTTTGAATTAAAGTAAAACTTTTTTCTAGACATAAATAACTGAGTTTTGTTTTGAAATTTCTATTTATATATACATTTTGTGAATGTATTGTCTCGACAAATGTAAAATGACATGAAGTTAAATGAAATTTTATTTCCCATTTTATTAAAAGTTTTCAAATAAATTTAAACTCTTAACAAACAGATGTATTACAAAATTAAGCCACAAATTTGTTTGTAACTAAAAATACGTTATATATATTTATTTACGTTATTAAATGGGAATTATTTTGTGAACCAAACATTACATTCAATTTGTAGCAAAACATTTGGATTGGAATTATAGCAATTAAAGTTGTTTTTTGGATTTATTGTTCAGTGCTTTAGATATATATATTGATTTTTTTCTCAAAAACTTAAACTCATATACAATAAGACACACATTCAACACAACACACAACTAAATAGTAAATTGAAAACAATCGACAAAAATATAATAACAAAACACTGCAATCAATTGATAGACCTTTAATAAAAAGGAGTCATTTATATGTGACAACTGAATCAAAGAGATATAAATAGTATGTGGACTTCAATTTTCAAAACATCTCTCACACACACACTCACTCACTCACTCACTCACTCACTCACTCACTCACTCACTCACTCACTCACTCACTCACTCACTCACTCACTCACTCACTCACTCACTCACTCACTCAGACTAACTGTTTTACTCACTCATCAATATCTCTAACAATTTTGAAAAAGTTTGTTGTTTTGTACAACAAATCAAATTTTCAGTTAACAAATAAACTACAATATACTATAGTTGACTAAATACAGTATATATATATATATACTGTATATTCTTCACTAAATTTTTGTTTTTGAGTAAAATATAGTCTGAATTTTGTTAAAACATGAGACGAATAAATAATTAAATATAAAACATAAGCAAATGGTATTAAGTCTGTCTTTTTTATAGTCATCCCTATTAGTACAGTATATGATGTTTATACTGACTTAACATTTATTGACAGATCCTCTCTGGTAATCACTGATAGACATATGATTTAAGAAATACATAAATATCTTATATATATAAACAAATAATTATATTTTTCTCAATCTCTATGTACACGAATTGCTAGCGTACTTAAAGTACAAGTTATTCATAAAATTTACTGTTTATTTCATAATAAAAATTTGTGTTAATTTTGTTATTTTTCTAAAACACTAGCAATTATCGTTAAAATTCTTACTCTAATAATAAACTAAGTTTATGTTATTAACAATAAATTTATATCAATTTCTGTACTTTAAAATATTAATTATGTTTTTATAATTACAATAGTGATTTAAGTTTAAATTATAAAAATACCAAAATGTGTATATAAATAGCAAACATATTAGATCACAGTAAACAATAGTTTTCAAAGTATATTAAGATTGAAAAGCAGACAAATTATTTAAAATAAAACAAATAGATTTTTCTGTGTATTATAGGTATTACATTAAATGATTCAATAATTCAAAACATTTATTTAAAAATAAATTGAATGAAAAATTGAGAAAAACAAGAAAGCGATTTCTGATTTATGGTAATGTAATGTATATTAGTTGATAGCCCTTACTCTTGATTTATGCTAATGTACTCATGTTTTAGACTCTCTCTCTCTCTATATATATATCCCTCTCTTTCTTTCTCTTACTCTAACCCTCTTATATATATAATCTGAGACAATATACAATTGAAAACAACATTATTTTACTAACACCTTATATATTTGATGATAATGTATGCGTATAACAATAGCTTATTTGTTGGAGTATTTTATACATTAAAAGCAAACATATATGCCTTGAATGCAATATATTTAACACATACATAGAATATTATACCAGTAATACCAGTATATATATAACAGTAAATATTTATATATTATTATTCTTAATAGAGATTTGTAAATAGTGGCAATATAAATTTTTAAAATTTATATTACGGTAAAATTATTATTATTTTTTATTTTTTTAAATCAATCAAATTTTAAAAGTGAAGTTAACAGTTCAAAGTTAGCATTAAATCTATTAAAGTTTTAATGAATTTCAAGTGTGAGAAGTAAATAAAATGAAACTCAATGTTTGATTAAACTGTTCATAAGGTTATCGGTTAGATTAAACATCTCTTTATATATACTCTTCAAGTGATGTGTTGAAAGCCAATCTCTCTCTCTCTCTCTCTCTCTCTCTCTCTCTCTCTCTCTCTCTCTCTCTTCTCGTGTGACAAACCAAAGACCGTTTGAAAGACGAGAAAAATTTTCTAATTTTGGTTTTCTTCACGAAATGTCACTCAAAATTGCTTTTAAATAACACATACTTTCATCACACTTGAAGTAAACAACTGATTATAAAACGCTATTTTTGGCGGTTAAAGGCATCGCCTAATAATAATTGATGTTTGAGTTCACAATTGAAATCACAAAATACTATATTATTAAACAGTAAGATAAAAATATATGAAAACTAGATATGAACTTATTATACAGTTTTTGAATTCCCAGAGTATTAATTTTTGTGTGAATATTATGAAATAATTACATATTATATATGATTTTTATACAATCATTCAAATGAAAAACTAACTTTTATCCAAATTAAAGTCAAAAATGCAATAATATTGTAATAATAGAAATAATATTTCATTATTTAATTATCGGATTATTAGTTGAATCCCTCAGAGTGTATATAAGCTGCTAATGAAAGAAAAGTCTGTTTTATTTCTTATATATTTTCCTAATCGTTGAGTTAATGTCTTAAGATTAGACTCCTTATGGCCTTAAATTGCAATGCATTGCATGTGTGGTGAAGTCATGACGACAATACCAAATGATATGATGCCTTACTTTCTCTCACTTTTCAACAAAACACTAAGTATTTTGTTCATTAAAATTATCACTTTTTTGTTGTTCAGTTAATCATTAAATTAGAGGCAAAAAAAGGAGATATCAAAAAATAGTACGGATTTCTGGCCAACCGATAGGTATGGGAAAAGGCAACGACTCTCAGTTGGAAGTGAGAGGAAAGCTATGCCATCATTAAAAACGGTGCCGTCATTTGCAGCAAAAATCTCATTTCAAACATAAACTGAGATTAGTTTTTTAAATAGTCGACAAAATAAGTTAAACAATGCTATATATATTAGTAATGCCTTTGCAATTGATATCAATACAGTATTATACAAACTTTTTAATAGTGAAGATTACTGATAACTGGTGACTATTATTTGCCCAACGATTGATTGTAATAAAACTGAATCTATTGATGAATAAATTACCTAAAAATAGTTTCCAATTTGAATGATAATCAAGTATTTAATATCTCAAATTAAATAGACTTAAAAAATATCCAAAATTTATTGATTTAATCATCACAAAGCAGGGCAGTTATAGTAGGGCTGTCCTAAATCTCATATTGGATTTTCTGATGCATTGTTCATACAGTACTTATAGTTAAACATGCAGATGGATAATGTAGATGACAGAGGACCGGGAGATTATAATAGACAATAATGTAATTCAAAATAAAAGTATTAAATTTTATGCAAAATATTTGTATCTCTTGAATAAAGAATATAATGGGATGTAATCATTAATAACGGAGAACTTAATACCAGTCAATTAAATATCTGAAACTGATATTCAAGTATTTATATAACGATATATCCATTGGTTTATAGTGATCACTGTTTTCACAACAATTTCTTTTTATAATAAAACTGTTTTGATTTTCAACATTTATAAATGATTCAATATTAAAATATGCAAATAAGGTTAATGTTAGATAAAGTGTTAAAATTTATTGGATTAGTTATATTGTATTTTTTTAACATCAAAGTTTACGGCAATTACTTAATGGTTTTCTTTACTATTTTTTAAGTACTGTTTGGCAAAAATCAATACCTATTTAGGACTTAAGTCATATATTGTGGACTATAAAAACAAAACTAAAAGTTATTTTTATATAAGTGGTCTTCACTAATAATAAACAATAGATAAATAACTATCATTTCCATTAGATTTAGTATATAAAAGAGAGTCATTGATGATATAAAAAATTGTATTTACTTTATAATGAAAGTTCAAGTAATATCTAATTAATCAATTGTTTTTTATTAAATTACTGGCAATGAAATAAGTTATTATTAAGACGTGATTATTAATACTGTATATAAAAAATTATTGGTATATAAAATTATTTGCAAATAAATTTTATATTGTATATCTTACACAATTGAAATCGTAATCATATAATAATAGTAAATTTAAATA